>NC_091070.1:25210075-25513106 GCF_032405125.1 Capricornis sumatraensis | reverse complement strand
ATTCACCCTGGGAAAATGACAGGGGGCTGAGGCCTCTCTTGGAGACCACACATCCTTACCATCCAGGTAATCCTACTTGAGTGCCTAAGGGCTGGTTATCTTGGATGGTTCTTTTGGATCCATCTTGTTTGTCTTCTGGTTAGGCATGACATTGTACAGGAGACAGGGATCAAGAACATCCCCAACAAAAAGAAATGCAAAAAAGCAAAATGGCTGTCTGGGGAGGCCTTACAAATAGCTGTGAAAAGAAGAGAGGCGAAAAGCAAAGGAGAAAAGGAAAGATATAAGCATCTGAATGCAGAGTTCCAAAGAATAGCAAGAAGAGATAAGAAAGCCTTCTTCAGCAATCAATGCAAAGAAATAGAGGAAAACAACAGAATGGGAAAGACTAGAGATCTCTTCAAGAAAACTAGAGATACCAAGGGAACATTTCATGCAAAGATGGGCTCAATAAAGGACAGAAATGGTATGGACCTAACAGAAGCAGAAGATATTAAGAAGAGGTGGCAAGAATACACAGAAGAACTGTACAAAAAAGATCTTCACGACCCAGATAATCATGATGGTGTGATCACTAATCTAGAGCCAGACATCCTGGAATGTGAAGTCAAGTGGGCCTTAGAAAGCATCACTACAAACAAAGCTAGTGGAGGTGATGGAATTCCAGTTGAGCTATTTCAAATCCTGAAAGATGATGCTGTGAAAGTGCTGCACTCAATATGCCAGCAAATTTGGAAAACTCAGCAGTGGCCACAGGACTGGAAAAGGTCAGTTTTCATTCCAATCCCAAAGAAAGGCAAAGCCAAAGAATGCTCAAACTACCACACAATTGCATTCATCTCACATGCTAGTAAAGTAATACTCAAAATTCTCCAAGCCAGGCTTCAGCAATACGTGAACCGTGAACTTCCTGATGTTCAAGCTAGTTTTAGAAAAGGCAGAGGAACCAGAGATCAAATTGCCAACATCTGGTGGATCATGGAAAAAGCAACAGAGTTCCAGAAAAACATCTATTTCTGCTTTATTGACTATGCCAAAGCCTTTGACTGTGTGGATCACAAGAAACTGTGGAAAATTCTGAGAGAGATGGGAATACTAGACCACCTGAACTGCCTCTTGAGAAATCTGTATGCAGGTAAGGAAGCAACAGTTAGAACTGGACATGGAACAACAGACTGGTTCCAAATAGGAAAAGGAGTACGTCAAGGCTGTATATTGTCACCCTGCTTATCTTATTTAACTTCTATGCAGAGTACATCATGAGAAACGCTGGGCTGGAAGAAGCACGAGCTGGAATCAAGATTGCTGGGAGAAATATCAATAACCTCAGATATGCAGATGACACTACCCTTATGGCAGAAAGTGAAGAGGAACTCAAAAGCCTCTTGATGAAAGTGAAAGAGGCAAGTGAAAAAGTTGGCTTAAAGCTCAACATTCATAAAACAAAGATCATGGCATCTGGTCCCATCACTTCATGGGAAATAGATGGGGAAACAGTGGAAACAGTGTCAGACTTTATTTTTGGGGGCTCCAAAATCACTGCAGATGGTGATTGCAGCCATGAAATTAAAAGATGCTTACTCCTTGGAAGAAAAGTTATGACCAACCTAGATAGTATGTTCAAAAGCAGAGACATTACTGTGCCGACTAAGGTCCATCTAGTCCAGGCTATGGTTTTTCCTGTGGTCATGTATGGATGTGAGAGTTAGACTGTGAAGAAGGCTGAGCGCCGAAGAATGGATGCTTTTGAACTGTGGTGTTGGAGAAGACTCTTGAGAGTCCCTTGGACTGCAAGGAGATCCAACCAGTCCATTCTGAAGGAGATCAGCCCTGGGATTTCTTTGGAAGGAATGATGCTGAAGCTGAAACTCCAGTACTTTGGCCACCTCATGAGAAGAGTTGACTCATTGGAAAAGACTCTGATGCTGGGAGGGATTGGGGGCAGGAGGAGAAGGGGACGACAGAGGATGAGATGGCTGGATGGCATAACGGACTCGATGGACGTGAGTCTGAATGAACCCCGGGAGTTGGTGATGGACAGGGAGGCCTGGCGTGCTGCAATTCATGGGGTCGCAAAGAGTCGACGTGACTGAGCAACTGAACTGAACTGAACTGAACTGAGGCTCAAATAGTTGTTGAAAGTTCAGAAGGTCTTTTCTCCCAAGTCTAAGTCTTGTGTTCAGTACTCTCATTTGACTCTTGAAAGCTAAGCACTGACTTTCTTTTTCTTGGCATTCTAGCTGTAGCAGCATCACTTTTCCCTAGCATAGGACATGCCTTGGATGGCACAGAAGGAGAGGACAGTGGAGTGTGCAGGGTTGATGGGCAAAAGGAAGACCTAGTTAATATCTCAAAATATCCTTGGGCTGCACTGCCAATGGACCTGCACTGAGCTCTGTGCCTCAGACCCGTGTGATCCTCAGAACGTGTTTCTCATTTCCAGATGAAGAGAGAAAGGTCGAAGAGGGGATAGGTAGCTTGTTCCAAGATCCCAGATATAAGTGATGGAGAAAGAATTGAACCTAGGATAATCTAAATATCAAAGCCTCTGTTTAAAATCCTAACAGTGGTCTCATTAACTTGGTAAACAACTGACTCTTCAGAAAGTTCATTAAAAACAATTCTGATAAAGACTCGCTGCAGGAGATCCTGATCCAGTTGGTCTGTGATGGGGCCTGGTTGTCTGCATTTTGAACAGTGGGTAAATCTGTAGGTAATTGAGACACACACCAAATTTTGAGAGCTGGCTCTGCCACTTGTTACCTGTGTGGTTTGGGACAAATCACTTCACCTCCCACTGCCACAGTTTCCTCATTTGTTAAATGGGGGACAATGATGTCCCTCCCACTTTTGAGTTGCTGTAGGAATTAGATAAGTTTAAAGTACAAGCACTGGGAAGAGTGTATGGCACATAATAAATGCCCGATAAGCATTAAAAATGATTACTTTTGCTGTCTCTTAGCAGCAACTTACTTACAAAACATTTTTTAGAAGCTCTGCTTCCTGGACAGATTACATAAAAGAATAATTGCCTGCATTTACATAGATTTTTAATAGTCTGTGTCTCAGGCAGTGATTTTCTTTTTTCTTTTTTAGCCTCTTTTCCAAAATCTTGGCTTATGCCAAATTTGGATCCCACGGTCTCCTGCCATCCCAACCATCTGGAGACCATATTTTGAAAATAAGTTGAAATTAAGCCACAAATGTAATGACAGTGGCAGGTCAAAGAGAACTAGATCTATGATTCTCAACCTCGGTTGTAACTTAGAAATACAGAAAAGAGCTTAAAACAATGCCCAAGTCATATCCAAGATCAATTCATATCAGACTCTTTGGGAACAGGGCCCAGCCATCAGCGTATTTTTATCTCCAAGTGATCTAATGTGTGCCCATTGTACCCCAACTCTAGCTCTACTAAATAGAAATTCTAAGGGTGGGACCCAGTAGTCTGTGTTCAAACAAGCCTTCCTTAAACCTCAGGACGTTTGATGTGAACTATTTCATTGTTCTCCCCATGTCCAGATCTCTGTTTTTGCTTCTCTTCCCAGTAGGGTGTGACGTAAAAGCAAGACAGAAGATACATTAACTCAGTTCCCTTAAGAAGGTGTAAGCAGGTCAGTTTTTGTTTAGTCACTAAGTCATGTCTGACTCTTTGAGACCTGATGGACTGTAGCCCGCCAGGCTCCTCTGTCCATGGGATTTCCCAGACAAGAATACTGGAGTGGGTTGTCAGTTCCTTCTCCAGGGGATCTTCCCGACCCAGGGATTGAACCCGTGTCTACTGCATTGGCAGGCAGATTCTTTACCGCTGAGCCACCAGGGAAGCCTAGACAGGTCAGTACTGTTTATCCAATTGATATTTATTCTAGCCAGACCTGTCCTAGTCTAGGGGAATGAGGATCTTGCAGCCTAAATGCCTGCATCCCAAGGGACTCATGATCCAATTAACAGAGGTTGCACTTCCTCAGAATGGAGACCACGTCAATATTTGTCTAAAACTCTCCTTTCCTCCAATTCTATCTCTGCCCTGGAAGCTTCACGGAGACCAATAACACATAAACAAGTTCCAAACCAACCCATCTGCTTCACATTTCCTGCAGAATGCTAAAACGAGTCTTTTAGTGTTGCTTAAAACACGTCCCTCTCCTCCTGCCCTGCCCCCAACCAGGGCGTTTGCTCTGCGTCCTCAGACCACCTCAGCCCCTGCCTCCTCCTCCACCTAGGCCCCTTCTGCACAGACTTGGCTTCACACAATGCTCACAGTTATTCCTGGCATTAGCTTTTTTGGCTTAGGGCACAGCCAGTGATATCTTTTTCTTCTTCTGTTTGAAGCACTGTCTTCGGTCTCCTCATTTGTCCCTTTCTCCTCTGGCAAGTGCAATGCTATGACATTTGAAAGTGGCCTGGTTCCCTGGAGTCTGGTAAATGGCCTGCTGCTAGAATTAGCGTGAGAGAACCGTGTGCAGAAGCGTAGAGCTGAGCTAACAGGACCTGCTCTCCTGGGGCGCAGACACTCCTCTTGGGACTTCCACAGCAGACTTGCGAGGCTGGAGTGCCAGGGCGCTGGGAGGTGGTACCTGGAGTAAGTCTGAAATTCCTTCCTAAATTTGAACAGTGGCTCCATGTGACTTCCCTGGTGGCTCAGATGGTAAAGAATCTGCCTGTAATGCAGGAGACCTATGTTCGATCCCTGGGTTGGGAAGATCCCTTGGAGAAGGGAATGACAGCCCACTCCAGGATAATTGCCTGGAGAACTCCACGGGCAGAGCAGTCTGGTGGCTACAGTCCAGGATATTGCAAAGAGTCGAACACAACTGAACAACTAACACTTTCCATGTGACCTTAATCCACTTGTGGCTTTGCACTGCTCTAACTTAAGTAGAGACCTTTGCCATCAATTAATTATAGTGAGGCCCTATTAAGTTGCAAGGTACAGGCATACCTCATTTTATCGAACTCTGCTTTATTTCTCTTCCAAAATATTGCCTTTTTTGTTTTTTAAACCAGCTGAAGGTTTGTGGCAACCCTGTGTCCAGCAAGTCTATCAGTGCCATTTTCCCAACAGCATTTGCTTACTTGATGTCTGTATCACATTTTGATAATTCTTGTGATATTTCAAACTTTTTAATTATTATTATATTTGTCTTGTGATCTATCATCTTTGATGTTATTACTATCATTGTTTTGGGGAGCCATGAACTGTGTCCATGTAAGATGGTGAACTTATTTGAAAAATGTTGTGTGTGTTGTGACTGCTCTGCTGACCAGCTGTTCTCATCTTGCTCCTTCTCCTTGGGCTTTCCTATTCCCTGAGGCACATCAGTATTGAAATTAGGCCAATCAAGAACCCTACAATGACATCCAAGTGTTCAAGTGACAGGGAGAGTCATATGTCTCTCACTTTAAATCAAAGCTGGAATAGATTAAGCTTAGTGAGGACACATGTCAAAAGCTGAGATAGGCCTAAAGCTAGGACTCTTGCATCAGTTAGTCAAGCTGTGAATGGGGAAAAACTTTTCTTATGGGAAATGAAAAGCACTACTCCAGTAGACACAAAAGGAAAACAGCCTTATTGCTGATGTAGAGAAAGTTCTGGCTATCTGGATAGAAGATAGAACCAGTCACAATATTTCCTTAAGCCAAAACCTAATCCAGAACAAGGCCCTAATGCTCTTCAATTCTAGGAAGGATGAGAGAAGTAAGGAAAATGCAGAAGGAAAGTTTGAAGCTAGCAGAAGTTGATTCATGAAGTTTAAGGAAAGAAGCTGTTAGCATAACATGAAAGTGCAAAGTGAAGCAGCAAGTGCTGATGTAGAAGTTGCAGCAAGTTATCCAGGAGATCTAGCTAAGATAATTAATGAGGGTGGCTACACTAAAACACTAAAGATTTTCAATGTAGACAAAACAGCCTTATCTTGGAAGAAGATGCCATTCAGCACTTTGGTATTAATAGCTAGAGAGGAGAAGTCAATATCTGGCTTCAAAGCTTCAAAGGACAGTCTGACTTTTTTATGAGGGATAATGCAGCTGGTGACTTTGAGTTGAAGCCGATGCTCATTTACCATTCTGAAAATCTTAGGGCCCTTAAGAACTGTGCTCAATCTACTCTGCCTGTGCTCTATAAATTAAACTTCAGAGCTTGGATGGCCGCACATCTGCTTCACAATGTGGTTTACTAATTATTTAAGCCCACTGTTGAGATCCATTGCTCAGAAAAAAAGACCCCTTTAAGAATATTACTGCTCACAGACAAAGAACCTAATCATCCAAGAGCTCTGATGGAGATGTACAAGATGAAGGTTGTTTTCACAACTGTTAACACAACATCCATTCTGTAGTCCGTGGGTCAAGGAGTCATTTTGACGTTCAAGGCTTATTATTTCAGAAATACATTACATAAAGCTATATTTAACTTATATGCAGAGTACATCATGGGAAATGCGGGGCTGGAAGAAGCATGAGCTGGAATCAAGATTGCTGGGAGAAATATAAATAACCTCAGATATGCAGATGACACCACCCTTATGGCAGAAAGTGAAGAGGAACTCAAAAGCCTCTTGATGAAAGTGAAAGAGGAGAGTGAAAAAGTTGGCTTAAAGCTCAACATTCATAAAATGAAGATCATGGCATCTGGTCCCATCACTTCATGGGAAATAGATGGGGAAACAGTGGAAACAGTGTCAGACTTTATTTTTGGGGGCTCCAAAATCACTGCAGATGGTGATTGCAGCCATGAAATTAAAAGACGCTTACTCCTTGGAAGGAAAGTTATGACCAACCTAGACAGCATATTAAAAAGCAGAGACATTACTTTGCTGACTAAGGTCCGTTTAGTCAAGGCTATGGTTTTTCCAGCAGTCATGTATGGATGTGAGAATTGGACTGAAGAAAGCTGAGAGCTGAAGAATTGATGCTTTTGAACTGTGATGTTGGAGAAGACTCTTGAGAGTCCCTTGGACTGCAAGGAGATCCAACCAGTCCATTCTAAAGGAGATCAGTCCTGGGTGCTCATTGGAAGGACTGATGCTAAAGCTGAAACTCCAATACTTTGGCCACCTCATGCAAAGACCTGACTCATTGGAATAGACTCTGATGCTGGGAGGGATTGGGGGCAGGAAGAGAAGGGGACGACGGAGGATGAGATGGCTGGATGGCATCACTGACTCGATGGACATGGGTTTGAATGAACTCCGGGAGTTGGTGATGGACAGGGAGTCCTGGCGTGCTGCGATCATGGGGTCGCAAAGAGTCAGACACGACTGAGCAACTGAACTGACTGAACTGATAGCTGATATAGACAGTAATTCCTCTAATGCAGGGGTCCCCAACTTCCTGGCCATTGATCAGTATATCCTATCAGATCAGCAACAGCATTAGATTATAAATAAAATGCAAAAAAAAGTGTAATGTACTTGAATCATCCCCAAACCACCCCGTACCTGCATAACGTGGAAAAATTGTCTTCCATGAAATTGGTTCTTGGTGCCAAAAAGGTTGGGGACCGCTGCTCTAATGGATCTGGGCAAAGTAAATTGAAAACCCTCTGTAAAGGATTCACCATTCTAGAGGCCATTAAGAAAATTCATGATTCATGAGACGAGGTCAAAATGTCAATATTAACAAGAGTTTGGAAAAAATTGATTCTAACCCTCAAGGAAGATTTTTGAGGGATTCGGTGCTTCAGTAGGGGAAGCTACTGCAAACACAGTGGAAATAGCAAGAGAACTCAAATTGGAAGTGGGTCCTGAATATGTGGCTGAATTGCTGCAATTTCACAACAGAGCTTGAATGGATTAGGAATTGTTTCTCACGGATGAGCAAAGAAAGTGGTTTCTTGAAATGGAATCTACTCCTGGTGAAGATGCTATAAGGATTGTTGAAATGACAATGATGGATTTAGAATATTACATAAACTTAGTTGATAGAGCAGGGACAGAGTTTGAGAAGACTGACTCTAATTTTTTGAAAGAAGTTCTACTGTGGGTAAGATGCTATCAAACAGTGTTGCGTGCTACAAAGAAATTATTCATTAAAGAAAGATCCAATCTATGTGGCAAAGTTCACTGTTGCATTACATTATGAAATTATCACAGCTACCCTAATCTTCAGTGACCACTACTCTAATCAGTCAACAGCCAGCAACATGGAGATAAAATCCTTCACCAGCAAAAGGATTGCAACTCACTAAAGTTTCAGATGATGGTTAGCATTTTTTTGCAATAAAAAGTTTTAAAATTAAAGTACAGTACATTGCTTTCTTAAGACATAATGCTATTGTACACTTTATAGGCTATGGTATAGTGTAAACATAACTTTTATATGCACTGGGGAACCAAAAAAAATGTGTGTCTTACTTTATTGCAGTGGTCTGGAACCAAACCCACAATATCTCCAAGGTATGCCTGTACTATTAGAATTTGAACAAACTTGGAAAGACCAATTCCAAGGGAGATTGTGGAGTAGGAACAGTGCTCCTATATTCTCTTTTTAATTTCAGAGAAATGCTGCTTCCCTTCTTTTCCTCAAGGACTTAATTTGAACCCTATTTTAAGAGCAGAATCCAACGTCCCATACCCTCTCCTAAATGTGCTGTCTTGTCCCATACTTCATCTTCTCACCATCCTGCCAAGACCAGGTTAGATAAAATGATAACAACTGATAATATCCTAATATATCTTTTCAACAGCATAAACTTTAGAATGCCCTCTTTGTACCAGACATTGTGCTTCAAGAGGCAGCTCTGTCCCTTAAGAAGCTTGAAGAGACAAGATGTGTGGACATGCAAAGATAATAGCTTCAGACCATGCCAAGTGAACCAGGTAACAAAGGTTAACGGGTGATGCTATTATTCAATAAATATATACTGAGTGCTTATTATATGCTATGTTACGTTACCAGTAAGAGGGGGAATAGATAAAATCACTGGCTTCATGGATCTTAGGTTCTAATAAGACAAGACAGAGTGTTAATAAATAAATATGTAATACATCAACTTGCGACAAGTACTTGAAGGAAAATGAAGCGGAGTAAGCTGAATTTTTTAGATAAAATGTCAGGGAACACCTTTCAGATAAGGAGGCATTTGACTCAAAACCTGAAGAAAGAGGGAGAGCAAGTCATCAGGATATCTGGAAGAATTTTCCAAGCAAGCTGAATAGTAAGTGCAAAGGCCCCGAGGCGGGAATGTGTTTGGTGGTTCTGAGAAGGACAAGTAAGCCAGGGTGGTTGAAGGGCTGTAGGCGAGAGGGCAGGATGGAAAGTTAGAGAAGTGATAGGTTAGATCACCAGTGTTCTAGAGGCTGTGGGGAGAATTTGGATTTTGTCCTGAAGCTGTTAGAGGGTTTTGAGCAGAGCAATGATATGACCTGATCACTCAGTGTGAGGGCAGATGTAGGCCTGCACGAGGAGGTGCAATGATACAATGATGGTGGCTTGGACTGAAGTGATAACACTGGGATTGGTGATATGAAGTTTAATTCTGAATATATTTTAAAGGCAGATAAAATGCTAAGGTATGTGTTCACAAACAGAGAAATTAGGAATGATGTCAAAGTTTTTGGCCTGAATTCAAGGTTTTTACACTTACCGGAGAGTGTGGCTGCATCTGTCTCAGGTAATCAGAGAAAGACTGATGAAGGATCTAAGATTTTAGCTGCACTTTGAAAAACGAGTATGGTTTTGGAGCTTGTAAAAACTCTCAGTGGCTTATTCTGAGACCATTTTGTCTTCCTAGACCCCATCTCCCAACCTCAAACCCACTCCTGTGATAAATTTTAGCACCACAACTACAGGAGTCAAGGGGCTCACCCTTGTCTCACGGTGCTCTGTGGATCCTGGGCCAATCATGGAAATTCCTTGTTCTTGCCAGTACCTGGCTTAGAAATGGGCTGATTCAGGAATGGGCATGCACTACAATTCTGGACAATAGAACAGAAAAAGGAACTCTGAAGCTGGGACTTCTGGGAAATTTTCTGAGTCTGAGATGCTCTGGATTTGAGATTTGTGTAAAGACTTGGTACTCAAGCTGCTGTTGTCATCTTGCTGACGTGAAGTGGGAAGCGGAGGTCAACAGTGCACAAGTTGAGAGTGGCAGAGGGAAAGGGTGGAAAAATAATGCTTTTTTGAGGACATTGTTGAGTCACTGAGTTCCCCAACCTTAGAAATACACCATTTCTGGACTTCTTATGTGAGATTAAAAAAAAACAAACCCTCCTTATCATCAAATGCTTTTGAGTTGGGTAGTTTGTGCCTGAAGCAGAAAGTATATCACTTTAGATAAGCAATACATAGTAAGGCATAGCAAAAGCAAAGACACTTTGAGGCAAGAAAACTCAAAGTATATTTGGAAAAGAGTAGGTGTAATAACTTGGCATTCGTTCATAGACTCGTTCAAATATTTGTGGAGCCCCTACTATGCACCAGACGCTGGTCTAAGATGTAGAATGCTACAGCAGACAGGATCCCTTTTCTCATGGAGTTTATTACTTGGTGGAGGAAAGACAAGCGGTAACAGGAAATACAATAATAATTTCAGGAAGCTGTAAGTATGATGAAGGGAATGAAATATACTGACATGCTAGAAAGGGACTAGACGGGCTTCCTGAGGTTACTGTGTGTCAGTTGCTCAGTCGTGTCTGACTCTTTGTGACCCCATGGACTGTAGCCCACCAAGCTTCTCGGTCCATGGGATTCTCCAGTAAGAATACTTGAGTGGGTTTCCTTCTCTAGGGGATCTTCCCGACCCAGGGATAGAATCTGGGTCTCCTGAATTGCAGAAGAATGCTTTACTGTCTGAGCTATTAGGGAAGCCCTTCCTGAGGCTGGGAATGATATTAAATACATTCAGGAGACTGAAAGAAGTCATGTTTACAGAGTGAAAGGACCCTGGTGTGGCTAGAGCCTAGGAGAGAGAGGAGAGGAAGAGACAAGAGAGGGAAGCAAGGCCAGGTCCTTTGGGCTTTGCGGCTGAGGCAGGCATGTAGATTTTATTCTAAGTCAGAAGGGAAGTAACTGGAGGATATTTAGTAGGGGTGTGATATGGCCTCTTTACCTTTGTAGATCTGCCTGGTGACATCATGGATGAACCCAGGTGGAGGGATGTGGGAGACAGAGAGGTATAAACCTGGGAGAGCCGTCACTGTCAAGTAGCTTCTTTCCATTTCAACAACCCAACCCAACATTGTGACTCATTTGAGAATTTCAGGTACGGGAGCAATGGCCTTGGGGCAATAATTATAGTAGAGGCCTTTTTGTCTGCTGGGCCATCCACTTGGCCTTCTTCCTAAAGAACAAATCAGCCTTGCCACAACACTAGATAGAAGGAAAGAAGAAAGAAAGTGAAGTCAGTCGAATTTGACTCTTTACAGCCCCATGGACTGTAGCCCACTAGGCTCCTTCATCCATGGAATTTTCCAGGCAAGAGTACTGGAGTGGGTTGCCATTTCCTTCTCCAGGGGATCTTCCTGACCCAGGGATCTTACCCGGGTCTCCCACATTGCAGGCAGATTCTTTACCGTCTGAGCCACCAGGGAAGCCCATATCAATACCCAAAACAGTGTTGATTAGAAATAGAGGTGATTACCTATTTAAAAGAAATAGCACATGAACCACATAGGTAGTTTAACATTTTTTAGAAACCACATTTAAAAAGTAAAAGAAGGTAGGGACTTCCCTGGTGGTCTGGTGGTTAAAGCTCTGCATTTCCACAGTAGAGGGGCATGGGTTTGATCCCTGTTCAGGGAACTAAGATACCACATTGCTGCACGGTGTAGCCAAAAACTTTTTTAAAAAGTAAAAGAAAGTAAAAAGATAAAGTTAATTTTAATAGTATATTTTATTTAAGCCACTATATCCAAAACATTCTCCAAAACAGTATATTTCAACATATAACCAATATAAAAATTATGGTTGTTCAGACACTAAGTTGTGTTTGACTCTTTGCAACCCCATGAACTGCAGCACACCAGGTTCCCCTGTCCTTCACTATTTCCCAGAGTCTGCTCAAACTCATGTCCATTGAGTCAGTGATGTTATCTAACCATCCATCCTGTGCCACCCTCTTCTCCTCTTGCCCTCAACCTATCCCAGCATCAGGGTCTTAGTGATCTGGTTTTCTTTCTTTTTTCCTTCCCCCTAAGTCTGAAGTTTACTGTATTTTATACTTACAGCACAGCTTAGTTTGCACTAGCAACATTTCAACTGCTCAGTAGCCACGTGACTAGTGGCTACTATACGATATTGGTCAGTATAGGCATTGGAGAAGGAACTGGCAACTCACTCCAGTGTTCTTGCCTGGAGAATCCCAGGGACAGGGGAGCCTGGTGGGCTGCCGTCTATGGGGTTGCCCAGAGTCGGACACGACTGAAGCCACTTAGCAGCAGCAGCAGGCTTAGGAATGCATTCTGGGAAAACCTGGTACAGGAAGTCCATGTCAGGATGAAACCCTGGACTTTGGCAATGGCTTCCTGCTTCTGCTGCTGTGCTCTGAATCCATTCTCTAAAAGAGATGTATTGGGTCAAAGACATGAACATTTTTTAGGACTCTTAGTTATTTTCCTAACTGATTACATCTATTGATGATACTTCCTACCATGAATATAGGTGCCAATATCACCAGCTCCTGATTTGGAAATTTGCATTTTAATTTTGGGAGGGGGGAGGTTAATTTAGCAAAAGAATTCATCTACTTCAGTTTAAATTTATTTAATCTTGTGAGAAAATAACAGGCTTCTTTTACTCTGCTTCTCTTTGATAACTAGTAAAATTGAATATATCTTCACATATTTATTAATATTATTTTGTGAATTGTGTGGTTATAAGTCTTTGGTCTATTATCAGCAGAAGTGTTAATGAAATTTTTGAGTGGGTCACAATGCTTGCTCAGTTCAGTCTGTAATCATATTTTCTTTGCTTAGATTGGCCTCAGGGGCCACCAGATTATCAGAGAGTTTAGGAAGCATGGATTCAGACCCAGGAGGAAGATGATCTCAAGTGTTTCTCAGCTAAGGCAGACTCTAGCTCTCTGTGGCTGGAAGCATAAGTGGGAGTCTACTTAGTAAAGAGATTCCTTGCTTTTAGTTGAGTTTAGGGGCACTGGTGTGCTGGCTTGGCTGACTGTTTCCCTCCTAAGAACTGGGTCTTTTTCCAACTAAGGTGTAAGTTTCTCTGTACTGCACTTTGTTGCATTCTTTCTGTGCCTCCCTTGAAATTACTCCTGGAGCAGCTGGACTGGATTCTGGCTCTTCTCAACCTTTCAGTCACATATTTACAATCTCTAGATTTACCCCTGAAAGTGAAAGTGAAGTCGCTCAGTCATGTCCGGCTCTTTGCGACCCCATGGACTATAGCCTACCAGGCTTCTCCGTCCATGGGATTTTTCCAGGCAAGAGTACTGGAGTGGGTTGCCATTTCCTTCTCCAGGGGATCTTCCCGACCCAGGGATTGAACCCAGGTCTCCCACAATGCGAGCAGACGCTTTACCCTCTGAGCCACCAATTACGTGTGTAATGAGAGGATCTTACCAATTTAATATGGAGATCAACTTTATTTCCAGTTTCTTGGGCAATGTCTTGTTGTGATGTTTAAGAACTGACAACAGCTTCTACAACACCATCATTCAATATGATGTCTAATATTAGGCACTCTTTCTTTTGTGGAGATGATTTCTATCTCTATTAGCATTTTTAAATAAATGAATATTGAAATTTAGATACCATTTTGCATTCATAAAAATAATTAAAAATCTTCTAGTTTAAATTTTATGATATGCTTCAGTTAAGATATTCTTTTATCATTGAGATTGACCTCTCCTTCTATTAATGAATCACTTTGAATAGCTAATATAGGCACATGGCATAAAATTCAGAAGTTTAAAGAGGTATATAATGAAAGTAGTCCTCCTTCCTCCTCTGACAATATAGGCACATGGCATAAAATTCAGAAGTTTAAAGAGGTATATAATGAAAGCAATCTTCCTTCCTCCTCTGACTTCTATCCACTTAACTTCCCTCTTGATATTATCGAGGGCATCTGATATTATCAATTTCTTGTTTATCATTCCAGACATGGTTTTTGCACTGTCAAATATCCAACACACACACACACACACACACACAAATAGTAGTGTACCGTCCTGTACTATTCTATCCTGCATATTGCTTTTCTCACTTACCAATATTTATTTGATGTCTTTTAATGTCATATGTATACAATTATTTCCTTCTTGTTAATGGTTGCATATAATTCAGAATGAGTGTAATGTGATTTATTAATTGGTTTCCTACTTCTGGGTCAGCTGGCTAGTTTTCAGCCAATTTGCATTTACAAATAATGCTGTAACTAGTATCATATGCATGTCCTTTCGCTCACATGGAAGTGTATCTGTAGGATGAATGCCTAGCAGTAGAGTTGTTGGGTCAAGTGCATTTTTAGTTTTGAAAGTTATAGCCAGATTGCCTTCTATAGATTTATAGCATTTATAATGAGCAACAAATGGGTATGCTGGTTTCCCCTTGGCAATTTTGGATATTATCAAGCTTTTTGATCTTTGTCAGTAGGGAGATGAAAAATGGCATCTCTTGGAGTTTTAAAGTACACTCTCTTTAGTGAGGTTGAATTTTTCATATGTTTAACAGTCATTTGTGTTTCATTTTGAAGCTAAAGTTTGTTGCATAATATGATCTGGCCTTTCCATCCCAAATCCTGCCTTGCAGAACTCAGAACATGCCTTTTATCTCCATAGCTTTTGCATCAGTTTAGGTTCAACTTGAGTGCAAGTAACATAGAACCCTGACTCAACTGGCTTGTAGAATAAGGAAAATCTTTTCTCTTACATGACATCATGTTTTGGTATAGAGCAGGTCTAGGGTTGGTTAGTTTAGCTACTCACCAAGGTCACCAAGGTCCCTGGTCTTTCTATCTTACGGATTGTGTGCCTAGTCGTTCAGTCGTGTCTGACTCTTTGTAGTCCCATGGACTTAGCCTGCAAGGCTCTCTGTCCATGGAATTTTCTAGGCAAGAATACTGGCGCAGGTTGCCATTTCCTCCTCCAGGGGATCTTCCCGACCCAGGGATCGAACCCACATTTCTTACATCTCCTGCATTGGCAGGTGAGTTCTTTACCACTAGAGCCACCTGGGAGGTTCCATCTTTCTGACTGCCACTCTCCAGTTAGAATACTTCATGGTCACAACACGGCTGCGTTAGTCAGGCATCCCACAGACACCGCGCAGCACGCAGTAGAAGATGACGGCTGTTTCTTACCATAAGCCTCTTTTTAAGAACAAGGAAACGTTTCCTCATGCTCCCTTTCAGAAGATACACCCTTGAATCTCATTAGCCAAACCTGAGTTTTATGCCCATTCCTAAACCAGTAACTGGCACAAAGACTGACCATCGTAACTGGCTCATGTCAATCAGGATTTTCTCCTGAATTCTATAGAGTAGCAGTGGAAACTCCTCTGTCCCCCAGAAGTAATTAGGGCACTGCCAGCAAGAAATGTGTAGGTCGGCTGTAGGTGGATAGTTTACTGACTGCCACAGCTCTGCACGTGTTATGCCCTTTGCCTGATACAGCTCTTCTCTACATATCCTGCCACGCATGTTTCTAGCATAGGCTCAGTGTTGGCTCTGAGGAAAGCAACTTTGCCTCCCTCAGGCCCCTTCATTCAGCCTATGCCGCCCTCAGCACAGCATTCTTATGCTGACTTTGCCTCCCAGTCTCCCACCACATCCTGCACCCATGAGGGCAGGGTCTGCTTCTGATTTGTTTCTGTATCTCAGTGCACAGCATAGAACAGACACGACTCATTCTTGTTGAACGATCTGTCTGCTAGCATTTTATTTGCTAGAGTTTCAAATCTAGATTCACAACAGAAATCAACTTAGAGTTTTGTATTTGTAAATGATTTGCTTGTTGAAGTTTGGAATTAGGATTATCTTTTCCACATACAGCAAACGGGCATTTACAGAACAAATTGTTTAACTGGTGGATTATTGGTTCCTTAAAAGTCTAGAATTTCAACAAATATTTCTCAAACACATATTATATGTTGAGCACTGTCCCAGTTGGCTCTTTATGCAAAAGTAGAATGAGAGCTTGTCTTTGAATGTGTGTATGCTTTAAAGCAGCATTTTTCAAACTGCAGGTCAAGGTCCTTTTGTGGGTAATCAATTTTGTGGGTCAAAACCATTTTAAAGTGAAAAAAGAATATAATATCAATCGATTAGAACAAAATATATCAGAGTGCATCACTCTTGGTTAAACTTTTGGTTTATATGTATATCTATGTGATGTCCTGGGTCAAGATTATATAATATGTTTTTCACTATGGGTAATGGTCAAAGCAGTTTAAAGTCATTGCTCTAAGGATCAGTATATCTTCTTTCCTCTTTCTCTTTGAAGCTTGCATTACTCTGCTCCTAAAGTCTGGGTTCCCTGGAAACAGGGCAAAACAGGGCTTTAAGATATCTGCCTCCCAGAGCACACTCCTGCCCTGAGCCAGGGCCCCAGTCTGAGGTTCAGTCAGCCAGTCACAGATTTTAGAGTCAGAGGCAAGAGTTCAGTCCTGAGCTCCAGCACTTATGATCTCAGCAGTCCAAGTCACTGGACCTTTCAGAACATCTGTTTCTCTCTTGTGGAGATAACAGCAGTACTTGTCCCACAGGCAGTCAAGGAGGTCAATATGTGAAAATATGGTGTGGCTTAGTAAACTCCCTACTACCCTTCAGAGGAGGAAAGCAAACGGAGCCCATGGTTGAGAAAGTTCTGTCTCCTGAGCAGGGAAAAAAAGACTTCAAGGAATAGCCCCACAGAGAAACTTAAGAGGTGGCTCTGAACACCCAGGGGCTGCAGACATTTGAATCAAGAAAGGGGAGAAACCAATCAGTGGGAAAAGCTCAGGGCTCTCCAATGAGCCGTTGCCTTTCCTTTCTCTGTGGAGCTGGAGAGCAGAGCTCATCTGGAGGCGCTGACAGCGCATAGCGCTGCGTCTGGAGGGGAAAGGTGCTGACTATTGTCCTTTTGCGTAAACTTCAGAAGGAGGACTGCTGTTGAACTCTGACCTCCCTTCATCCATTACAGGAGGTGTGGCGGGGCTGCCGGTCCTGGAGGTCACTCAGGGTGGGCTGAGGTGAGAGGAGTGGGATGGGGCCAGGGTTGGGAGCTCAAAGGAGAGCAAGCCAGTCTGAGTGCTTGGTCTGTCTTGAGGCTCAGTAATCCTCACCCTCAGAAGTTCTCTCTTCTGTGACTCTCTGAGCAGGGGTCACAGCGGACAAGCTGGGCATGGTGTCCTGCCTGCCCCCTTTCTCCCTGGAAAACTCTCTGCAGCCTTCACAGCCTGGTTCTCCTGTCATCAGATGTATTAACAGGGAGCCAGGGATGTGCTTCCTTAAAGAAAAAGTTATTTTTACTTGTTTGTTGTTCACCCTGAATTGTTGAGACAGAGGATGAGAGAATTCCAAGAGTTTTAGATGAAGATGGGGGACCCCTATGAACCTGGTGGTTCTTTGTTTCTTTATTTCTCTCCAGGGTCTCTGTCCTTAAGATGCCCCATCTGGGATCTGGGCACCTCATTCTCTATTCTCTGATACATTTCAAGCCAGCCTTGGCCCCAGGGGTGCCAGTGTTCCCCAGCAGGCTCAGTGGAAGCTCGGGGAAACAGGCAAGGACAGGCATTCTCACTGCCATTACAGGGAGAGAGGAAGGCGTCAGTCATGTGTGAACAGCTGTGGCTCCAACAACCTTCCCAGCACAGCGTGGGGTGTCCGTTTGCCAGAGTTTGTCTCGAGTTGTGCCTTCTTAAAGGGCACCAATGATCTCTAAGTCACCAAATCCAGTGGCCTTTCCTCAGGCCTCATCTTCCAACTGATCAGCCCCTCTTCAATGCTCTGCTAGCGATCGAACTCTCCTCCTGCTTCCCCAACAGCTCTTCCTCTGGTCCTCTCCCTTTTTCCCTTGCATCCTCAGCTTAAAACTCCCCCAAGCTTCTGTCTTTAGTCCTTTTCTTTCTCTACTCTCCCTTTTCCTGGGAAAATTTCAGTGTCCTTCGGTAGTATTTTAGTTGAGACTTTTATTTTCAAGTAACAGTAATTAGTATAGCCAAAAGGAAGGTTTCCATTATAAAGTGTCTACAGAGCCCAGGGGGAAAGAGAGGGTGAGTCTCAGAAGGGGCTGAACCCAGAACCTAGTAGGTGTCCAGGAAGCCAGGCAGTAGCTGAGAAGCTGGTCCCTTCCTCTCTGCAGCTCTGCTTACATTCTATTTCTAGATGTTTCTCTAACTTTGCTGTTTCTGGGCCACCATCTTACCTGAGGCCTTCATGACCTCTTTAGTAATTTCCCTACTCTTGGTTGTATCTTTCATCCAAGCTGTCTTATTTCACCAGTCTTCCCTCTGCATTGGGTCCCACATTTTAAAGCAGGGTCCCCAGCCCCTGGGATCTAGTGCTTGATGATCTGAGGTGGAGCTGATGTAACAATAATATAAGTGAAGTGTACAATAGATGTAATGTGCTTGAATCATCCCCAAACCATTCCCTTGCCCTGGTCCATGGGAAAAATTGCCTCTACAAAACCAGTTACTGGTGCCAAAAAAGTTGAGACTCGTTCCTTTAGAGGGTTCCCCTCTGGTCCACTCTGGCTGCAGTTCTCCAGGAGGAAAGGAATCCACAGGGCCGTGAATATTCCCACCCAAAGCCCCCATTCCCTTTCTAGAGCCCATTTCCTGGGCTGGGGTCAGATTTCCCCTAGGAGCATTCTCCTAAGGGCAGGTCACACTGTTGCTGTATTTACTGCTAGGCTTACAAAGTGCTCATGGGGCAGTTGTCTGTTGCAGAGAGGTGTGGTAAGGTGGCAGCAGGAATGTGAATAGAGCTTGGACATGTCCACTGAATGTGCTTCATGCTCCGGGTCATGTGGGATGGATTCTGACCTGAGAAGTGAGGGTGGCCTGGGGCCAGGGCCAGCTTCCCTTCATTCTACCTTGACCCAGCATGGAACTCTGAGAAATTCAAGAACTCTGTATTTGAACCTGGCAGTCCACTTTGTTATGAAGGTTTGTTTGTCAGTACAGGGGGATGGAACATATTTTATTTAATAGTTTGTTGGTTTGATTTCCAACTTTTAGACATGTGGCATGTGGGTTTCCATTTGTACTTATGCCCTGGGCTGCACAGACCTTAGGGGCAAGTCTATATTTCACTGTGGCCAGTTTTAAAAAATATATATATTCCCTAAACAAGGCTCTGACTATATCATCATCTGCGTGGAAGCTTTTGATGATGACTGCTCCAGCTTGCTGTGAAGTAAGTGGCTCTGGCTGTTCATTATTCTGTGTCAGATGAAACTGACAATCAAGTGGGACCTGCCTTTCATCAGAGAAAGGGTCAGGCCAGTATGGAGTCAGCAAGGGAGCAGCTTACTGCTCGGAGCTCACAGAGGGAGCTTAGAGGACAGAAGCCAGGGCAGCCTGACGACTAGCAATTGGAACCTCAAGCAGAGACAGTGTAAGTTCATGCAGACAAGTGTCAGAAAATCAAAGGCAAGTCTAAGGCAAGCTGTCAAGAAGTGGCTGGTCTGAAGTTGTTGAGGAGAGTGGGGCACATATCACGGTCAGGGAGATTTGATTTCTGGGTCACTTTTGGCCTCTGTTCCAGATTTTCTTATAGTTCCCACATGCTGGAACTTTTCCTCACCTGATCTATCTAAGACCCTTCCAGGAGATGAGAGTGCATCATGGAAGCAAAGCTTAGTACCTAGCAGTATTCAGCAATGGTTTGCAACGAGCAACTTACGAGCAGTAATAAGCATATTCTGTTTATAATCAACCTCCTAGTGAATATCTTTGAAGGGACTGAATTTGGGGATCAGTTAGGCCAGGGAAAGGATAAGCAGGTAGGGCTGAAGTTGAGGGAGGCAGGCTGGGGCAAGATGACGTCCCAGAACTTTCTCCTACTTCTGAGGTTGAGTCAGGCACTCATGCTGGGAAAGAAGATGTGGGACTGAGTGCAGGCTTCGGCTTCTACTTGGCACAGCTCCATCTGCCAAAGCCGTGCCACTTGTGATGTTCTCATTCCAGATGTGCAAGGATCAAGAGCTTCACAGAAAAGCTGTTTTGAGCTTGGGAGACAAAAAGGTAAGTTAAAAAACTGGGAACATGAGGAAAGGGAAAGCCTTGAGTTTAAACTAAACGAAAAAATCATATGCACAGCTTTCCTGGACTTCAAAAACAAGCACTGAGGACAGATTCACCAAAATTCATATACAGGCCGTTCTTTTATATGAAATAGTTTTAGTTCAAATTCATTGATAAGAGCTCTAATGGGGACATTAGGCACTTATTAGGGACATCCTGGTACTTTGGCAGGGCTGCTGACATCTTAAGAGGGCTGCCTTGTGAGGAGCTTAAAGAGCCCACTTACCCAGTGCTTCTTAAACCAGTATGCATCAGAACCACCTGGCAGTGCTTATTCAATATGCAGAATTTATAAGAATTTTTCCCCTATTTATACAAAATAATCCCTTGAAAGCAACGATAGTAAGGATCTTATTTCTCACAATATACCCAAAATTACTTTCTATATTTAAAAATGTTAAAGAAAAAAAAAAACTACTTTAGCTTTATCAGGAAAAAATTTTTTCTAAGGAAAAACTCAAACCCCATTTGCAGAAATTTGACAAAGGGCAAAATCAAGTTATAAAACTCCCTCTCTTAACTTCAGTTCATGTCAGTTGCTCAGTCATGTCCGACTTTTTGCAACCCCATGGACTGCAGCACACCAAGCTTCCCTGTCCATAACCAACTCCCAGAGTTTACTCAAACTCATGTCCATTGAGTCGGTGATACCATCCAGCCATCACATCCTCTGTCATCCCCTTCTCCTCCTGTCTTCAATGTTTCCCAGCATCAGGGTCTTTTCAACTTAGGAATATTAATAAAAGCAAAATGTTCTAAAGGTTGCATCAGTCAGGGACCTGAATCTCCCCTCCTCCCCAATAAAAACCTTTTATTGAGTCATTAGAGAAGATTGTAATAAAAGACTTTATTTACAAAAGATAGGATGGTCTTAGATAAGGGTAAGGGGATAATAAGGGGATGATACATCTCTTCTGGGCTGTTAAGTGCAGGAGCCATCACCACCTTTTCAAATTACAAATTGAAAAAGCAAAGAGGCCCTGATCCAGTTAAGGGAACTGAGAAAGAAAGTAGGTGGAGAGAGCTGCATAGCAGGAAGGAACCAGAGAAATAAATATGCCAGCTTCATAGGCCAACCCTCCCAGAGGCTAGAGAGCCAAGGGAGCCCACGGATGCAGTCCCTGGGGCTCAGTATCTAGGGACAACAGGCAGGTGGAGAAGGCTGCAGTGTGGATCATGAGGGGTAAATGGAGAAAGAAGATCCAGCGCTCATCAGAGATGGTTCAGGGGTGGGGGTGGCTACTGGGTCTCTTTACAAGCACTGAAGAAAACGACTTCCTTTTCTATCATCTTGTTTATATCACCTTGTAGCAAGTTTATAAGAAATATGTTATCATTGTGTTAAGTCTTGTCTCGGGGGAGGGGAGCAGAATCCTGTGCCCCACCCTCAGACACAGAGTCAAGTCTCACCCATAAGAGGCCCTGAAAGCTGAACTTTAAACAAATGCTCCAAATGACTCACAAAGTGGAGGGCTGAGCTGCAGTGGTTACATTGTTAGGAAAGTGGTAACAGTTACCTACCTTGAGAAAAACTGAAGTGTGAAGGCCCCTGGACAAGGACAGGCGGAAGAACAGGCTGGTTAGTAAGGGCGTTCAGAGTTTCAGAAGTTTTTTTCCCATGATGATGTTCATATAAGAGCCTATCAAACTAAAAACACGCCTAAGAGAACTTGGAGAAGGTGAAACATCGGGTCTCCACAAGGGCCTGACGTCCCTCCCGAGGAGTCCCAGGAACCCATCCTGAGTTCTTTTAGTCTTTGTCAGGGCTGCTCAGTATCCCACTCTCCTAAGCCAGTGCAGACGGAACTCCAGAGGGAGCATCTGTGGCCTGAAGGAGGAAGGTCAGACCCTGAACTGGCTTCACAGGACCCTCCAAACTTTTTAGGTACAAATGGATGGGCAGCCTCCGCGGACAGGGCTTTCCTTCCCCTCCTCCTGGGCCGAGTGGCCGGACCTTTAGTACTTGGGCTGGGGAAGCGCCTTTTATTGATTTCCTTAGTCTGTGTTTCCCAGACAATGGAAGTTACCTGCTTAAGGTAACATTAAGCACAAGGGAAATGACCCTTGGGACTGGAGACAGCAAGGTTGTTCTGGAAATCGCAAAGGCAGTGCGGCTGTTGTGGCTGTGTACCTGTGGAGGCCTTGGACTGGGCTTTCTTCCTCTCCTCGAAGTCTTCTTTATTTGACTGCTCTGCGAGTGACCTATAAAGCTTGAGACAGGGCAGGGGAAGCTGCAGGGTCAGCCTAGCTTTCCCCAAGAAGCCAGTGAATTGCCTGCAAAGAAGTTCAGCTGTAGGCCTCAGGGCAGAGAGAGAAGCCTTCTCTAAATCCAGAAGTCAGGAAGTGCTCATTATACTCTATATAAAGGCACCCCCCGTGCTTTCTGGGCTGACACAGGGAAGGACTATTTATTTTTCGGCAATGCTTGTCTGAGTTGGCAAGCTTGGGCTGGAGCAGGGAAAAGCAGATCCAAGACAATCATGTGATGGAATTACACCTGCTGAGATAAAGAACAGTGGAGCTCCCCGAGCACACATTCTTGCAGACTCTGCATTGCAAACTCTGGCTCAGAAGGTGCCAGGCTAATTTGTCTTTTGCCAACTAAAGGCAAATGGAGGAGGGCAGAGCCTGGTAGCTTCTCCAGCTGCCTGGTGATTTGAGGATCACTCTAATCACTCCCCTCCTCCACCATTGCCCTCCTGCCGTCAGCTAAACAGCTAATATGAATTTGCTCCACTTTATCAAGGAGCAAAGAATTGCACATCTCTTTATTTTTCCAAATAAACTGAAGTCAGGCTGAGTCCCCTCTTGGCCTGGCTGGTGGGGTCCTCAGTGTTAATTATTATTGGAATTGTCTCTTCCCATGCATGCATGTCAGTAGCTAAATTGTGACTCTGTGATGCCATGGACTGTAGCCCACCAGGCTCCTCTGTCCATGGGATTTCCCAGGCAAGAATGCTGGAGTGGATAGCCATTTCCTTCTCCAGAGTATCTTCCCAACCCAGGGATCAAACATGTGTCTCCTGCATTGACAGGCAGGTTCTTTACCACTGAGCCATCAGAGAAGCCAGTCAATAAAACAGCCACCATTATTAATATTGCTTCTTTTCTTATGAGATGCAGCTATCTGACTAAAAGATTTCTAATCATCCTGTCTACTTTGCCATAGGGGGGCCCCTGATCGTGTTTTCAAGGTCATAGATTAGAGACTGTCCCCAAATCGATAGTTTTGTTCCAAGTTTGGGGTGCAGGGAGAGTGGAAGGAGCTTTGAGGAAACTTTAGATCCTCCTCCCATAATCTGGGTCAGGGTCCCCCAGTCTTTGCTATAGATAATTAATCCTTGCTTATTTCCATGTTTACATCCACATAAACAGCTGAGAGCACCCTTCTCCTCTCTCCAGATTGCTGCCACTGAGACCCTCCTACATAGACACTTGGAGGCTTGACTGCCAGGCACCACCTGCTTCCCCAGAACGTCCAACCCCCAGATCCCTGTACACAGGAGCAGTATCTCCACTTTCTGAGGAGGCCTACCCTTTAATGTCCCCCCAGGCTCATAGAATTCAACTCCCTGTCTTATTCACAGAGACCCAGCTTCCTTCCACCCACCCCCACCCCATCCTCTGGACCACCTCCAGCTTAATTCCTTCTTGGGCTTGACCTTTGAATTGTAGAGAAGCCAACTGCTGTCATCGTCTCAAGACAAAACAGGGGCTAGACCACTGAACATGAAACCTTGGCTGATTTGTAGAGCCAACGAAGAGGAACAAAAATGGTTTTGTTTTTCTCTTTTTCCACTATATAAGGAAGGAAGGAAAATACGTTTCATTCAGTTATCACGCCTGAGATTCTGTCACCAGTCAGTCCTTCATGTAGGATACTGCTGTCTCCAAGGGATACTAAGATGTTCTCTTGGGAAAGTTGACAAAGTAAGGCAAGCACCTTACTATTAGATGTATTTGACACCTTAAATGCCAGCCAGGGGCAGGCGGGAGAAAACGGGTGTCTTGTGGAGGCCTAGCTCTGCTTCACCTTATAGCCAGGTCCAGGGGCTGGCTTTGTGGTTGGCTGTATCAGATGACGCTGACCTCTTTCTGTTGAAGATAAGCTTGCGCATTTCCTGCGGTTTATTTGGGCTGCGTCACTACCTCCTGGAGAGGTAGCAAGGTGAGGCGATTAGTTTGGATATCAGATCACCTGGGAGTTATTGCTGTTTTATATGAAATGAAGAGCAACAAGGCCAAGTTCAGAACGAGGAGGAAATCAGAACATAGGTTCACATAGAGTCTGGCAAGGCACTGAGGGCCGCGGCCTCCTTTAGGGCCACTCCCGTGAGAGCTGGCAGTGACTTCATTAAACTCACAGGGTCAGGGGCAAGCTCTGACACATAGTCCTGCCCAGGACTGCCAAGAACTCCTAGGCAGCTTTTGGGTCCCATCTGGATTAACAGAAGCTACAAGCAGACTCTTGTTGGAATCAATGCAACCTTGGCTCTTATGTTCTGTGCTTCAGTTTTCCCCTCCTTAAAATGGGGATAATAAGATACCTACTCCATGGGGGTGTTGTGGGGATTTGTTAGTGTGTTTAAGGCACTTAGAAGAGTGCCTAGCACATTGCAAGTGTTACAGAGATGTTAACTGTTGTAGTTACTGTTGTTGCTGTTTAAAGCCAGGTGGATCGTGGAGTCAGCAGCCTCAGGTAAACCTGTGGAGCTGCAGCTAGAAATAATGATTTACACTTGTTCCCAGCTTTCTTAGGGCTACAGATGAAATAATATTTGTTACACCCTCTTGGAGTTTCCTTGGGAAGGGCAAAATACCTGGATTTCCCACTGGAATCCAGGTAACAGAGGCCTTTACTTTGGGTCTCTGTGATACAAATAGACTTTACTCTTAGGTGGTAAAATACCTCCTTAATAGCCATGGTTTGAGGGTCTTTGCAAGGCTTTCCAGTTCCAAGACATCTCTGCCACAGGCTTGCTCCAAAGCCTGACGTTGTCTTTAGTGCTTCCAGGAGTTCTGAGGAGGTGACCCAGTCTGCAGCCAACTGTGTGGATCTGGACTCTGTACTCACTAGCTGAGAATCCTGCAGAAGTTACTTAATTTCTGCATCGCAGTTTGCTCATCTGTAAAAGTAAGACTAATGAAACTACCCTCTTTATAGAGTATTTGGGAATTAAATGAAATAGTATGAGTACAAGTTTAGCAAAGTGCCTGGTAAAACAGTGACTGGTGGTGATGGTGGTTTTATCTGGAGAAAGCATCAGTTACCGATTTAATAATGATTAATCCACAAATACTCAATTTTGAAGACTTTATTAGTAAGTATGCAAAAATGTTGAAAAGGTAATACAATGAACATCTGTGTACACACCATTTAGATTCAATGATTTCTTCATCTATGATGTTGCCATTTTTGCTGTTATTCATGATTTTTCTGCAGTTATTTTGCTGTCGTGTGCATCTGGTTTTTTAAAATATTTTATTTTCTTGTGTGGCTGTGGTGGGTCTTCATTACTGCATGTGGGCTTTCTCTAGCTGTAGCTAGTGGGGGCTACTCTCCAGCTGCAGTGCACAGGCTTTTCATTGTGGTGGCTTCCCTTGTTGCAGAGCATGGGCTCTAGGGCGTGTGGGCTGTAGTTTTTGCTTAGTTGCAGGCTTAGTTGCTCCATGGAATGTGGGTTCTTCCCAGACCAAGGATTGAACCCACTGAAGGGGAATCCCAGGGAAGTCCCCTTAGTCATTTGTAAGTTGCAAGCATCATGACACTTCACCCCTAATTACTTAAGCATGTGGCTCCTCCAAGTAAGTAGGTTCTTCTACATAGCCACAATACCATTACTACATCCAAAACAGTTGACAAAGTTTCTAAAATGTTTTCTAGAATTGAGCCAACAACTCATACTTTTTCTGTTGTTCGCCTAATGTCTTTTAGAGTTGCTTTTTTCCAACTGCTGCTGCTGCTGCTGAGTCGCTTCAGTTGTGTCCAGCTCTGTGTGACCCCATAGACAGCAGCCCACCAGGCTCCCCCGTCCCTGGGATTCCCCAGGCAAGAACACTGGAGTGGGTTGCCATTTCTTTCTCCAATGCATGAAAGTGAAAAGTGAAAGTGAAGTCGCTCAGTCATGTCTGACCCTCAGCGACCCCATGGACTGCAGCCTTCCAGGCTCCTCCATCCATGGGATTTTCCAGGCAAGAGTGCTGGAGTGGTTAGGAACCAATAATACATGCGTGAATTGTGTTTGGTTACATTTTTTAAATCTAAAGTAATCTCCCCGTGGGCTTCCCTGGTGGCTCAGTGGTAAAGAATCTGCCTGCAATGCAGGAGATGTGGGTTTGATCCCCAGGTCAGGAAGATCCCCTGGAGAAGGAAATGGCAACCCACTCCAGTATTCTTGCTTGGGAAATCCCATGGACAGAGGAGCCTGGGGGAGCTACAGTCCATGGGGTCGCAAAAGAGTTGGACACAACTTAGCAACTAAGCAACAACAAATCTCCCCATCTTTCTTTTTTAGGTGCACTGAGTTTTGAAGAGGCCAGGCCATCTGTCTGATAAAATGTCCCATTCTGGATTTGTCTTATTGTTTCCTTGCAGTATGGCTTTCAGTGGAAAGAATGAAAAAATCTAGAGCTTAAACTAGGGTGTCTGGGCTGTCCCAAAGATGTAAAATTCTACTGCCCCTGGGGATTGAGGGAGGAAGTCAAAACACAAGGCACGCTCATTTTTTGAAACTCTGAACCTATTAAACACTAACTTCTTTTTCTTTCTTTCCCCTAGCCCCTAGCAACCACATTCTACTTTCTATGAATTATACTACTACGAACCTCATCTAAGAGGAACCTTACAATGCTTGTCCTTTAGTGATTGCCTTATTTCACTTAGCGTGATGGCTTCAAGGTTCACCCATGTTGTAACATGTGTCAAGATTTCCTTCCTTTTAAAGACTGCATGTCACTCCATTGTATGGATGTGCCGCATTTGGCTTGTCCATACCACATGGACACTTGGTTGCTTTTATCTTTTGGCCATTGTGAATAATGCTGCTATGAACATGGGTGAATAAACATCTGTTCACAACCCTGCAAGGTACACTCACTTTCACCTTTTGTCTTGCAGCTAGCCTTCATGCAGCCTATAACTACTGGTGATTTTAGAAAACGTGTTTTAAATCTAATTTTCTTTCCCATCATTTTCTTCCTTTTACCGAATTCTAACATAAAGCTACTCCTTCAGGGTTGCCATTTTTCTGGAGCTTACAGCCATGTGCAAGAAAAATCTGGACACTATTCAAAGCAAGTATTTCTACATTTCTTACCGTGGCAAGTATATTGATTATAGTAATATCAAGAAGTAATATCAAGAAGCTGAAAGCTCCAAGCTTTTAAAGCCACTAAATGGGAAAGGTTCAAGATGCCCTTTTAAATCCATTTATGAATTTTTAATCTGTTAGGCTCCTATACTTCAGAAAGTGAAAGTGTTAGTCGCTTTCAGTCATGTCATGAAAGTGTCAGTCATGTTCAACTCTTTGCAATCCCTCGGACTGTAGCTCGCTAGGCTCCTCTGTCCATGGAATTCTCCAGGCAAGAATATTGGAGTGGGTTGCCATGCCCTCCCCCGGGGGATCTTCCCTGACCCAGGGATTGAACCCAGGTCTCCTGCATTGCAGGCAGATTCTTTACCATCTGAGTCGACAAGGAAGCCCCTCACACGCTTCTGATTAAAGATATTTATTCCAAGTTTCCAAATTAACATGTGTGACTTATATCTAGCTACCAACAAACTATAAGAGGAAGCAAGACAAAGTAGAATCAACTCTGAACTGGATGATGGTGATGCGGATCCAGTATCTGAGCTCTGCGGACAACATGTGACCTGGGGCCAAGTCTCAACTCTAAGAGTCTCGGTTTTCTCATTTGTCAAATGGAAAGTTGATTGATGGCCTTCAAATGTTACGATAGCCTGAGCTACATTTTCTTTATTTGCAGAAATCAACGGTAAGGAGGCACTTACGGAAATTTGAAAGCCCTGAATCTGAGTTCCAGCTTTTCCCCATAAGTTGGGTGATCTTCAGCAGATCCCTTAATTATATGAGCCTAACTTTTCTAACTTGCAGAATGGATACGATGAACGTTGTAGATCAGTGATAAAGATTATCACTGATAATGAAGTCTGGTGACAGGGCTTTGTAATTTTAAGGTACTATAGGATCCCATGAGAGTGATTGCATGGAGGATTTTAAGCCATAAGGAGCTCTACAGATGTTAAGGAATTACTATAGAAGTAAGAACATTACTGTTAGTGATCCACTTATATAAACTTAACATTTTACAAAAAAACAAGTAGATTCTAAATCCATTCTTTGTTGGTCCTGGGCATTTCCTAAATTGCTTTGGATTTTGTGGTAGATCTCTGCCCCTACCTTAACCCTACTTTGTAAACTTTAACAGCTGTTAGAAACTGCTTGCTTTATTTTGCTCCAGAACTTGCTACAACATATCTTGTTTCAACAGCACTCCAGCCTGCCAGTGGAGTTATGGTTTTGCCAGTTGTGATGACTCTAAAGCCTTTTGTCAATTCTTTTGAGTCCTGGAACACTTGATCAGCGAGTTGGATTGCACGTTGCTTTAACCACTGAAGAGAAAGCAGCTTCCCAGGTTTTTCCATGTTTTATAACCTGCAATTTAATTATGATTGTTTAACAAGTGTTCAGGAGCTTCAAATAGCCCCTATCAACATTTGTTCACTCTTTATAACCACACCACCCTGTCTTCTAAGGAACTCTCTGTGTTTCCAATTCAAAAAGGGAGTATTTGAGAAAAAGAATATTGGGAATAAGATTGGTTCAGAATTCAGCTAAGAGCTCAAGGGATAATAAAATGTTTCAGATTTGAGTATGGTGTGCCAGGCTTAATTGTTCATATGCAAAATAATTACCTGGAATTCAAAATAAAAACACAAATTTCTGGACTCTGGCCCCAGAGGTCCTCTGATTAAGAATATCTGAGTTGGGTCATGTAATACACACTCCTCAGGTGGTTCTGATGCAGGTTCCAGGAGAAAACACCATTTTAAGCAAGTTGATTCTAGACCAGCCACACACTATGCTTAGTTTCCATGTTTATACATGGTGAGGAAGAAAGCAACTACTCTCCCAACCTGATGAGTTTGAAATAGGAGCAAAATGAGACATGAAACCATTTTGAAAAGTGAAGAGCTCATACTAGTGCAAGGCACTCTCATCCTCCTTAGCATTCTCTTGCCTCAAGGGATTGGACCCCAGCTGACAGCATCCTGCCCCCATCCCACTAAGCTCTTACAGGTATTCATTTGAAGGGAGAGAAGCTCCACTGACCTGCTTTTGTCCACTTGGTCCAGACAGGCTCTCCTAGGTTTATGACTTTCCCAGCAGAGTGTTACAGGACCACCCATATTTCAGTCTGTAATCTTGCCCAAAATGTATCTGGAGAGACCTTCCTAATAGGTCCAAGTCCTTTTTGAAATCTAGGTACATCTGTATCATTAATGACCCCATTGATTTCATTTCCTTCAATGTCACATCCTTCCTGATCCCAGGCTTGCACCTGAGGGTTTGCCGTCCACACCTATGCCTCATGCTTTGGCTGTGTTCCCAGGTACAGTGTGTACCTTTTGAGGTTCAGAGTTATCAATTTCACGTTAATCTTTTCTCCCTCACTCTATCCTAATCTCTTTGGAAAGAATTTTTCCAGGGTATTCTATCCTTTGAGGCCATATTCATCTTGGAGAGTACCATTTCCAGTTAAAGCACACTGGCTTTCTCTTTCAGATGTATTGGATGGTCTACCAGCAAGGCCCTTGACTGTTGTTGATGGACTGCAGCATACCAGGTTTCCCTGTCCTTCACTACCTCCTGGAGTTTGCCCAAACTCAAGTCCATTGAGTCGGTGATGTTATCTATCTCATCCTCTAAAAGAACATTAAAGGGAATCTGATTTGTAGTCCAGAGACATTTATTAAACTCCCTTTTCTCTCCTTAATCTGCATTAGGCAGGCTTACCGAACCCCTCAGATTGTCCCTTCGACCCAGGTCACATGCTTGTTCCTCCCTTCATCCTCCACTTCCCTTTTCTCCCACATCTCCCATCCCATTTTTATTCGTCTTCCAACCTGGCATAAAAGCCTACAAACTGACTTGGGAAAGACAAGATTGATCTTAGAGCAGTGCTGTTCAGGGAAAATAAATGAGCCACTCATGTAATTTAAAATTTTCTAGTAGTCATATTTAAAAAGTAAAAAAAAAAGTGAAATTAATTAAAATAATATGTTTAATTCAGTATGTTTAAAATGCTATTATATCAACATGAAAAAATATAAAAGTAGTTCAGGAGAGATCTATTTTTTCAGACTATGTTCTTAAAATCTAGTGTGTTTTTTCACTGATAGCACATTTTAAAATGGATTACATACCTATGGCTGGTTCATGTTGATATTTGACTGGAAACAACCAAATTCTGTAAAGCAATTATCCTTCAATTAAAAAATAAATTAAAAAATCAAATGGATTAACCACATTCCAAGTGTTTAATAGCCACACACGGCTAGTGACCTTATGGAACAGTGCAGCCTTACAGGGTAGGTGAATGGGCAGACAGAAGGGAAAAACTGGGTTTCAGATCTTGCCACATGGCCTACTTTATGAAGATATTTTCAACATTGGTACAACAGCAAAATTACAAGAATAAGGACAATGTGCTGAGTTTTACTTCAGTTCAGTTCAGTTTAGTAGCTCAGTTGTGTCCAACTCTTTGTGACCCCATGAACCACAGCACGCTAGGCCTCCCTGTCCATTACCAACTCCTGGAGTCCACCCAAACCCATGTCCATTGAGATGGTGATGCCATCCAACCATCTCATCCTGTGTCATCCCCTTCTCCTCCTGCCCTCAATCTTCCCCAGCATCAGGGTCTTTTCAAATGAGTCAGCTCTTGGCATCAGGTGGCCAAAGTATTGGAGTTTCAGCTTCAACATCAGTCCTTCCAATGAACACCCAGGACTGATCTCCTTTAGGATGGACTGATTGGATCTCTTTTCAGTTCAAGGGACTCTCAAGAGTCTTCTCTAACACCACAGTTCAAAAGCATCAATTCTTCGGCACTCAGCTTTGTTTATAGTCCAACTCTCACATCCTTACTTCATTACTGGAAAAACCATAGCCTTGACTAGATGGACCTTTGTTGACAAAGTAATCTCTGTTTTGGGGGAGTCTTAGTTCCCTGACCCTGGTGGCTTAGACGGTAAAGTGTCTGTCTACAGTACGGGAGACCTGAGTTCAATCACTGGGTGAGGAAGATCCCCTGGAGAAGGAAATGGCAATCCACTCCAGTACTATTGCCTGGAAAATCCCATGGACAGAGGAGCCTGGTAGGCTACCATCCCTGGGATCACAAAGAGTCGGACATGACTGAGTGACTTCACTTTCACTTTCCTAGTTCCCTGACCAGAGATTGAACCTGGGCCCTCAGCTGTGAAAGCTGGACCACCAGGGAATTCCCCACATAGTCTTTTTATACATTAGCCTATTCAATCATCCTGACCACTGCATGTTTTGAAACAATTACTTTCAGAAAAGATGTAAGTACAGTGTACAAAACTGTTTTACTTGAACCACTGCAAAGAAAGAAAGTGAAGTTGCTCTTTGCGGAAGTGTCTGACTCTTTGTGACCCCATGGACTGCAGCCTGCCAGGCTCCTCTGTCCGTGGGGATTCTCCAGGCAAGATTACTGGAGTGGATTGCCATGTCCTCCTCCAGGGGATCTTCCCAATTCAGGGATTGAACCTGGGTCTCCTGCACTGCAGGCAGATTCTTTACTGTCTGAGCCACCAGGGAAACATTGAAAGGAACTTGTTGATTTGATGCCTTATCAACCCCCAATTTTAATGCATACTTCCTACAAAATAGCCTACAAAACCACATACGGTTATGGAAATTAACATCAGTGTATTACTATGCAATAATTTACGTACCATTCAAGTTGTCTCAATTAGGTACCATAATAGTTGTCTCAGTTACGTCTTCAGTCTCCTTCAGTCTAGATTCCTTAGTCTCTTTGACTTACATGATTCTGATGCTTTTGAAAACTATATACTAGTTATTTCATAATTAAGAAGTATTTAGTGGGGAGTTAATTTAAAACTATACAAATATGGGAGTTCCCTGGGTGTCCAATGGTTAAGACTCTGCACTTTCACAGCTGTGGGCTCAGGGCAATGATGCCTGGACACTGATCAGGGAACTAAGATTCCCCAAGCCATGTGGCACAGCCAAAAAAGCAAATAAACGGAAAAATGTTAAATTGCTATTAATTACAGTAAGCCCCCTACACAGGAACCTTCAACTTGTGAACTTTTGCAAACACGTGTTTGCTAAAGAGGCAAACACGTGTGTTCACATGTTCAATCACATAAGTTAGCCCATATATCTGGTGTCATTGTCACGTGGGTGCATCCTCTACAAGTGGAACAGGAAATGGCCAAGGGGTTTTCTTTGAGGAGGCACTGTTAGTTTTTGAGGCATAGGACCCGAGCATGAAATGGTACACAAAGGTTGCAGCAGCTGTTCAGAAGGCAACCCAATTCTACTGTGTCATCTATGATGAGAACAAAAGAACTACTACCCAGACATCACTGGACATTTTTTCAAATGGGTAGATAGAACTGAATCCAGCAGGGAACCAGAACCTGTGCCATCAACGTCAGGTGTGAAGCTGCAGCTTGCCTTCCATCTCCTAATGTTAGGGATTCTTCGGCTCTACCATCTTCCACCTCCCCTCTGTTCAGTCAGTAACTCTGCTTGCCTGTTCACTCCATGCCAGCCCCTGTATGCCAGCTGTTGTACTGTACTACTGTACTTGTCAAGGTTCTTTACTGTAAGATTTAAAATGTTTTCACTTTTTGTGTTTGTTTTTATGAATTATTTGTGTGAAAAGTATTATAAGCCTATTACAGTGCAGACAATATTAGCCAACTGTGTTATTAATAGTTAGGTACCTAGGCTAACTTTGTTGGGCTTATGAACACATTGGACTCCTTGAGGAGTGGGGAGAGGCAGCTTCCTGGAAGAGAGGGTTCATAGGGGAATTAGCAGTGATCTGAATGGGTCTTATACTAACTTTCAGCCAGTCCTCCTGTTTTCAGACCTGTCCAGCCTCTGACTTTGGGAGGTGCCTGTTGTCCCCAGTGTCTGGGTCTTTCTGGGATTCTGAGACTGTTTCTCCTCTAAGTTTAGGTTTCTGCTTTCTCTGAATATTGTTTCTCTCATTTGCTGTGTCTTTCTCTAGTGTTCTTTAGTCTTTGTGGGCTTATGTCATTTAAAAATTCCTTGGCTGAGTTTATTTTGTGAGGATAGAGATAAATGTGAGTGTTTAATCTGCCATGTTTAACCAGGCAACAATGATTTTTCTATTTATTTTATCAGTTTATACCTCTAATGTGTTACATACTCCCATGTCCTGGGGAAAAGGTGTTTGAATAAACCCAGGATTTTTTTCTTCTTCTCCATTTTCTCCCTGCCCCCAGTGAAGTACCAAAAGTTGCACTAACAGAGGTTATTTGGACTTCCAGACTTGGTACTGATACTGAGGCACTGTTGGCTCCCCAAGGAGAGCTGGACTAGAGTGCCTATAAATCTTCAGCCTTAGCCAACTGTGAGTTTTAAACCTAACCATTCCCTGTAGATCTGTGGCTTAGAGCAATGAATTTAGATAAGGACAGGGTTTACTGTTGTTTATTGCTTCACAATAAATGCTGTTTGCTCATGGTAATTGGTTTACAAAAGCTCTTCAGTCTCTAATAAATAAACACCCAGGGTCATTTGTTAAGTTGGAAGGTGAGGGGTCCCAAGGCTCCATGAGGACCGAAAATCTTGATCTTTGCCTAGTTCCTGGGACCACCCTCTGAAACGAGGCCAGGAAATTTCAAAATTAGTCTGATCACTTAAAAAAAATATTTTTTTTTTACCAACTCATATCATCATAATTAAATTTATTGCTACATGTGGCAGATATAGTAGGCAGTAAAATTCAGGCTGATAATCACCATAGTCAAGGGATGGAAGTGAAAAGCAAAAATGGGGCAAGAGTACCACCAACTCTCACTAGACTTGGCCTTACTTTACCGAAGATGAAATAGGTTCAGAGAGGCTTATAACAAGTAAGTGGCTCCACTGGTATATAAATTCAGGTCTGTCTAACACTGATTCTTAGAGAGGGAATTAGACCCTGTGAATTTTAGACTCTAAAAGACCTGTGCTCATTCTGAGAAAGCAAAGGGTAAAGCCAAGGAACTTTCTACAGAGGGAAGTTTTCTCTTCTATTTGGCAAACATGGCTTTCTAGAATGGATTATTTTTCTAGCAGAAATTGCAGTGGGATTTGGAGGGAAGTCTACCGTTTGGGTGGTAATATCAGCCAAACAGAATCAGGAAGGATATATGGTGGCAAGGGACAAGAACTGGGAATCTCTATAGTTGTTAAAAAACACTGATTTGATTTGATATCAGATAAGCGTATCTTCAGGAATGCCAAGAGACATCTTGCCCTGACACAAAAATAACTCCAAGCTTGAAGGCACCCAGACCTGAGCCCACCTGTCACCTCTAGGTAGGGAAAGGTTAGAGAGGTGAGTTCCTATGAAATTTCACATAAGAAGGAGAAAGATGGCTATGTCAGTGATTCTCAGGTAGTCCAGAAGAGTTTGGAAATGTTAGATTTTTATGTTCATTTTAATTGTGTTGATGTCTTAACCTGGTAACAAATTGTCAGATAATCATTTTTACGTAATAATAAAATATACATAAAATGTTAGTGATGCTTCCTGCTCAGGACCCCCTCCCCAGCATGGAGTGTGATTGAGATACATTTCATTCTGATAAGCTGGCAATTTTACCAGAGTTAGAGGACACTGACAATTATCCCTCATGTTGCAGCAGACAATGTAGAAAGCCTCCAAGTTCTAATTTCTTTTGGCACCAAGAACATATCTTACAGAAGGAGCAACTTTGGTGGCCCTGGAGAGTTTAGTCACTAGGTGACATTATTTTACTGAAGGGAAAGCCCACAATCCTGTTTCAGTAGATAGGGAGACAAGTGACTAATAAATGTGATAAAATGGGCTTTCTGTGTTAAATACAGCTGCATGGGTTTTTAGATCAGGTTTATATAAGAACACTCTGGAATTCTTTCCAACTACCAGTGAGATCAGAGTGTCCATGGAAAGCTACCGAGCACAGACACTGGAAAAGCAGAATCATCCCCAATTTCTGCCATGTGACCCCAGTATGACCTTGCTGATGTGTTTGGGTTGTAGTCTGTTGGTTTAAGTGAAACCTCTTCACAAGGTTACCACATAGAACAGTACTTGTCAGCCTTGATTTAGCAAAAAGCAAGAGCCTTTCTGAGGGTGTCACAAATTCCCGAGAGAGTTCAGTCTTTCTTAGTGCCCCTCCCACTGAGTGCAAGACATCTGGAGAAGCAGTTGTGAGATTAAACAATGATGGGGTGATGCAACTCCAAAAAGGTTGGAAATCCTTAATAGAATTAAGTCATAAAGCTACAGAGTAAAGGAAGGAGTGACTTGACTTTATGATGACTAATATGACAATCTTAGCACTTCATTTGGTGGCTGCTGCTGAAGGAGGAGGAAGGAGGAAGAGAAAAACAGAGAGGATGGGTGGAAGGAAAGCTGCCTCAGTGGTGACAGTTCTACTGGACCATAAATTAAGCTAATTATTAGTATTAGCTGCTACCTACCATTTAATTCAGTAGTGTTGATCTGTGATTCTAGAACTTGTAAGTTGGCAAACCATTATGAAATGGAGCTGTCCAAAAGATCCTATATAAAATTAAGTTTACTATTCTGGTTATTATAGTTCAGGAGTCACTTAACCAAGCTGGTGTGGTCATGAATTAAGAAGATGAGCTGCTAAGGAAGAGATTGAGAGAAAGTTAATTTTTTTTTTTTTCAAGCTAGTTTGTCTATAACCCCAGTCACCAGGAATCAGAGGCCAGTGGATAAATGTTAAATAGGATGAAATCTGTAATACAACCAAAGGTGTGGGTTCTAGTTCTGATTTTGTCATCCTTTTGACCTTTTCGAATGGAGATGAAATGAAAATGTTTGTCTTGTGTCTACCTTGTCCAGGATTTAATAGATCAAGCCTCTAGGAGAGAAGTAATGCATTCTCTTAAGAAACACATTAACTAAATGTCAGGTGATATAACCCTTGAAGGTCTTCTAGCCACAACAATTTCACTTGAAAGCTATTAATTTCAGAAACAGAGGACAGAATACCCTGGAGTTTCAGATTAATACTCCCTAAGTACACCTAGGTTAGGAAACTTTCAGGACTATAGACAAAATAAGTCCACAGGAGGATTAGGCAAGCATCTACCATGTCTATGCAGTGACTATTTCTTATAACATCAATTTTTTTTTTTTTGCTATATCATGTAAACAATTATGAAAAAATATAGTGATACTTAAACTTTACAAGAAAAATTTTAAGCAGACAAAAATAATATGCAAGAACATGAGAAAGCAGAATTACGAGCAAAGTTCAAACATTCAGTAAATATCCAGTGAGCACCAACCACATTATGTGCCAGGCCCTATGATAAGGGTGTGGATCCAAGAATGGCTTTACAAGTAATTTATAGTGGTTCAGTATTTAAGCTGTGGGGAGGGAGATAGGGGTGGTACCCTGAATTCATCCCAGCCTTTCCCAGCCTTTGGTAACTTCATCCCTACCTCCACTCTCACTGAATTTCTGGCAGTTGAAACATCATCCTTCTGGGGGTTCCCCAGGGCTCATCCCAATAGTTGATCAAGTGTTCTGCTTTTCCTTGTAGCTATATGTGTGTGCATGCTAAGTTGCTTCAGTTGTGTCTGACTCTTTGCAACCCCATGGACTATAGCCCACCAGGCTCCTCTGTCCATGGGATTCTCCAGGCAAGAATACTGGAGTGGGTTGCCATGCCCTTCTCCAGGGGATCTTCCTGACCCAGGGATCAAGCCTGTGTCTCTTATGTGTCCTGCATTGGCAGGTGAGTTCTTTACCACTAACGCCACCTGGGAAGCCCCCTTGTAGCTATGACCATGCCCCAGTTTGGTTCACTGGATGTCAGTGAAGGAAACCCTTGGCAACTACTTCTGAACGTGCTGATCCCAACTTTGGAAAGTGTTTCTAAGAGAAAAGGACAGCCAGTGTCACAAGTTCCCCATGTAGCTGCCTCATTTGCATCTGGAAAATTGCAAATCATCTAGCTTGTGGCCTCAATCCTCAGTTGTAATCCACTGAGTCCACACAATTGCTCAGGCATTGTAGAAAGAGGTGGCACATTCCTAGCCCCTGATGGATGTGTAAACTCAAGTTACATTTTTACATTTAAAAGAGGAACTTAAAAATATGCAGGTTAATTCTGCTTCCTAAGTATTTATTGCCATTAACTTGGACCATTAAACACTATCTTTTTGAAACTCCATTTCTCTCTGCACTCACTAGTGAAACATTCCCAATAATAGGCCTCTTCTCTTTCTTAAATGTTCTTCCCTGACTTTTCCATTTAAACTGAGGAAATATTATCATAAGTGAAATCTTTCCCTATTCAGCTAGAAATGAGCACTTAACTTAAAGCTAATTGCAGGCCAAGCTTTAAAGGGTCATTAATCAGTAATGGTACCAGAGGAGCAAAGTGACTAGATGGCTGAAATTGAGCAGAACAGGCCCAATGTTTGTTACTTCTTATTCCATCTGACAACAGCTGTCCTTCAAAAGCACATTTAGTTACTGAGTGAAGAGACTTGGTAGAATTTCAGCATAGTCCCTTGCATGTGGGAAGCTCTCAATAACACTTCTCTACCTTTTTGCCCTCTCCTTTCGATCTTCCTTGCTCTCTGCAGTCGCTCACGCCTTCCAATTCATTATGAAAATAATGGCTTGAACTCCTTCAACTTTTCTCAAATGAAGCCCTGTCTCTTTGGTGCCACCCACTCAATGGACATGAATGTGCCCAAACTCCAAGAGATGGGAAGGACAGGGAAGCCTGGCATGCTGCAGTCCATGGGGTCTCAAAGAGTGGGACACGACTGAGTGACTGAACAATAACAACTCTTAGGTACTCCTTTCCTGGTCTGATTCCCCTGACAATCTTGATGCCCCTTGCTCCAGGCTCCTCTGTGGCCCCATTCTTCCAGTAATCCCTTCTCTACAGTGTATCTTCATTACCATTGTCAACTAGCACATTCCACCTTGAAATCCAACAAAACTTTCTCTAAACCCTTTTGTTTCTTAAATTACTGTTTTCTCCTACGTTAAGCCAACTTTGAAAGAGTAGTCTGCACTCCCTTCAATTCCTCATCTAAATATCTGTCCCTTGCCAATTGCAACCTGGCTTCTGTGGCTACTAAAATTGCTTTCCTGGAGATCAGTAATGACCTCTTCTCATTCCTCTTTCATCTGGTCATGGCATGATGTGCTCAGCTACTCTCCTGATTAACTTCTTCTGACTGGCTTTGTTTTTATCTGCCTCTTTTTAGGGCTTCCCAGGTGGCACTAGTGGTAAAGAACATGCCTGTCAATGCAGGAGACATAAGAGCCATAGGTTCAGTCTCTAGGTTGGAAAAATCCCCTGGAGGAAGGCATGGCAACCCACTCCTTGCCCTCTTGCCTGAGAATCCCATGGACTGAGGAGCCTGGTAGGCTATAGTCCATAGAGTAGCAAAGAGTTGGACACGACTAATGTAACTTGGCATGCCTCTCTTTATCATCTCCCATGTCAGTACCTTAAATGCTTCTGTCCTCAAGTGCTCATTCTTAGCTGCTTCTCTTATGCTCTGGATCAGGGTTTCTCAATCTGGATGCATATAAGAATTACCTGGGAGCTCTTTTAAAATGCAAGCCCAGATTAAATCCAGTTGTTGTCGTACAGTCACCCAGTCGTGTTCGACTCTTGGCGACTCTTGGCATGGACTGCAGCATGCCAGGCTTCTGTCCCTCACCATCTCCCGAAGTTTCCATATCAATTAAATCTAATTTCTGACACCACCAAGAAATTGGATTTGATTGATCTGGGGTTGGACCCTGGCATCTATTTTTTGTTTTGACTTTTTAAAAAAAAATTATTTTTTTTTTATTGAAGGATAATTGCTTTACAGAATTTTGTTGTTTTCTGTCAAACCTCAGCATGAATCAGCCATAGGTATACATATATCCCCACCCCCCGCCCCCACCTTTTGAACCTTCCTCCTTTCTCCCTCCCCATCCCACCCCTCTAGGTTGATACAGAGCCCCTGTTTGAATTTCCTGAGCCATACAACAAATTCCTGTTGGCTATCTGTTTTACATATGGTAATGTAAGTTTCTATGTTACTCTTTTCATACATCTCACCCTCTCCTCCTCTCTCCCCATGTCCATAAGTCTGTTCCCTATGTCTGTTTCTCCATTGCTGCCCTATAAATAAATTCTTCAGTACCATTTTTCTCAATTCTGTATATATGTGTTAGAATACGATATCTATCTTTCTCTTTCTGACTTACTTCACTCTGTATAATAGATTCTAGGTTCATCCACCTCATTAGAACTGACTCAAATGTGTTCCTTTTTATGGCTGAGTAATATTCCATGGTGTATATTTACCACAACTTCTTTATTCATTCATCTGTTGATGGACATCTAGGTTGCTTTGATGTTCTGCTAAGTCACTTCAGTTGTGTCTGACTCTGTGCGACCCCATAGACGGCAGCCCACCAGGCTCCCCTGTCCCTGGGATTCTCCATGCAAGAACACTGGAGTGGGTTGCCATTTCCTTCTTCCATGTTCTAGCTATTATAAATAATGCTGCAATGAACAATGGGATACATGTGTCTTTTTCAATTTTTGTTTCCTTAGGGTATATGCCTAGGAGTGGGATTGCTGGGCATATGGTGGTTTTATTCCTAGTTTTTTAAGGAATTGCCATACCATACTGTCTTCCATAGTTGCTATATCAATTTATATTCCCACCAACAGTGCAAGAATGTTTCCTTTTCTCCACACCCTCTCCAGCATTTATTGTTTGTAGACTTTTTGATGATGGCCATTCTGGACCCTGACATCTATTTTAAAAATTATCCTTAAGTGATTCTCAAGTACAGCTAGAACTGAGACCCATAGCTCTAGAATATCTATTTTTATCCGTAATTCTTACATTCCACTGATATATAGACCCATGTTTTCAACTCTTTGCTAAGCATCTTAGCCTGAATGCTACATAGCACTTCACTTTTTGGGTGAACCGAATCAAATTCATTTCCCCATTCCAAGAACCTCTTCCTCTATGTTATAGGATCACCATTCTCACATTCCCCCAAGCTGGAGACCTAGAAGTTACACTTAAAAATTTCTTTGGCTTTTCTGCTCAATTCACTTATTTGCCATGCCTTATAGATTTTTAATACTGACCAATTTAAAATCCATTTTCCCCTGCCACCATCCTATGCCTCATTTTAGGACCTTGTTACAATAATGTCTTATTTGGCATTCTTGCCTTCAGTCTCTTTCCTCTTAATTCCATCCTCCACATGCTAGTAGAAATGCCTTTCTGGAACACAGATCTGATTGTATGCACTCAAAAACCATCATTGGGAGCCCCCCTGCCATACCGCCATTGGATTATCCTTACCCAATAATAAAGCCCAAATTCTTTAGAGGGGCCCTCACAATCTGACCCTAATTCTCCAAAACCACTCTCTTCTATATTAGATTCCCACCCCATGAGGTTCCCCATAATATAATCATGGCCCATGAATCATGATATATTCCTTCTTGCCTTTGCTATTCTCTCTGTCTAGGACTGAATTCAACTCAGATGGTTCAAAGAAAGATATGACTTACAGAGATACAGTCAAGGTAAAGGGAACCTACAACAGTGGTTGAGACATCCATAGTAAGCAGAATGGGATGCTCCTTCTTTCTCTAGTCTCAAAAGACTGGGGGTGAAATACTATTACCACTTCTCAGTGAGCGCTGGAGCCATGGAAAGAGGGCCATCAGTAGAAGCAGGTAAGATTACAGCCACTGCGAAACCAGAGTGCAGAAGCAGAGAGGGGACAGCAAATAAACTGCTCAGACTCTCCTCCTTGCCTGCTGATCTTCTTCCTGAAGGTGTTTTTTAATTGCCCAAAGTCAACTAGAAGCTAGCCAACCACCAAGAATGGCCAGATGATGCAATCTACTATTTACAAAACAGAGCAGAGAGAAGCAGAGAATAAATGGTGGGGTGTGTGTGTGGTGGAGGTGGTCACCTCTCCGACTCTGTGTGACCCCATAGACAGCAGCCCACCAGGCTCCCCTGTCCCTAGGATTCTCCAGGCAAGAACACTGGAGTGGGTTGCCATTTCCTTCTCCAATGCATGAAAGTGAAACGTGAAAGTGAAGTCGTTCAGTCGTGTCCAACTCCTAGCTACCCAATGGACTGCAGCCCACCAGGCTCCTCCACCCATGGGATTTTCCAGGCAAGAGTACTGGAGTGGGGTGCCATCGCCTTCTCTGAGTGGAGGTGGGGGGAGAATTAAATGGAGAATAACCATGTAATCCCCATTTTTATGTAGTAAAATCCTTTGTATCTTTTGGTTCAAATGTCACCTATTATGTGAAATCTTCCCTTGTTTTGCTACCCTAAGAACGAGTTATTTCATTCCTCTGGTCTCCTTTATTATATCGACGTTATTGCAGCTCTCAGTCTGAATTATGATTCTATTATTTATGCATCTGCATCCATCTCTTGCACCATACTTTGTGCTCCTGAAGGAAAGGGATCATATTTCATTTGGTACAGTGTCTTACAGATAACAGGCTCTCCATAACTGTTGGTTAAATTTGATTGCATTTCCATGATATCTCCTTCTCAGCCTCCATAAGGGAGATTCATATATACTTGTAGTCCTACATTTTTTCCCCACTTTTCATAAGAGTTCCTTTTTTTGGTCCCACTTCTGCTTCTTCCTTGAGTTTCTCCTTCTTACCCCTGTTTCTTAGATTAGGTACTTTAGACTGCAGCTCATCAATAAATTGTTGGGAATACTGACATCACTGATTCTGGCAGGGATCCAAAAATCTCTAGCTTTATTTCATGTCCTAAGTGGTACATATAAAACTTTTTTTCTTTAATTTACACATGTACCAAGCTTAAAAATGAAGTCACAGAACCCAATTTTTTGTTCTACATTGGACTTTAAGCACTTCTAAATGGAAGTTATGCTTGGCTTCACATGTTTTGCATACAGAAAAAGCCATGCGCTGCTCCTATTCTTTCTAAATATCAATAGTGAGTGCAGCTAACACATTTTTACTGTATAAACACTACTCTACATAGATGGTTTTGATGCACATTGAGATTTTTATATGAAAAGGAGTATTTTTAGACCCAATGAAAGTATTATTTTTTATGATGTTGATAATGGTGGGAATAATGGCAAAATTATAATTCCCATAGTAGATCAGAGTTTTCATCTAAAATACTGAATTTTGCATCTTGAGAAGTTGGACTTTGGTCTTTTTAAAATATCTTTCTTTTCTCTCCTTAACGAACTCATTTCTTCCTATGCTTTCTTAAGCATATGGAGCACAGTTACAAGAGCTGTTTATAATAGCTGTTATCATGTCTTTGCCTACTAATTTTATCACCTGTGCCATATCTGGGTTTGTTTCAGATTTATTTGTTTTGAAGGATTTATTCATTTTCCTCATTCTGGGGTTTCCTGCTTCAATTTTATGTCAGATTAAAAAAAAACACAAGTACCAACAAAATATTGAACTACAGGCGTCATGATTTTCATATTTTTTGATGCTGGACTTCTGCAGGGAGGGCATTGATTCCCTTAAATATTTTTGAGTTATGTTCTGGGATACAGTGAAGTTACTTGGAAATGTGTGTGTTAGTTGCTCAGCTGTGTCTGACTCTTTGTGACCACATGGACAGTAGCCCACCAGGCTCCTCTGTCCATGGAATTTTCCACAAGAATACTGGATTGGGTTGCCATTTCCTTCTACTTGGAAATAGCTGGATCCTTTTGAGGCTTGCATTTAAACTCTGATGGGCAGAAGCAGAGTTGCCTTTAGCCTGTTAATGAGGCAGTACCTTTCTGAGTACTCAACCCGATGCCCAATATACTAAAAAGATTTTACATTCAGGTTGTTGAGAATGCAGGTTATTTCCAGCCCTGTGTGAATGCCAGTAATTGCTCCTGCCAGGTGTCTCTCTTCCTGTCCTCACGTAGTTTCTTCATACACATGTGCTGATCGGTATTCAGCAGAAGACTTGTGGGGAAGCCCCTGCAGACCTCCAGAACTCTTTCTCTCTTTCCATGAAGCTTTCCTACCCTACGAATTCTAGCCACCTTAACCAATCTCAATTCTTAACTTCAGGAAAACTGCCAGGCTTTATGGGGTTCCCTTGCCTGTACTTATATGCAGAGTACATCATGAGAAACACTGGGCTGGAAGAAGCACAAGCTGGAATCAAGATTGCTGGGAGAAATATTAATAACCTCAGATATGCAGATGACACCACCCTTATGGCAGAAAGTGAAGAAGAACTAATGAGCCTCTTGATGAAAGTGAAAGAGGAGAGTGAAAAAGTTGGCTTAAAGGTCAACATTTAGAAAATTAAGATCATGGCATCTGGTCCCATTGCTTCATGGCAAATAGATGGGGAAACAGTGGAAACAGTGGCTAACTTTATTTTTTAGGGCTCCAAAATCACTGCAGATGGTGACTGCAGCCATGAAATTAAAAGACACTTACTCCTTGGAAGGAAAGTTATGACCAAATCTACACAGCATATTAAAAAGCAGAGACATTACTTTGCCAACAAAGGTCCATCTAGTCAAGGCTATGGTTTTTCCAGTGGTCATGTATGGATGTGAGAGTTGGACTATAAAGAAAGCTGAGGGGCAAAGAATTGATGCTTTTGAACTGTGATGTTGGAGAAGACTCTTGAGAGTCCCTTGGACTGCAAGGAGATCATACCAGTCCATCCTAAAGGAGATCAGTCCTGGGTGTTCATTGGAAAGACATGTTGAAACTGAAACTCCAATGCTTTGGCCACCTGATGCAAAGAGCTGACTCATTGGAAAAGATCCTGATGCTGGGAAAGATTGAGGGCAAGAGGAGAATGGGATGACAGAGGATGAGATGGTTGGATGGCATCACCGACTCAATGGACGTGAGTTTGGGTAAACTCCGGGAGTTGGTGATAGACAGGGAGGCCTGGTGTGTTACGGTTCATGGGGTTGCAAAGAGTCAGAGACGACTCAGTGACTGAAGTGAACTGAATTTGCCTATACTGTAGCCTGGAATCTCTCTAGGCAGTAAGCAGGGGCAATTATAGTTTCACTTCATTTGTTTTTCTTCTTTCAGAAATGACTGTCTTGTACTGTATCCTGTCTAATATCTGAAAACAGTTGTGTATATATAGCTTATTTGGTTTCTGTTTATTTAAAACAGAGTAAATCAGGTCCCTGTTACTTCATCATGACCACAGTGAAAGTGAGTTTTTATTTTCAAATGGAAGATGGGAGAGTATATTGAACCAATTTGTACCAGAAAAATAAGCTAGAGTGTGGCCATGGCTCAGTCATTTCTCCTCTTCTTAGCTTTACTTTCCTCATCCAGAAAATAAAGAGGATGGTGTCTGTATGATCATTAGGTTTATCCCAGACTCTTAAATTCTGTAACTCTAAAATAAAGTACAGGTGTATTTTTGCAGAGAGAATTGATATACAGTCTCCAATGTGATAAAGATTCAGAACTAGGGAACTCCCTTTTTGCCATAGTAAAGTAAATTTAGAAGAGAAGATTAGTATTTTAATTGATGAAGAGGAGTCTTTAGTTATAGACCTGAGTGGGACAATTACAAATTCCAGACCATAGACATGTAAAGTGACCAAACGAATTGAAGAAAGAGAATTGTATAGGAATATTCTTAGTTTCTTTTCTTTTTTTTTTTTTTTTAGTTTCATTATTGTTTACAAGGCCTGGCACTGTGTATTGGACATAGTAGGTGTTCAATAAATATCTGTTCAATAACTCAGTGGTATTTAAAGCCATTTTCCTAATAAGGAAAAGCAACTGAAAAGTTTTTATTATAGCAAAAGTTGGAAAAAAATGAAAAATCTTTCAATATTGGGATTGGTTAGTGGTATATTCATGTTATGAAATGTTGCACAACAGTCAAAAATACTGACACAGAATGCTATGTACTAATATGGAATGCTTCCAAAGACATAGTGCTAAATAATAAAAAAAAACAAGATCACTCTATGTATTTTATACTCTTACAATAAAAAATGTTTTAAAAGGAATTAGATCTGTTTTAAGGCAATGTATACATACATGCTTATACATTCAGATAAAGCATCTAGAAGGACACACAGATGGTGACACTGATACCTTAGGAGAAGAAGACTAGGAGACAGTAAGAAGAGAAACTTTTTTATATGTTTTGAATTCATGTCCTTTTATATATCCTTTAATTTTTTTATCACGTGCATATGTTATCTACTTTAAAAAATGTTGCTATTGGATGTATACATACACATTTTTGTTTTTTCAGTGAAGTAACTGAAAGTCTCTAAAAGGGCTGTCTGGAAAATTTCCCCATCTCTAGGTTTTGTGTTTAAAGGAACCAGAGCACACCTACTCTTTCTACTATTACTACAGGAAAGTACAAGGCCCCTCCATAGCTGTGATTAATTTCCCATTCCTTGTGAAAAGGATCATCATGCTAGATACCTAGGGACTGTGGAGCTTAGTGCCTGCTTGAATATGGGTGCTTGAGAGAAAGAGCAAGGCCATTTGTTTCTAATGATCCTATATACATTTTATGGTATTTAATTAGCCTTTATAATCTACCTCACCCATCTTTCTGGCTTCCAGATGAGCAATCAAGAAAGCATGGGATACAGGAGCTGGACAGGGAGGCTGTGAGATTCACAAGATGTTAGCCCTTAGTTTGCTACTTTCCAATGCTATAGGTAATGTGTAAATGTGGTTAGAAGAGTGTGAAATAACATCCATATAAAAAAACAAAACTTTTTCTGTTTTAGGGAGAGAGTTGTATCCCTGGTAAACTATCATAAAAGAATGACTTCTCGTCATAACCTGTGTTTCTGTGAGTGTCTGATGCACCTCAGGTATAACCCAGCCAAATATTTCCTGGAAGACATGGAGAGATATTTGGAAACATATGTTGAAATCCAAAATTAAAAATCCATGGCTCATAATGTAACTCAGAAAAAGTGCTACGATGCCCAAGGCATTTTCTTCTGACTATTGTCTGCTTTAAAATTTCTGGTGCCATTGCTGGTTTTGAATTCTTGAAGTGCTAATGTAGCAAGTAGACAGTCAGTGCCAGAAAGATGCCTCCAAATTCCAGTCAGTCAATAAAAGAATAGGAAGAATAAGATTCCTGACTTCACAAAGCTTATTTTTGTCATATGTGGGATATTATTGTGCAGAAATTACTATAAGACATAAATAACAGAGAGTAAAACATTCATTGAGGGGGCTTCCCTTGTGACTCAGACAGTAAAGCATTTGCCTACAATGTGGGAGACCTGGGTTTGATCCCTGGGTCAGGAGGTTCCCCTGGAGAAGGAAATGGCAACCCACTCCAGTATTCTTGCCTGGCAAATCCCACGGACAGAGGAGCCTGGTAGGCAACAGTCCACGGGGTCGCAAAGAGTTGGATACGACTGAGCGACTTCACTTCATGAATCAGCAGGAAGATTCCTGCTTCCAGCCACTCCCCCAATCTGAACTAAAGGTCAAGAATTTAACAAAAGGGGGGCCCTCTACTAGGTGATTCTAGATTTAGCAAGTAAAAATTCAGGATGCTCAGTTAAATTTGAATTTCAGATAAACAAATAATTTTTTAGCCTAAGGATGTTATGTAATATTTGGAATGTGCTGATACTAATGATTTGCTGATTATCTCAGTCAAATTTAATTGGACATCTTGTATTTCATCTGCCAATCCTAGCTGCTACACGGAGTAAAAGTAGAATATATATTATTGTCTTTTCCTCACCTCTTGGTAGGATGAACTGCTAGTGACACCTGGCACACGAATAGGAGCCAATCAGGAGTAAGGAGACAGCTGATTTCTTGCTATGCTGCAGAGCCAGAATGGAGGAAAAGGCTATATGAACTAACTCAAGAACAACTGTGAGGCAGATTCCCCCTTCCCCCACAAGTAAACAGATGGGAGCACACTTATAACACAGATGATGAAAGTTGAGCTTTTGAATGTGAATATTAAACGAAAAGCTGACTCCAGAAGGCTTGGAAGTTTTGAAGAGATTCTATACTTCGGAATTCTTGGAGTTAGTGAAGGTGGAAGTTCCACAAACTAGGTAAATTAATGCTGGATATAAGATGGGATACACCTGCTCTGTGGCGTCAGGCTGAGAGAAGCCTTCACGTCATGCAGGCTTCCAGAGCCAGAGAGCATGGGGTGGTGGTGAGAGGACAGAGGCAGCAATTAGGAGGCACAGGTGAGTTTGTTCAAAGGATGTGGAGGGTCTTGCAGACCTTGTTAAGGACTGGGGCCTTAATTCACAAAGCAGTGGGGCTCCTCTGGGGGTTGGCACGATCAGAGTTGTGCTTTAGAAATATTAATCTGGCAGCCTCTTATAGAGTGATTGCAATGGGCAAAGGGAAGAAAGTGGAGGGAGGATTATCAATTGAGAGGGGATTCAGTTGGGCCACTCTGGTCCTATGGCATCCATTAGTGAATTAGAAAAAGGTACCTCCCTTGAGGTAAACTGGGGCACTCATTCTGGTTAAAAGACTGTGCCAAAACATGAGGTTTGGTGACAAAGTCAGGAGGTGGAGTTTTAGCTTTCCCATTATCTTCCTGGGATGGCAGTGGATGAGATGGTGGGATGGCATCACCGACTTGATGGACATAAGTTTGAACAAACTCCGGGAGTTGGTGATGGACAGGGAAGCCTGGCGTGCTCCAGTCCATGGGGTCGCAAAGAATCAGACACAACTGAGCAACTGAACTGAACTGATCTTTCCAGATAGTATGGTAGTTGGTTAATTAACACTAGTAGGTTAAAGCAATAAAGGTTTATTCCATGCTTATGTCACAGTTCAATGCCTGTAGTGTGGTTTTCCTTCTGATGGACACAGGGATCTGGGATGCCTACCTTGATCTGAGAGTGAGACTGTGTTGAATATGAGCCTCCAAGATCACCAAGGTGGGGGGTTGGGGGAAGAAAGAGCTGGAGATTCTTACAGGGTCATTTATGACCACACTTGGAAGTGACTTAAGTTCTGATCACATCCCATTGGCTAGAACATGGCTCCAACCTGACTACCAAGGAGGATGGGAAAGATAAGGGAGGACAGTAACTTGTGGTGAGCTTGACTCTAGAAAGCTTTGGAAGATGATTCTAGCAGTTGGAGAGGATTGTAGGGATATTAGGGGAAAACTGATGCACTTTATTCAGTTTTGATTTTGACTGTAATAAAAGCAATATCCTTTCTCTTGCCCAAAGCAATTTAATGAGCATCCATACCTAGCAATTTGGGGTTGTTTTTTTTTTTAGAACTATATGTGTGGAAAATTATGAGTCATAAATACAAGAGGAATCTTCAGACATTATATGGTCTTTGATACTGTCAGAGCATGACTGATTTAAGCTGAAAACCAACCAATCAACCAATTCAACCAACAAACAAAAAACCCTCAAAACTACACAGGTTAGTTTCTGTAAAAACGTGTAAAATTCGTCTTACTTCATGAATATCATATAATATCATTTATGTGTGGAATCTAAGAAACAATACAAATGAACTTATTTACTTAACAGAAGTAGAGTCACAGATGTAGAAAACAAACTCATCACTGGGGGGAAATGGGGGGTAGGAAGGAAGATTGGGGTTGACATATACACACTACTATTACTACTACTACTAAGTCACTTCAGTCGTGTCCGACTATGTGCGACCCCATAGACAGCAGCCCACCAGGTTCCCCCGTCCCTGGGATTCTCCAGGCAAGAACGCTGGAGCGGGTTGCTGCCGGGAGTCAGCATGGGGAATCCCGCCTGTGGCAAAGGTCATGAGGAAAGGGGCCTGACAAACGTAAAGGCGGGATCAGGCCTCAGGGGTGCCCCTGGACTTTCTCGAGCATCTACCCCCCAAACCAGAGTCTGCCTGCTTTACTGTGTTATGCTTTCCACCTACTCTTCTAACATTAACAGGGGGCTGTCCCCCCACCACCTTTTTCTGGAAAAAGTTAATTTAGAGATTTTAGATAATAAGTCTCCTGGACATAATAAGAGTGTTTTAATCCAAAAACCCATCTGATGGCTTTCTAGCCTGCCTGACAGGTTTATCCAGACTCTTACAGCTGCATATGTGATTGTTTGTGGCCTCCCGACTTCGAGAGGCACAGGAAGCTTAAAACATCCTAGGAATGTAGGGGCTTCCGAGGAATCAAAATCATTAGAATAGAACTGATTAAGGGTTTCATTGTTGAGCCAATATTTGCTGCCAAGGTTTCATGTCTTTTATTTGTTGATATAGTTGGTATGTAGAAAAAGCAGGTAGTAGCCCTGGCATTAGCAACATTAGATCTTTGAGTTAAGTACTTTCTTTGTTATAACCCACTGCACTTTTGTTTTACAGGAATGTAACTTTATTTAGCACTTTGAGGGTGATGCAGATTAAAGAAAAACACTTCAAGGGAAAATGAGTTTTCTGGTTGATAGACATTTATCTAGGAAGAGAGCCATAAAAATGTTAACAGGCCTCTTGGCCAGAAGATAATGTAAATCACCTGAGACCTTTTGTATACGGGAAAGTATGCAAAAAGAAAGCCTGGTCTCAATAAGGGTCAGGACTGCTGCCCCTGCATAACTCTGCATATTCCATTATTTCTTTATGTACAACTTGGGGTATATAAGCTGCCTTTGAAAGTAAAGTTGTGGGTCTTGCACCAATGCTTGGCTCCCCCATGTTGTTCTTTCCTTATTCTCCCTTTTCAAGCTGAATTCCCATCTGGAGCATAGAGGCTCGCTGTATCTATTTATTTGCCTGGGCTTCTAAGACCCAGGCGAGAGGGAGCCCAAGGCAGGGCACCCTCCGCTATTCAAGCAGGCGCTTGTGGCCTACATAGACGGTGCAAGTTCCTTGTCTCAGAACTTTATTGGCTTTCTATGTAAACCAAGGAATACAGCCTCTTTTCTCCTCTATTTTCTCCACTACACTATTCTTTCCTAATCTCTCTTTATATCTCTAAATAAATAAGTCTCTCCTCACTGACACCATCTCCCTTTCGAATTCCCTGGATCCACTGGGGCTGGACCCCAGCAGGTTGCCATTTTCTTCTCCAATGCATGAAAGTGAAAAGTGAAAGTAAAGTCGCTCAGTCGTGTCCAACCCTCAGCGACCCCATGGACTGCAGCCTACCAGGCTCCTCCGTCCATGGGATTCTCCAGGCAAGAGTACTGGAGTGGGGTGCCATTTACACTACTATATATAAAATAGATAATAAGGATGTATTATATAGCACAGGGAATTCTAGTCAATGCTCTGTAATGGCCTATATAGGAAAAGAATCTCAAAAAGAGTGGATATATGTATACAGAGAGCTGATTCATTTTGCTGTACAGCAGAAACTAACACAACATTGTAAATAAACTCTACCCCAGTAAAATTTTTTTAAAAAAATTTGTCTTCATCTGCACATGATATTGGAACTCTAGATTTGCTATGATGAATATAAATTTTATCCCATGTCCTTTGATGAGAAAAGTGGTAAGTGGTAATTGGGAGACAGGGAAGGAAGATGAAAATCTCTCCTACTACAAAATCAAAATGATATGTGCACAATCCTATTTACCAGAGCTTCACTTAGCCTCCCTGTTACTTAGTTAAGCTCACAGAAGGCAAAAATATTCTTTGAATATTCAAAATACTATTACATGGGCTCATACAATCAAAATAGATGCCTAAATAATCAGAATTTTGTCATATTGGCAAACATCAGATCTGATATACTGCCAAGGAAATTTTAAGGGCATGATCGTGAGGAATCTTAAGTATAATGCAGGTTTTACATACTTCAGACTTAACCTATGATATCCATATGTTTTAGACCTTTCAGGAAAATTCAGATTTTAACTATTAGGTTTGGTTGTTAGATTTAGTTTCACTCCATTTGGTGAAAAAAATATGGCCACTGCATATCTATCTGGGAGGAGTTGGTAAATTCATTCATTGTATGTTGCGGAGGAGAACTAATCAAGCACATTTTCTCTTAGAGGCGCACAGAATATTAAAAGCGAGAAGACTGCATAGATTATTTTATTAGGCACTTATTTTTAAAGTGAAGAATACGCCTATAAAAAGAAAGACAAAGTTAATTGGATTTCTTCTATTATTTAGGAATGTGGACATAGTATGTGTAAGGTTTTCCTATGATCCTTTAAAAATAGCTATTAAAAACTATTAGAACTTCCTTGGAAACCATTTTCAAGATCTAGCAACACGTAAAGACAAGAGTTCTTTCATTTAGTCAGATCTTTTCTGTGGAAACAAATTCCACTTTCTTCATTTGTTCATTTACTCATCCATTCATTCAATTACTATGCGTTGAATATCTCCTAGAGGCCAGGCACTATTCTAGGTGCTGGAGGTAACAATGATAAATCCATCTGATTCTATGATGGTTTGTTAGGATTTTGTTTTTAAGTAAATGAAATACTGAGCCTGACAGAATGCAAAGAATATTTGGTTTGGAACCAGAAGATCTGAATTCTAATTGTGGTTATGTGTGTGCTCAGTTGCTCAGTTATGTATGATTCTTTGATCCCATGAATGATAGCCAGTCAGCCTCCTCTGTCCATAGAATTTTCCAGGCAAGAATACTGGAGTGGGTTGCCATTTTCTACTCCAGGGCATCTTCCTGATCTAGGGATTGAACTCGTGTCTCTTGCATCTCCTGCGTTGGCAGGTAGAGTTTTTACCACTGTGCCACCTGGGAATCCAATTGTGGTGATACTCAACCATCAGTTATATTAATGATATCAAATAATGATTTATTTGTCTCAAATCTCACTTAACTTTAGTCACTTTTTCACCTAATCAGTTATCACATCTTTGAAAATTTTTGAAATTCACCTGCTGCTATCTACTTCATCTCTTGGTTATTTCTTAAATCATTGCATCCAGAGCCATGCCATATATGATTGTGTAGGTCATCTGTTGTGTGTGGCAGAGACATTAGTCCCAGTCTCTCTTGTTGTTAATTCAGACCTTTACAAATTCCATTTCTACTATTTATATATTAGATATTCATAAGTGCTTGATATTAACACATGATAGGATTAGCTTTTAATAAAACTTGTCTAGAGATTAGCTTTCGAAATGTCTGTCTTTCATATGTGAAGATAGTTTTGTCCCATTATCATAGGGCTTTCACTTAAGAGGAGCCACAAGTGTTGCATTACATAGATCATGGTTTCTCCTTGTGAACAGAATTCACGATGTGATCAGACCATTGTAGGTGGGCAAGTTATTTTGTTGATGAGAAGCTCGATGTTCCACATGGAGATAAACTCCAATACAGCCCACCCGACTTCATAAACAAAACCAAGACTGAAATTTAGTGGAAACAATGGACTGGGGAATTTTCAAAGGCCCCTATGAAGGACGAGATTGAGTTGAATTGCTAAGTACCGAGAATAGAAGGATAGAGTGATAAGATCTATATGTGAATATTAGAGGGATTAGTAGGGTTGTGAAAAGTTGACAGAGAAAGCAAGGGAGAGGAGTATATATAGCAGGGTACCCAGTATGTCAATTCTTGGGTCTGTCCACCTCCTGCCTCTATGCAAGGGTCTGCCATGTTCATGCTCATAGTGCCAGGGTAGCCACCACCAGCTTGACAGAGTAAATTGGAAATAACACCTTACTGAAGGCCAGAAGACCTACGATGTGACTTAGTAAAGAAAGACAAGACCCAACAAGACTTCCCTCTCTGGAAGTTGGATAGACTTCTCAGCTGTTTGACCTGTGATTATAAGAGCCCAGAAGACTGGTAGTATATTTTAAGCTTAAATGATCAGCCTTGAAATACATGTAAGTTAGCCCACTTGACCCTGTCTGTGTAAGTTTACAAGTCTACTTGTAATCATGCCAGCACAATTTATAGGGGGTTGTTTTTAAAACCTTTACCCTTTGTCTTAAATGCCAGCATTTGTGTTGGAATATGTAGTGCAGAACTGAAATGACATTCAGCCTTTGGTCCAGGAAACCTTGTTTTTTGTTTTTGTTTTTTTTCTTCCTGAGATTCTGTTTTCATGTTATCTTAACTTTGAACTTAGATCTGATAATAACAGTAGTGTTCACAAAGTCTTGCTTTAGCTTAGGGTTTTTGTAGAGCTGCAAATGGCAAACATTTATTGAGGGGTTTTCTTGTGCCAGGAATTGCTTTTAAGAGCCTTATATTTAATATTAATAACTCATTTTATAGTCACAGCAAACTGATGAGGTATATAATGTTGTCATTTCCATTTTACATGAGTGAAAAAACAAGACAGAGAAAGGTTTAAACAGTTTCCCAACATCTCATCACTATTAAGTGTCAGAGCAAGTATCAAATATAGTTAGAATCTATGTTCTGAACCACAACTCTATACTTCCTTGTTCCCATGGAAACCGTAGAAGATCCTGACTAACCAGAGGTTATTAGTTTCTTGATTTTCCCCTTGGCAGTTATACAGCAATGAAAATTAATTAACTCATTTGATAAATATGCTACATAATGGTGATCAAGACAGATAGGCAGGATCTCGGCCCTGAAGGGCTTCTGGTATTTCAGACTTTTGTCAGTTTGGTTAGAGTTGGTTTTTTCCCTTAGAACCCAATGTTGCCTGGAGTGAACTCAAAGAGTTTTTGCTACTGCAAAGTGGAACACTGTAACTTTGGTGACTTCAGCAAAGCTCACTTTTACTAGAGCAAGTATTTGTAACATTTTGACAGGGATAATTATTTTTTTGGCTGGAATTTTTCTCTTTGAGCATTTTTTTCTCTTGTACCTATCCCATCTTTTCAAAGACTGTACTGTTAGTGTTGGTTTAAAAATTCAAAATGTAACACTACCATGTATTTGTCTTTGTTACATTTCTCTCAAATCTTTTCAAACTTTTGGGGATTTGTTTCTCTTTTTGTAAAGCATTAACAACCAACTATGCCAAAGCCTTTGACTGTGTGGATCACAATAAACTGTGGAAAATTCTGAAAGAGATGGAAATACCAGACCACCTGACCTGCCTCTTGAGAAACCTATAGTTAGGTCAGGAAGCAACAGTTAGAACTGGACATGGAACAACAGACTGGTTCCAAATAGGAAAAGGAGTACGTCAAGGCTGTATATTGTCACCCTGCTTATTTAACTTCTATGCAGAGTACATCATGAGAAATGCTGGGCTGGAAGAAGCGCAAGCTGGAATCAAGATTGCTGGGAGAAATATCAATAACCTCAGATATGCAGATGATACCACCCTATGGCAGAGAGTAAAGAGGAGCTAAAAAGCCTCTTGATGAAAGTGAAAGAGGAGAGTGAAAAAGTTGGCTTAAAGCTCAACATTCAGAAAACGAAGATCATGGCATCTGGTCCCATCACTTCATGGGAAATAGATGGGGAAACAGTGGAAACAGTGTAAGACTTTATTTTGGGGGGCTCCAAAATCACTGCAGATGGTGACGGCAGCCATGAAATTGAAAGACGCTTACTCCTTGGAAGAAAAGTTATGAGCAACCTAGACAGCATATTCAAAAGCAGAGACATTCCTTTGCCAACTAAGGTCCGTCTAGTCAAGGCTATGGTTTTTCCTGTGGTCATGCATGGATGTGAGAGTTGGACTGTGAAGAAAGCTGAGCGCCGAAGAATTGATGCTTTTGAACTGTGGTGTTGGAGAAGACTCTTGAGAGTCCCTTGGACTGCAAGGAGATCCAACCAGTCCATTCTGAAGGAGATCAACCCTGGGATTTCTTTGGAAGGAATGATGCTAAAGCTGAAATTCCAGTACTTTGGCCACCTCATGTGAAGAGTTGACTCATTGGAAAAGACTCTGATGCTGGGAGGGATTGGGGGCAGGAGGAGAAGGGGACGACAGAGGATGAGATGGCTGGATGGCATCACTGACTTGATGGACGTGAGTCTGAGTGAACCCCGGGAGTTGGTGATGGACAGGGAGGCCTGGCGTGCTGCGATTCATGGGATAGCAAAGAGTCGGACATGACTGAGCGACTGAACTGAACTGAACAACCAACTTAATATAATTTATCAAGCTACTATGGAATTGTACCAGGATTAGATTCAGTGACACGTGACAGGAAAATCTAGATGATAATGGCTTAAATAAGATAGAAACTTATATATATATATATATATATCTTTACATAAAAGAATTTTGGAGGTAGGCAGTCTAGGATTGGCATGGTGGTTTCACAAGGTTGTCAGGGAGCCATGCTCTTTCCTATTCATTTATGGTATCCCTAGTGTATGGCTATCCTCCTTGGGGTCCAAGATAGCTAAAAGGGCTCTAATTATCACATCATACCCTAGGTAATAGGATGGAGAGTAGGCAGAAGACTGTATCTCCATTCCTTTTATGACTTTTTTTTTTAAAAAAAATAGAAGTTCCATACAATGTTTATATCTCAACAGCCAGAATTTAGTAATGTGGTCATAACCGTTACAAAGGAGACTAGGAAATATAAGATTTTATTCGAGTGGCAAATAGGACCATGAAGGAATAAGAAAATATATGTTGTTGTTCAGTGGCTAAGTTGTGTTTAACTCTTTGCAACTCCATAAACTGCAGCACACCAGGCTTCTCTTTCACTGTCTCCTGGAACTTGCTCAAACTTATGTCCATTCAGTCGATGATGCCATACAATCATCTCATTCTCTGTTACCCCCTTGTCCTCTTGCCTTCAATCTTTCCCAGCAACAGGGTCTTTTCCAGTGAATTGGCTCTTTGCATCAGGTAGCCAAAGTATTGGTGATTCAGCTTCAGCATCAGTCCATCCAATGGATATTTGGGTTGATTTCCTTTAGGGTTGACTGGTTTGATCTCCTTGCTGTCCAAGGGACTCTCAGGCATCTTCTCCAACATCACAGATAAAAAGCATCAATTCTTTGTTGCTCAGCCTTCTTTATGGTCCCACTCTCACATCTGTATATGACTACTGGAAAAAACCGTAGCTTTGACTAGCGGGGCCTTTGTCGCAAAGTGATGTCTCTGCTTTTTAATACGTTGTCTGGATTTGTCATAGTTCTCCTTTCAATGAGCAAGTATTTTAATTTCATGCCTGCAGTCATTGTCCACAGTGATTTTGGAGCCCAAGAAAATAAAATCTGTCACTGTTTCCCCTTTTTTCTCCTTCTATTTGCCATTAAATGATGGGACCAGATGACATAATCTTTGTTTTTTGAATGTGGAGTTTTAAGCCAGCTTTTTCACTTTCCTCTTTCATCTTCATCAAGAAGCTCTTTAGTTCCTCTTCATTTTCTGCCATTAAAGTGGTATCATCTGCATATCTGAGGTTGTTGATGTTTCTCCTGGCAATTTTGATTCCAGCTTGTAAGAAATTTCACTCTGCATATAAGTTAAATAAACTGGGTGACAATATACAGCCTTGATGTACTCCTTTTCCAACTTGGAACCAGTCTGTTGTTCCATGTAAGGTTCTAATTGTTGCTTCTTGTCCTGCATACAGGTTTCTCAGGGGACACGTAAGGTTGTCTGGCATTCCCATCTGTTTTAAGAATTTTCCACAGTTTGTTGTGATCTACACAGTCAAAGGCTTTAGCATAGTCAATAAAGCAGAAGTAGATTTTTTTGGAATTCCCTCCTTTTTCTATGATCCACGGATGTTGGCAATTTGACCTCTGGTTCCTCTTCTTTTTCTAAATACAGCTTGGACATCTGGAATTTCTCAGTTCACATACTGCTAAAGCCTAGTTTGAAGGATTTTGAACATAATCTTTCTAGCATATGAAATGAGTGCAATTGTAAGGTAATTTGAACATTCTTTGGGATTGGAATGAAAATTGACCATTTACAGTCCTGTGACCACTGCTGAGTTTTTCAAATTTGCTGGCATATTGAGTACAGCACTTTAACAGCATCATCTTTTTTTTTTAGCTTAATTTTTATTTTATTTTTTTAACACCAAAACTATTTTGTATTGGGGTATAGATGATAGCAGCACCATCATTTAGGATTTGAAATAGCTCAGCCAGAATTCCTTCACCTCCACTAGCTGTTTATAGTAATGCTTCCTAAGGCTCACTTGACTTCACATTCCAAAATGTCTGGATCTAGGTGAGTGACCACACCATCATGGTTAAGCAAGTCATTAAGACCATTTTTGTACAATTCTTTTGTGTATTCTTGCCACCTCTTCTTAATCTCTTCTGCTTTTGTTAGGTCCTTGCCATTTCTGTCCTTTATTGTGCCCATCTTTGCATGAAATGTTCCCTTGATATCTCCAATTTTCTTGAAGAGATTCCTCTATTTCTTTGCACTGTTCACTTAAGAAGGCTTTCTTATCTCTCCTTGTTATTCTCTGGAACTCTGCATTCAGTTGGGTATATCTTTCCCTTTCTCTTTTGCCTTTCACTTCTCTTCCTTTCTCAGCTATTTGTAAGACCTCTTCAGATAACTCCTTTGCCTTCTTGCATTTCTTTTTCTTGGTCACCTCTTCAGGCTGCCACCACCATGTTATCCTAAGAGGATATTTAAAAGGGGGTAATTTGAAGTCTCTGCCACAGGTACTTTTCATATAGTTGGCATTTGAAAAAATTTATTGATTGATTTTTATAAACTTGATAGTCATATTCTTAGAGGGCATCACTCAAGTTATTAATAAAGATAGGTAATCATAGACTTTCCCTTTTATTATTATTTTTACTTTATTATTTCATATAGTATATTGTTAAATTAACTGCACCTAAAATAAATCCACCTGGAATTAGCTTATGCAAAATAGGAAATATATTGGAAGAATATGGGAGAAATCCTTGGACAAGGCAAGCCTAAGAAGAAGAAAGGCAAGATTCTGCTATTGGTCAAGAAAAACTGGAACTGGGAATTCCAGTGTAACAATGACATTTTCTTTACACTCTTTGCTTCCCTCTGTCCATTGGCTTTATCTCTCCAATGCAGAATGTTTTTTTTTCCACTTGACAAAAAATGTCCAATGACGTCTCCCAGATTTTATTCTAGGTGAGGCTTGACATGACCTCTCTTCCAAAGTCTAAAAAGCTTGGAGGAATGGCTTCCTCAGTTCATCTTGTATCAGAAATTCACCTCTTGACCAGTTAGCTATGGCCAAAGGGACAGTCCAGCAGTAATATGACTTCTTTGGCTGCTATCATGTGATGGAAATGTGGAAATGGGAAAAGCATTTCTCTAGGAAAGGGGTATGCTGGCTACACAGGTATATAGACTATACTATCATTATACAAGATGGAGAAACATAGGTCAGTGGCCTGAATTAAATAAATGATAAAGGAGAACAGTATCTATCCTAATGAAAACAAAAGTTAATTTAACAATGAATAAACAATGGCAACCCACTCCAGTATTCTTGCCTGGAGAATTCCATGGGCAGGGGAGCCTGGAGGGCTGCAGTCTGTGGGGTTGGACTGCATAGGGTCAGCCATGACTGAGTGACTAACACACACACACACACACACACACACACAACTTTTGATATGGCTGCAATATATAGAAAGTTTACTATGTGTCTGGCACTTTCTTCAGTGCTTTTTACATGTTGAGTTGTTTATTTCTCACAACTCTATGAGCTAGAGATTGTTAACCTCTTTTATAGATGGAAAAACCAGGGATCAAGGAGGTTAAGATCATCCAGCTAATAAGTAAGCTACAGTTGTCTTAACTTCCATGTTTTTAACTACTAGGGTAATCTACTGTCTATTACTTCTCCATCTTGAGTTGAAAACTATGGTCATTTTTGATGAAGTGATTATTTTAGTTTTTTTTTCCCCTTTGGTTCTGCCATACCAATGCTATGTGAACTTCATGAGTCTTGTAACATATCTGAGTCTAAATCTCTTCACCTGTAAAAAGATTGAGTTGATTCAAATAACGTTTTTCCCTTTGTTAATGCAGGTAATATTTTATTTCTGAAGACAACAGCTATTATATTTTTTATAAATTTTATTTCATTCAATATTTTTGAGTGTTTCCTGAGATAGATCTGTGTTAGGAGCTGTGATGAAATTAAAAATATTGAAGATGTATTTTCTGCTTATAGTATTTTGGACAAACAAACAAAATTATTATTTTGCAGATTTAGAAGTCCAGAGAAGATTAGCCTTCAGAAGCAATATAACCATCAGCTCAGCTGTATCTTCAAGGTTCTGCTCTCTGTTTGCCATTCTTAGTTGGTCAGCTTCATTCTAAGTTAGTCCCTCTTAACGGCTGTTAGATTGCTGCCAGTGGCAATTTGGGTTATAGGCTGATTTGCTCATACCTGGTAGAAAGGAGAGAATCTTCTCTCCAAAGCATGGGCTAAAAATCCTTCTGATTGGGTCCGTTTACCCCAGGACCACTGGTGGCTCAGAGATTAAAGCGTCTGCCTCCAATGCAGGAGACCCAGGTTCGATCCCTGGGTCGGGAAGATCCCCTGGAGAAGGAAATGGCAACCCACTCCAGTATTCTTGCCTGGAGAATCCCATGGAGGAAGGAGCCTGGTGGGCTACAGTCCAGGGACACGACTGAGCGACTTCACTTTCACTTTCACACAGTTTTCAGGTCTAATAATTAGAATAGTCTAGGATCTGGCATAACTTAGAGTCTAGGTCACACTGCAGTAAAAAAACAAAAAACAAAACCAAATCTCAGTAGCTTAAACAAAGGTGTAGCCTTTATTCAAACTGTATATCCATCCTGACTTGATGAAGGAAGGAGGTGGGCTGTTCCACATTGTCCTTTCTTAGGGAGCTAAGTTAACTAAGCCTTTATCATCTTCAACAATACTGGTCTTGACACTGGGGAAGAGTTTGGACTTATATTTGCAATTAAGTGTTCTACCTGGAAGTGACACATATCACTTCTATCCACAACCCACTATAGACTGCTGCTGCTGCTAAGTTGCTTCAGTCCTGTCCGACTCTGTGTGATCCCATAGACGGCAGCCCACCAGGCTCCTGTGTCCCTGGGATTCTCCAGGCAAGAATACTGGAGTGGGTTGCCATTTCCTTCTACAGTGCATGAAAGTGAAAAGTGAAAGTGAAGTTGCTCAGTCGTGTCCGACTCTTGGCTAGTGACTTTAATTAGTCACATGGTCCAGCCAACTACAAGAGTTGTATATGACTGGAAAGACAGATTGACTCAGACTAATTAAATTGCCTTTCTGTAGCTGGAGGTTGGATGGTTATCTAAAAAACAAACAGATAAAAACAAAAACATGGAACTCTATAATAAGGAGAGAATAAGAGTAGATGATGAATAAGAAACCAACAGTGTGAACAACCTGACATTTTACCTTAATGGAGAAGACAGAAATTTCAGCCATGGAGGCAAGTCATAGGGAAGGATAGTTTGGCTAATTTCATTGGTCTTTAAATCAATCGCTTCATTTATTCTTTTGATTGGAAAGATTGACTGGCTCTTTAATGAGTGGATGTAGTTGGAATTTCTATGGCTTAAAAGTGACTTAAAATGTTACTGGATTTGAAAGTATGGACAATTTTTCCATATTTTATTGTTGTAGTTCCTGCCAATGGGGTGTCAAGCTAGCTAGATACATTGTTTTAGAACTGACAAACAACTAAAGTTTATCTAGTCCAACTTTTTTATTTTGCAGATGAGAAAACTAAGGCCCAAACGGGTAAAATGATTATCTCAAGGTCACACCTTCTTGCATGTAGCAGTAACAGTGCTGTCTTTTGGATGATTTGCTGTAAAATGGAATCCTCTGAGTAAAATGTAGCTAGAATAACAATTAGAAAGCAAGGTTAAAATTTTGTTTAAATTTTTAAAAAATTTATAAGAAAGTTTTCAGGACTAATACTCAGTTGGTCCACATTGGTAAAGATGGAAAATTTTCTAAACTGTTTGGTAAGTAGTTGCTCTGAACCTCCTGAGAGTCTCCTCAACCTTTCTCTCTGATCCCTCCCACCACTGTAATAAGGGGCCCACCTCAAAGGGATGATTTTAAAGTTAAATAATGGAGATAAACAGTTTATCATGGGACCTGGCACTCAGCAATATTATAACTTGTCTATTATTTTTATTATTGCCATTAATGAAATGGTAGTCAATTTCAAACTAGCTCTTACATGAAAGTTCAGGATTTTGGAAATGTGATGGTATTCAAGCTCATTAACTTTGATCTAGCTAATCTCGTGATACAATAGCTTCTCATGTACTCACTAACTTTCATTTTGATCTTTTCTATTGCCTAATGGTTGACTCCGCTTCACCCACCTGCAAGACCCCACAAGTTCTGGTTGATGAAAGAATTTAATCTAGGCTGTGAAAAAGAATATAAAGTATGGACAAGGTTCTATTAGTTCTTAGTAAAACATCTCAGAAAGAATGTTCTGTACAGTGTTTTGTTGAGCAGAACTTGGCTGTAAGTTTTCAGATAAGCAAAAATAGGCCTAACGCCTCGCTGGTGACAGAGCCGTGGGGGTTGTGGAGCAATTCTACCTGCTCGAGCAAATATCAGACACCAGGCAAGATGACAGGCAGATGGAGTAAGAAGAGATGGAGGGTCCAGAAGCATAGAGGGAGACTGGAGCTTCTGGAGAAATCAGCCTTTGACAGAGATGTCTTTGGTAGCCAGAGATGTTTAGAATCTTTTGGGGATTTTTTTCTGTCAAAAATTTAACCCAGCAAGAAGGCAGAGTTTCAGCAGTAACCTCTTTTGTAACGTAAATGAAATGTGTTTTTTAAAAGCTGGAACTGTTGGGAATTTTCTTGAAATTCATTACTGGCCCAGACCTTAATGTGTAAAGATTGGTTCTCAAAAATCAGTTGTTTAACTGATATGGTGGCCACTAAATGCTGGACATGTCCTGGAAAGGGCTGTGTTCTGTCAGTGACTGAGATGTACATTGACTCAACAGAATGCAATCCAAATTGTTAAAGGACTAGTTTCTGAGTATATTTATTTTACAGACAGCAAATTATCTGGTTTGGGCTTCCAAAGAGGTGGGTTCAGTCCCTGGGTGGGGAAGATCCCCTGGAGAAGGAAATGGCAACCCACTCCAGTATTCTTCCCTGGGAAATGCCGTGAAAGGAGGAGCCTAGTGGGCCTGGTGGGCTATAATCCATGGGGTTACAGAGTTGGACATGATTTAGCCACTAAACAACAAGAAGACAAGAACCAGCCTATAAATGTGCAAGAAATTCCAGACAAACATTCTTTGGATAGATTTTTTTTTTTGAGCAGAAAGAGGTAGAGAATATAAGTATTTCACTTCCTAGGCTTTTGGAAAGGAAAAATGAAGGCAATATTAAAAAACCCAGGAGTTTTGAGGCAAATGTAAAGGAAAGCTTTGAAACTGGAGATCTTAAAGTTAAACATGCTTGCTAAAGTATTGTTAAAAAGTACTGTTTAAATTAAGAAAGCAGATATCGACCTTGCCTCTGACTTCTAAAAAGTACCTAGAGTTTGACTGTTAAAACTTTGGCCTTTAATCTATCTTACTATGGCATAAATCTAAAATTTCTGTTCAATTCCAACTGAGGTATGAGGCCATTATAGCAGACTTTTGTTCAGTTTATTAACTTAGCGCAGAAACCTCTGCAGTGAGCGATAGCAACCACGCATAGGATAAATGATGGTTGAATGATGGAATATAAACGCTGAGCTAGAATATAGTTCTGGCTCTGCCAGTATATATTTTTGTGTAACCTTAGATCAGTCACTCTACTTTTTTCTCAAATTTCTCTTCTTACAGGGAGACAATCATAAAAATGACTGGAAACTACCACTTCACTGAGAGCTTTTTCTTTAAAGGGCTGATGATAAAAACCAATCGCAATGTCCAGCAAACCTCTTTCAGAGGAAACTAAACTTCTTGAGGGCAGGGAACTTTTTTACTTTTTGAAATTAGCAGAATCTTATTTGTATTTCTGTAACACAGTTTCTGGACTCTAAAAAGGTGTCAACAAATATTGTAAATTTATTATTAGGCAGATTGCAGTCTTGGCAGCCTCTTAAATCTCTTTTCTGTGATCCTTTCATACTTGGCATCTAAAAGGCCGCCGATCTTCGCTCTGTGATAGGTTCCCAAGGCATGTACTTAAAAATATCCAAGTCTAGAGAAGTCATTCTTGTCTTTACGGGCACCATTTCGCTTTCTCAAGGTATTGCACCCAGGCTTGGGATCTGGGTCCGGAGGCTACAGGGAAGAGTTCGGTACGGGAAGCTCATCCTCCCGCCCTCCGATTGGCTGACCCGCACTCCACTCACGCGGTTCGTGTCTCTGATTGGCCTCCGTAGCACCCCCCCCCCCCCGCCTCGGCTCGCGACTACTTTGTGTGCCTGGGCGGCGCGCTCAGCTCCTCCGGCTCAGCTCGCCGTCAGGGCTGGACTGGGCTAGCTCTTCGGCCCAGTGCTCTGCATCGCGGGCGCCAGGAATTTTCCCGAGTCCGAGCCGGGTAGGAAGCATCCTAGGGAAAAGCTGCCTCCTCCGCCCCATGTTCTCTTTCCCGTACTGAATAAACTTCCGCCTTGGAGGGGTTGTTGCAGCCGCGGGTCGGGGGGAGAGGCCAGGCACCGAACCCAGGCTCTCATGGGGGAGGGGTCTTTCTGTCCAGGCGAATGACCAGCTCTCAAAAGATTAAACCGGGCTTCGCTATTCGCATGGGAGTGCGATGCCATTCTATGATCGTGCTTTGCAAGCTGCAGCGGAGCGGCCAGACCTGCGCTACGGGGGCTGAGCAGCAGCGATCACTCCTAAAAAGTAGCAAGGAGCCTGCTTCATATCTCCAGTACCAGTGGTACTTAAGGGCCGCGGGCTGATCTGGCACGGGCCGATCCGTTTCCCGGCGGTTGAGAATACGGCATTCCCCGGAGGTGGCGCTCCCGGGAGTGGGGAAGCCCGGCTCCGCTCGCGCCTCCTTCAGCCTCTGGCCTTCAAGCGGTAGAGGGCGGCCTACACTCGTGTCGGAGTCGGCGCCCGTGCGCACACCCTGCTGCCCCTGCTAGAAGTCTCCCCGTCCCGCTGTGGCCCGCGGCTCAGCCCGGCAGTCGGACGCTGCGGCTACGCGGTCCACGGGCGCGGCGAGAAGGGGGCGGGGAGAAACCCTTGCACAGGCGGGGGTCGCCGTAGGAGGCAGTGGCCAGCGCATGCGCGCCTTCTCCCAGAAGCTTGGGACGCTGAGGGGGCGCGCGCTCCCATTCGCGCGGGCACGCTTGCGCTAGCTGAGGCTTCCCCGCCTGCGCTCGCGGTCAGAGCCGCTCAGGCGCGTGCGCGTGTTATCTCCGGTAGACCCGAGTAGCCCGGTTCTCCTCGCTCCAGGCCCCCGCCCCTCGCCGCCCCCCGGCCGACCCGTCCCCTTCCTCTGCTCGCGGAATGGGGCCGGCGCTGCTCGGGGTCGCGCGCCCGGGACCCGGCTCGCGCTCGGTCTCGCGCTGTCAGCGACTGCCTGGCTCGCGCCGCCTCGCGCTTTCCCTCAGTCAGTGGCGCCGAAGGCTCCGTTAAGCAGCGACGGCGGCGGTTCCTGTTTCCGTTTCTTCCTCTCCCTTCAGTAGGGAGTAGCATCCTCCACCCAGCCACCCCTCCCACTTCCCCAACGCGGGGCAGCTGCGGCTGCGGGCTGTAGCGGCGGCGGCTGCTGGGGAACGGCGGAGACCGCCTCTGCTCCCGCCTCGGGTAAGGGGGCGTTTGGGCGCCGGGCCCCGCGCGCCCCGGGGTCTGGAGGTGGGCAAGCGCGGGATCTCAGGAGGCTCCGGGGAGGTGCCTGCCGGCCGTCGCAGCTCTCTTTCCCCCGAGGAGACCCCCGGGCCTTTTGCTGCCACTGCTGCTGCTTATGCAGCGGCTCCGGGGAAAGTGGGGAGGGAGCCCCAGGGACCCTCTGATGGGTGCCTTTGCGCGGCCGCGGGGGTGCGGGGGGGTGGGGGCCGCGGGCAGGGGACTTAGGGACGCCTGCCGCCTCGGCCGGGGCGTCGAGCGGCTCGGCTGCTGCCCTCGGCGTCGCGCATCCTTGGTTAGGGCAGGGGCTGAAACCGAGGACAGGAGATGGGGGCAGGGGTGGGAGGTGTCCCTCGTCTCCTCTGCTCTTACCTGCCCTTTCTCCAGCAACTCGCTCCCTAGTGTCACAGACTGTGGGGAGGAGCATGCTTGTGCTTTAAGGGCTTTCCTGAGGGGTTCTCCGGCAGGAAATCGGGGAATGGACCCGTGCAAAGATCCGCTCCCGGCGAGGGGCCAGTGCCAGGGCAGTTTCACGGCTTGAGTGCCGCTGCACCGTCGTTTGACGTGGAAATGATGAGCTGGCTGCTTTAGAGCTCCAAACTTATTTGGGAAGGTTAAATGAGTTCCTAAATATTTATTTATTTAACCTCCAGTTAAAGGAGGTTTGTCCTGCAAGAGTGAGTGGGCTGCTGTGTGCAGCACCTGTTTTTTTTTTTTTTTCTCACAGTGGGGATTGCAATCTTCAGCTACACATAACGTCAGAGACGCAGTGTATTTCTTAAGTTAAATGGCAGTGTCATGGTTAGAATTTATCCCTGGTGAGCTTTAGCGTTTGAGTGAGGCCTTGGATAGAGCAGGGTGTTATTTCTTATTCCCATGTTTGAGTTAGTTTACAGTTGACTTAATCCAGCTCAAGAGTGTGGACCTAGGCAAGCCAGAATCTCCTGTAGAAAACACCCAAACCTCAAGTAACGCAGACTAAATTTCGACAAAAGTTTTCTCTCAGTTTACAGTTAAACTCATCACATGTAACTGATTGAACTTTGGCTTGGTTCTCTTTAGAAACTGCAAGCAAGGTTTAATTGCAGTTTTTTGCTCCCTTGTTATTCTTGGGGATAAGTGCATATTTATTTTCTTGATTAACTTTTGTTTTTATGCATATTTCTTTTAAAGAATGCATCATACAGAAAACTTTTTAGGAGAGAGATTTGCAGCACTATAGAGTTATGCTGAAGTGGTGAAGTAAGTTGTATTCTCTCTTGAAAGTAACTTAAAATTAACCTGAAATCCTATGATGTATAATAAAGCCTTGTACATTGCTAGCCTTGTGAAATATACCATAAAATGCACATAGTAAATCTTAGTTTGATGTATACCTATTACAGTAGTAAGGATAAGGTGGGAATTTAAAGATTTGAAATTATGATTTTATAGCTTAGTATGTAAAAATGCAGGGTGTTAGAAATGAATAGGATTTAAGGAGCATAGAAGGGTGGTTTGGAGGCGTGAATTTTCCTCTTCCTGCTTTATAAACTGAGGATTTTACTTAAATTGCTGAACAGCTGGAATGAAAGTTGCATAGATAGCAGAAACAGATGCAAAAATGTGTCTTTGATCAAGTAGTGAGTTAACATGAAGAATATCTTGTGGTTTATTAAGACAGTGATTCAAAATAATTTCCATAAAACATAGCATTCTATAGATTGTATTTTAGGATGTTCTTAAATTGAAATAGACACTTAAAGTTGTTTTCCTTCAAGTCAGTTTTGAGAGATAGAATTGAAAAACAGTAACTTAGATTACATTCTGCAGTATTTGGTTACAGGTTTTAACTAGTTATTTTAAGGCATTGGAGTGTCTTTAAAAGTGGTGAATTTTTAAATCACTAGTGGCTTGGAAAAACTTGTGTTCCTTGTTTATTTTTTTAAGTGCCCGTTATATCAGTAGGTTGGTCTGGAGGGGGAGCTAGTGCCAAAGCAAAGCATGGCTTAATATATGTTTGAACTTTTTAAAACACCCCAAACCAGATTTTTATGACCAGAAAGAAATTTAATTTTTAGTTAAAAGAGGAAGGGAGTTGATAATGGATATATATCTTATCTGTCCATAGTTACTTGTGGAGTATATATATTGTATATTACAAATTAGTTAGAAGTTTTTTTCGTGATCTGAAAATAAATGCATAAGGTTTGTTAAATTTCTCATTTTAAACCTCTGAAAGTATGTCTCCAAACTTAGGGTATATGATGATAGTTTCTTAACCTTCTTATGCATTGCATCAGAAAGGAAGCAGTATTTGTTAACCCTTTGTGCATGTTGTATCTCCTTAAGTTTTTTCTTTATAATATCTATAGTCCTAAAATTTCAGAAGAGCTTCAAGTAGAGTCTTACAAGAGCAAAGATATCAAGTGTGTAGTATTTAGCTAGGTATTTATCAATAGCTAGGTATTTATTTATCAATAAATACTAGCTAGGTATTTATCAAAAGTAAAGGTAATTGCAATAAAAAAATGGGTCCTTTAAACATCTGGAGAGCAGGATCCCAAGGTCACTTCTTAACATCTCTCTCCTGCAATATAATGCAGTGAGTCCAGCTGATCTATGAAATTGAACTTGTGCTTTTGAATATGAAGCAGTAATTTTTTTTATCTGTGACACTTTATTTAGGTTTCTGAACTGCAGTCAGTTTTGATTTTACTTCTTACGGGTTCACATATTCTTCAAATTCAAGGTTAGGATTGATTGTGTGTACATTAAAATCAGAATATTTTAGTTTTCTGAGGGTAGTAGTTGGGTTGTTCTCCATTGCTATTCATTGTGTAAATAGAATTTCGGTGGTGGTAAAATAAAAAAGTAGATTCTTTGAAAGGAATGAAAATATCTGTGAGATACAGAATAGTGAGGCGTTTACTGTATTTAAAAAGTTAGTGCTATAAATTAATCAGTTTAATAAGATATTCTCGAATATTTTCTTATTTTTTTTCATTTCTTTAATGGTTCTTTTTGATTCACTGCACAGTATGAGTAAGTCTCTTGGTTTAATTAAATGGTGAACATACCCATTTCATATTATAGCACACTTATAAAAGTAAAAGCATTTTCATTTCATAGTCATAAAAGCAAATGTAAAAATAAACATGTAATTAAGTTTCTTTACTTAAAAATAAAACAAAATTCAGATTCTAAACAACTCTGAAACCAGCATAATTTTTCTATTCAGGCATCAATACTAGTCCTACTGGTACTTTTCAAATGAGATGTCAATCTCCAGTCTTCTGTAGTCAACAGTAGTATTGTAGATATAGGATTTAGAGGATCAATACCAAGTTTCCCTTGGTTCTCCTGTTGATAATTCTCTGGCTTATATTTCTGTACCATATAATATATGGTTTTGCAGTTTGAATTGATATTGAATTGTACTATTGAATTGTAGCTTGTTATAATGAAAGAAACATGTCTAAAAGTAAGGAATAATTAAAACTGATTCTTTTAAAAAAGACCTTTTAAAATTCAGAGCAAAGAAGGTTATATGGGTATATATATATGTATATATATTTCTAACAGATTAATCTCAAGTCTCAACCTTCCTTTCTCTCTACATTCTAGTTTCCTGATTACATCTCCCCTTCTCCAACCATCCTCCATCATCCTGTGATTTTCTCTTTGTGATAATTAGGAATCAGACCAATAAAATGAAACATATCATTCACTTAGCATAGTTTTTTCTTCCTTGGTTAAATAACTTTATATCAGTCCGTATAATATTTTAAAGATAAAGCCCATATGGACTTTATGCAGTACTCTAGATTTTTCTTTTAATGGAAGAAGGACAAATAGGGCCTGTGGGATTATAGCATGTATTTCAATACAAGAGTTATTCATGCTCTTTACAGAAAGTAGAGCTATAGAGTTAATTTCATTTACATTTTTAAAGATACAGGCTTTATTTGCTAAAAACCCAATATTACACTCATTTACTACTTTTAAAAATATCTTTTTGTGATAATTTTTTGTCAGAAAAGAACATGTGAAGAGGAAATGTGTTGAATTTTAAGTTTAAAAAAATTGACAAATTGACACATAAGGCTAGAACAGATGTAATTCAAACTTGCCTTTGCTATCATTCTCTTTTCTTTTGTATTGGTTCTATAGTATAACTTCTTCACTTAAGCGCTGGAATAAAGCTTTGAAGATCACTCCTGAAATGCTCTCCTGTATTTGTTGTATCTAAGAACTTGGGTTTTTTTTGGAAATTAAACTAATTCAGGGATAAACTGAATAAACATGATTTAACATATTTACATTAAGAAGATCAGGCTTAATGTTTCTACTTGTCACAGTCTCAGTGACTGGTAGGTGTAAATAAGGCTCATATTAGAAAATAAATAATAAACTATTGATGCTAATCTTTGATGTAAATGGGACATTAAGCTCATGTTTATTTTAGCATCTCAGTTATGAGAAGTGTTACATCATGTGAGTTGTAAGTGCTGTAGCTTTCTGTTTGTAAATGAACAAAAGTGAAGGGAAATGGAAGATTGTTCTATTTGATTTACCCCAAATTTGTAACTAAAATGAGCCTGTTTTGTGTCTGTGTAAATCTTATTTTTTTTAAGACTGTTAATGAACCATGAATGAGTTTTAAATTTTTACTAATTTATGGCTGGCTGTTTATATTCCTTAGATGAGATAAATGCCATTTAATATGACTTAACACCTAGAGCTTTAGAATAAATTTGTCTGTAGTAAAAATGGTATTTACAAACCATCAAGCTGTAAAAGCATCCCAATGTTATTAAATGAGTTAATATTCCATAAGCTAGCTTTTAAAATCACTTCTATAGTTTTAAAAATTAATTTATTGTAATATCTTGATAAATAGTAAAGGTGGAAAAATATAGTTTGTAGCTTTTATATTTCATTCATTGTCTCAGCCTTAGGTAAGCTTGGGACCAGTGAAGGGTGGGAGACAGAGAGGGGATGTACTGGTTGATGAACCTGCTTTCTTTAGAGGTGAGGGAGATTTCTTTTCCAGTTTCTTCCACTCCATCCACTCCCTAGAGATGATAAATCTGTCTTCTTTTCCAACAGTGGTGACAAATCTGGGAGTTACCTTTGCAGGATTTTTTTTTTTTTTTTCTTTCTTAGAGTTCATAGAATATTTCCTGGTAAAACATTAGCTTTTATGTTAACAATAATTTTTATTAAAATGGCTTCATTCTCTTGCAACAGTAGGCAAGAGACTGGATGAAATACAGATTGACGTGGGGTTTAATTATTGAAAGTCACTCAGTTGTGTCTGACTCTTTGCAACCCCATTGGCTATATATAGTCTGTGGAATTCTCCAGGCCAGAATACTGGAGTGGGTAGCTGTTCCCTTCTCCAGGGGATCTTTCCAACCCAGGGATGGAACCCAGGTCTCCCCCATTGCAGGCGGATTCTTCACCAGCTGAGCCTCCAGGGAAGCCCAAGAATACTGGAGTGATACTGGAGTGGGCAATCTATCCCTTTTCCAGTGGATCGTCTTGACCCAGGAGTTGAACCGGGGTCTCCTGCATTGCAGGCGGATTCTTCACCAACTGAGCTACCAGGGAATCCCAATTCATTATTAAGCATTTATTAATGATTTTGTATAAAAAGGGATATGGGAGGTGTTGGTTCATTGTTAGGAGTCCTGTGTCAGTCATATTATTGTTCTGCTTACTGTTAAATACATGGCAGTCCCTTCTTCCATTTCTTGAAATGCAGTCTTATGCCTTCTCTGTTATTTCTGTCTTCGTCTGTGGAGTTTCTGACTACACGGAATTGCTTTTTAGAATGTCTGTTTACCTCCTTCATCTGCCTCATTGGAATAATTTAATGTTTAAAAAAAACAACAACTAACAAACCCAAACAGTAGGAACCTATGTCCATTGAAGAGAACAGCTCTGAAACAAAAATGGACAGTAATGTTCTCCTTTCATGGGAGTAGTTTTAGCAGACTTAAGCCAGTTATTGTGGAATATTCACAAGGAGAAAGTATATATTTGATGATTAGGGCCCTAGTCATTAGAGATCTGACTGATTCAATTTCTCTAGCATATGGAGTTGTACCTGAAAGAGATATATTCAGTAGAGATTGTAATTTTTTTTGTATGTGTTGAGTTTTGTGAGTAACTACTTAATTCAGTCAGTTACCAAATGGCAAAAGGTTGTAATTTTGAGAAAAATCTATTCTTTAAAATTAGAACTTAAGCCAGGGTAAATATTTTGTTTTCTTTTTGCAAGTTTCAAATTTTTATTTATCTTTTAGAAAGTTACTGAAATTCTAGGGTTTAGGAGGTGGTAATTGAAGCTCTTGAGTCAAAAAGTCTTTCTTTAGCATTGGTTAAATAAGCCTCAGTGGCATGAGAAAGACAGATGTACTGAGCAATTCTGACTGCTTCCTCTGACATGGTTACGGACATCTGGGCCTTCACCAGTTAGAACTGTTTGTTTTTAAGAACCAAGCAGTAGATTACCAGCTTGATACTTACGGTGTAACGCATTCATAGAATGAATGATATAATGTTATTTTTAATTTGTAAGTAAATGAGGACTATGCTTCTTGTGCTGAGTAGGCTAAAGAGTTGTATACCTAATAAGGATGTACAAATAATAAACTAAAGAAACTTGCTAATATGCAGTTAGGAATGGTTCCTCTTATTAGTGTTTATAATGGCACAAATTATAATGGGGAAAATGAAATCAGCGAAGAACTCTGTTTTGGAGCAGTTTGTTAGATAACAGATATCTGTTCTATAACTGTCTGCAGAAGTTCACTTACAGCCATGCAGAATCCTACCTAAAAGGAAATAATGATCAACAAGTAAAGTATTTTGGAAGGAAATGTGCATTTTTTTTCTGTGTATATTTGCACAGTGCCTGTCACCTTCTCTTTCCATGTCAAATATAAGGTTAGAAAGTCAGGTATTTAACTTTTGAAAATTCTGAAGGGAAAAGGATCTGAAGTTTGGAAAAAGGCTGGTTTCTTCATGTTTTAGTACTCCTTTTTGACATAAAATTTTCTGAGAGCTCCACAGTTGTAGAGTTAAAATCTGAGTTCTTTCTTAGCAATTTTTTTGGATTGCTTTATTGAAGTTTATTGGACGCGGAGACCTGGCGTGCTATGGTTCATGGGGTTGTAAAGAGTTGGACATGACAGAGACTGAACTAAACTGATAGAAGTTTGATTTATATATCATAAAATTCACCATTCAAATTTTAGTAACTTTATATAGTTGGTGTCTCAGTGGTATAGAATCTGCTTGCCCATGCAGGAGATGTGGTTCAGTCCCTGGGTCGGAAAGACCCCCTGGAGAAGGAAATGGCAACCCACTCTAGTATTCTTGTCCAGAGAATCCCATGGACAGAGGAGCCTGGTGGTACAGTCCATGGGGTTGCGACTTTGTGACTAAACAATAATAATATAGTCATACAACAGCTATCACAATCCAATTTTAGAACATTTTTGCCTTCCAGAAAGCGTCCTCTTGCCCATTTGCCCAACCCCTATTCCTCCCCTCAGCTCCAGGCAACCACTTGTCTGTATTTTGTCTCTGTAGTTTTGTGATTTATAGAAATTAGACATTAATGGAGTCATACAGTAAATGGTCTTTTGTTTCTTGGCTCTTTTCACTTAGTATGGATTAAGAATGGATAAAGTAGAAAAGCTTTCAGCTTGGAATCTGGAGACCTGGATAGGAGTATTATCTCTGCCACCCAGATGTATAAACTTGGGTAAGCCATTTGCCCTCTCTGGGCCTCTGCTTCTTTCTCCATCAAGTGAAATATTTTAATTTTCTTCTGTTTTGGTTTTCACACCTTGGTAGACATTCACTGACCTTTCCCTGGAACGTACCTTAACTCTTTCCTTTAACACTTTATGTCTACATACGTTTTTTCTGAATCAAAAACAAGGCTTATGGTCTTAAGAGGTGACTCAGCAATGGACAAATCTGAGACTGCCTTGAAGCATCAGGATGACTGATTAAACCTTTTCTTGGGCATTTTTTAGTTCATGTGTACAACTTTGAGAATAGGGATAGTCTTAATTGCTGACTTAATAATTAAGACTTTTGAAGAGAATAAAAGCAAAGTTGAATAATTGTCAGAGGTAGGGCTTTAAAAGTGATGGAAGCTTCTTAGGAACATATGAAAAAATTATGCTTTTTAGTTGTTTTTTGTTCTGGAAGTAGAAAGTAGAGTAGAGCATTTTTAATTAAGTTTGAGCCAAGTTGGGCTCCAGGAAGAAGAGCCAAAGGACATATATGGCTACTGTCCTAGGGCTCATCTGGAGGCAAAGCTGACAGATAACATTCAGGTGACAAATTAGGGAAAATATATGTATATAGGGAATTAAAAATGAGGGGTGTGCATGTGTATACATATGTGTAGCAGGTATAGACCACAGACTGAGTAGGCTGGTATCAGGTATATGCCAAGGGTGTAATTTTCAGTATAGTATAGTAAAGAATTGATGCTTTTGAACTGTGGTGTTGGAGAAGACTCTTGAGAGTCCCTTGGACTGCACGGAGATCCAACCAGTCCATTCTAAAGGAGATCAGCCCTGGGTGTTCTTTGGAAGGAATGATGCTAAAGCTGAAACTCCAGTACTTTGGCCACCTCATGGGAAGAGTTGACTCATTGGAAAAGACTGATGCTGGGAGGGATTGGGGGCAGGAGGAGAAGGGGACGACTGGATGAAGAGGATGAGATGGCTGGATGGCATCACTGACTTGATGGACATGAGTCTGAGTGAACTCTGGGAGATGGTGATGGACAGGGAGGCCTGGCGTGCTGCAGTTCATGGGGTTGCAAAGAGTCAGACACGACTGAGCAACTGAACTGATAGTAAAAGACAGGGTATTGAAAAACAACTAAATTTAAAAATGAGAGTGCTGTGACTACTTTTAAATATTCAATAATTTTGACTCTTAGAAACTATCAGAGGTTCTTATATCATTTGCAGTAATAGGAAGTATGGCTATAAAATGATTGAACCTTTATTTTTATCCAACACAGTAGAATATGCTAGTGGTGACCTGCAAATCAGGCCTTGTAGAGGAGGGGAATGTAGCTGTAAATAGATTTTACTGATGGTGTCATTAGAGCAGCATAAAAAAATTTGTTTATGCTTTATAGTCACACTTTTTTGCTTGAAATGGTATTTTTATTTTAAATAAATCATCCTATGATAACCAAAAATATCCCCAAATCAAACCTGTATTAAATGAAGATTTTTCACTTTTGATAGTATTATAAAGATTGTGTTAAGACTTTAAAGGAGTTCCAAAAGTAGAATCCCAAAGCTTATTGTGCAATGGCAGCATTCTAGGAATAAATTTAAAGCTTTCTAAGGTGACCATTTTTATGACAATAATATTCTTTTGAATATATGCTATACCATGTATTTTTAAATGTCCCACTGAAATTGTGACCTCATGGACGGTAGCCTACCAGGCTCCTCTGTCCATGGGATTCTCCAGGCAAGAATACTGGAGTGGGTTGCCATTTCCTTCTCCAGGGAGTCTTTCCCACCCAGGGATCAAACCCAGGTCTCCTGCATTGTAGGCAGATTGTTTATTATCTAAGCCACCAGAGAAGCCCACATATAAAATACCTAAATATAAATTATGTAATTGAAAAAATTTCAGTGTAAAGGAAGGGGAAACTTCTTTCTGTAACTTATGAAGCTTCAAAATGTTAAAGATAATCATCATTCATATTTTCCCCGGGAATTTTAATTTTCAATCATAATAATAAGTGACAGCTGTCAGAAAGTATAGCCATTTCTACATTTAGAATTCTTTTTCTTTATATGAAGAAAGTGAAAGTGTTAGTTGCTCAGTCATGTCTGACTTTTTGCGACGCTGTAGACTGTAGTTCTACAGGCTTTTCTGTCCATGGGATTCTCCAGGCAAGAAAACTGGAGTGGGTTGCCATTCCCTTCTCCAGGGGATCTTCCTGACCGAGGGATCAAACTGGGATCTCCCACATTGCAGGTAGATTCTTTACCATCTGAGCCACCAGGGAAGCATAGTTCTCTCAAATACTTGTCCTTAAGAAAATAGCTATTAGGGATTTGTTGAATAATCAGATACTACTTTCATATTTAAGCAAAACACCAAGCTAGACTAGGAACTACATTAAAGCAATAAAAATGATTAATTTCTAAGTTTTAATAAATTCTTAATGGGTGCTGCAAAATACTTAACATTTGTTTAACAATTCTTTTCTGACTGACTTCCTACAGGGGCTATTTCAGACCTTTTCTACCTCTTTCCTAGCCTGTAATGGTATACTGCTTTCAGACTTTGCAGGTTATTTCACTTGCTTTTTTTTTTTGAAAAGTGTAAGACAGTTAAGACCATCAAACAGAGGCTTCCTCAGCTTTGGTTTCTTTATCAGTAAATTGTGTAATTTCCCCTCCTCTGTACCATTTGGTGTCAGGGACGTGTCCGTTAGGCTTTCACGACTACTTCATGACCATTTGTATCCCAGCTACTCTTTAGAATGGGTTTTCCCTGGTGGCTCAGTGGTGAAGAATCTGTCTGCAATGCAGGAGATGCGGGTTTGATCCCTGGATTGGAAAGAGAAGATCCCTTCTCTTCCCCAGGAGAAGGAAATGGCAACCCACAGCAGTATTCTTGCCTGGAAAATTCCATGGACAGAGGAGCCTTGTGGGCTACTGTCCATGGGTCACAAAGAATTGAGCATGACTGAGCTACTGAGCACACAAGAGATTAAAAACAAAATTCAGTGTCAAACATTCTGTAACAAGATGAAGCTCTGCTTGTTCAAGTACCTTTAGAATATATAGGTTCGTTAAGTTCACTCCTTTATCATTTTAATTTCAGTTTCTCCTAACAGCATCTTTACTGGCCTAAAAAAAGCAACAACAAAACCCCAAACCACTTTTCCTTATTCTTTCTGCCACTTCCTCCATCCTCTGCTCTTGCCCCCCACCCCCACTTCTTTTGGTGTTACCCACAACCCAAAGTAAAAGCAGTATGTCTCTTGTTTTAATTTTTCTACCTTCTTTTTCAGTAAAACTATTCTTCTTGTCTTTGTTAATGACCTTATGAACTGCCAAACAGAGGCATTTCTAGTATTAGTTTTAGCTTTTTAATTTTTCAGATCAGACAGTGTGAATCCCTTCTCCTGATTTCCCTTGTAACTCAGTAGTCCTGGTTCTCCTATATATTTTAGAAACTCTTCTTTTCTTTCACAAGGTCAACTTCTTCATTAAGTATTAGCCTTATACATTTTTCTTAATCTAGACTTTTTTCCTTGTAATGTTACAGTGTTTTTTAGCTTCAGTGAATACCTCTTTCAGACAACTCCTACCCATATGGAAGCTGCTTGACTTTCAGTTTCCAGCTTGAGAGCGCCACCTGTCCGTTATTCCATCAAGCTCAACATACTCAGTACTGAATTTTCTCTCATCCAAACTGTATTATTCTTTCTAACTTCCCTTTCTCTATTATTGGCTCATCTCTCTCGTCCAAACTTGAACTCTGAGTTATCTTTGAATTCCCTCCCCATCAGATCCTTTCCACTGTCAAGCTGTAAATTCTGTTACTACAGTGTTTCTGTACTTCACCTGCTCTATTTCCTGTTTTTTAACTACAGAAATTTAAGTTCTCATTACTACTAACATAAATAATTATAATTTTGTAATTGCTGCAATAGAGGGAGAGGGGGAAGAGGCAGTTCTACGATGTGATCGGTAGGGAAAGAAAGTGACATTTAAGCTTAGCACTAAAGAATAAGTAGGGAAATTCTAGGCAGGCAAACTGAATAAAGACTTATTCAAAGTTTATTGTATGTTGTCAGCTCATAAGACTTTTGCTTCAATCCTTACTGCATGTGGGTGTTTTTCCTATTGGCACGTGCTGTTGCCTTTCTTCAGATATTGACGATCCAGAGAATGAATAATGTAAAGCCAGAGTGACACAAAATAGTGTATATCTTATATTACCTAGCTTTGAGTGAGCAGAGTGGTGAAAATGTGAAGGGCTGAAAAGGGAGTACCGTTGGCACTGGTGACTAGAAGCTGTCTTGAAGGTCCCTGACACTTGGAATGTAAGTCTTCAATGGGCAGCTGTTTTCAGTCTACCGTTGATCTTAAACAACTCAGGTTGGACCTGTCCAGGTCCACGTATACTTTATATTTTCAGCAGTAAATGCTACAGTACTATAAGGTCTCTGGTTGATGGAATTTGTGAATGTGGAGGAACTGCAGTTACCGAGGGCTGACTGTAAATTACACTTGGATTAACCCCCACACATTTTCAAGGGTCACATATAACTCCATATGGCTTTATCTTTTATTTTTGCCTCTTTCCACGCTTGTTTGATTGCCCTATAGTAGGACTTGGTAATATCTTTATATTAATAGTCACTAATAACAAAAGTAAATTAACTGAGGATCACAGCAAGTAAAGAAATGATTTACTATTTCTGTTTCCTTTGAGAAGCAAGATGTTTTGTGCTTTTCAAATGGGGAACACTGAAAATAACAACAGTTCTACAATGGTTAAACCAAAATATGACTTTCTGACTTTGCAAGTAGAACAACCTAGGCAGCATATTAAAAAAACAGAGACAATACTTTGCCAACAAAGGTCCATGTCATCAAAGCTATGGTTTCTCCAGTAGTCATGTATGAATGTGAGAGTTGAACAATAAACAAAGCTGAGTGCTGAAGAACTGATACTTTGGAACTGTGGTGTTGGAGAAGACTCTCGAGAGTCCCATGGAATGCAAGGAGATCCAACCAGACCATCCTAAAAGAAATCAGTTCTGAATATTTATGGGAAGGACTGAGGCTGAAGCTGAAACTCCAATACTTTGGCCACCTGATTCAAAGAACTGACTCATTGGAAAAGACCCTGATGCTAGGAAAGATTGAAGGCAGGAGGAGAAGGGGACGACAGAGGATGAGATGGTTGGATGGCATCACCGACTCAATGGACATGAATTTGAGTAAACTCTGGGAGTTGGTGATGGACAGGGAGGCCTGGCGTGCTGCAGTTCATGGGGTTGCAAAGAGTCGGACACGACTGAGTGACTGGACTGAACTGAGAATGGAGATAGAGCACTCCAAGAACAGCCAGATCCAAAAATTTAAATGTCTTACGGATCTTCTCCATTTCTTGACTTCTCTCTTTGTGTTGGTCTTATTATCTGCTTATGTTAGAAGGCTTTTTTCGACAGGAATGTATGGACTCTGACTACTGAGAACTTAAATTTCTGAAGGAAGACCTATAATTGGACCTATCCTTGGAGAATTGTCATTGTCACCAGAACCACATAAGATGACAGAGGGTCAGTTTCCCAAAGCATGGGAATACTATAAACCAGAGAAATGAGAGAAGGAATGAGAAGTAGGCAAAAACCATCTATAATCATTAGACAGGAGGAGGAAAAGAAGGGAGTAGGAGATACAGGGAAAGGAGAATGCATATACAGGAGAGAGAAGCAGGTTAAGGGAAAGGAACTGTTATTAGCTGAGAGTTTACTGTGTGCTAAGCCTTGGGTTCCCCTTCATGGATCACAACCTTGTCGTGACTAAGGGGATTGCATACCTCAGTGATGCTATGGGCCATGCCATGCAGGGCCACCCAAGATGGACTGGTCATAGTGAAGAGTTCTGACACAGTGGGGTCCACTGGAGGAGGAAATGGCAACTTGTTCTAGGATTCTTGCCTAGAGAACCCCATGAACAGCATGAAAAGGCAAAATGATATGATACCTGAAGATGAGACCCTTGCTGAAGATGAGGAAGCATGGTGTCCAGTATGCTGAGGAAGAGCAGAGGGCAATTGCTAATAACTTCAGAAAGAAGGAAGTGGCTGTGCCAAAGTGGAAATGACACTCAGTGGTGGTTGTATCTGTTAGTGAGAGAAAAGGCCGATGTTGTAAAGAACAATATTCATAGGAACATGGAATGTTAGGTCCATGAATAAAGGTAAACCAGATGTGGTCAAGCAGGAGATCGCAAGGTTGAACATTGACATCTTAGGAATCAGTGAACTAAAATGGACGAGAATGGGCAAATTTAATTCAGATGACCATTATACCTACTACTGTGGGGAAAATCCTTTAGAAGAAATGGAGTAGTCCTCATAGTCAACAAAAGAGTCCGAAATGCCGTACTTGAGTGAAACCTCAAAAACAACACAGTGATCTTGATTCATTTCTAAGGCAGCATCACAGTAATCCAAGTCTATGCCCTAACCCCTGATGCTGAAAAAGCTGAAGTTGATGAGTTCTGTGAAGACCTACATACAACACCTTCTAAAACTAATACCAAAAGAAAAGATTCCCTTTTCATCATAGGGGATTAGAATGCAAAAGTAGGAAGTCAAGAGATACCTGGAATAACAGGCAAGTTTGGCGAACGAAGCAGGGCAAAGGCCAACAGTTTTTTTAAAAGAACATTCTGGTCATAGAAAACACCCTTTTCCAACAGTACAAGAGACAGCTCTACACATGGACATCACCAGATGTCAATACTGAAATCAGATTACTTCCCTCGTGGCTCAGTGGTACAGAACCCACCTGCCAGTGCAGGAGGCTTGGGTTCAGTCCCTGGGTTGGGAAGATACCTTGGAGAAGGAAGTGGCAACCCACTCCAGTATTCTTGCCTGGGGAATTCCACGGACAGAGGAACCTAGAGGGCTCCCATCCATGGGGTTGCAAAAGAGTTGGACACAGGCTTCCCTGCTGGCTCAGATGGTAAAGCGTCTGCCTGCAATATAGGAGACCCGAGTTTGATCCCTGGGTCAGGAAGATCCTCTGGAGAAGGAAATGGCAACCCACTCCAGTACCCTTTCCTGGAAAATCCCATGGACAGAGAGACTGGTATGCTACAGTCCATGGGGTCGCAAAGAGTCAGACATGACTGAGCGACTTCACTAGTGACTAAACAGCAGCAGTGATGTTCTTCGCAGCTGAAGATGGAGAAGCTCTATACAGTCAGCAAAGCAAGACCTGAAGCTGACTGTGGCTCAGATCATGAGCTTCATATTGCAAAATTCAGGCTTAAATTGGAGAAATCAGGGAAAACCACCAGGCCATTTGGGTAAGACCTAAATCAAATCCCTTATGATTATACAGTGGAGGTGATGAATGGATTCAAAGGATTAAATCTTATAGACAGATCAGGTAGTGTGCCTGAAGAACTGTGGATAGAGATTTGTAACACCATACAGGAGGCAGTGGCCAAAACCATCCCAAAGAAAAAGAAATGCAAGAAGAGAAAGTGGTTATCTGAGGAGGCTTTTACAAATAACTGACGAGAGAAGAGACATGAAAGGCAAGGGGCAAAGGGAAAGATACACAGGACTGAATGGAGAGTTCTAGAGAATAACAGGAAGAGATAAGAAGCCCTTCTTAAATGAACAATGCAAAGGGACAGAGGAAAACAATAGAATGGGAAAGACTAGAGATTTCTTAAAAAAAAAACTGGAGATATCAAGGGAACATTTCATGCAAGGTTGAGCATGATAAAGGACAGAAATTTTAAGGATCTAACTGAAGTAGAAGAGATTAAGAAGAGGTAGCAAGAATACACAGAAGAACTGTACAAAAGAGGTCTTAATGATTTGGATAACCATGATGGTGTGGTCATTCACCTAGAGCTAGACATCCTGGATTGTGAGGTCAAATGAAGTATTACTACCAACAAAGCTAGTGGAGATGACAGAAATCCAGCTGAGCTAGTTCAGTTTAGTTCAGTTCAGTTCAGTCACTCAGTCATGTCCGACTCTTTGCAACCCCATGAATCGCAGCATGCCAGGCCTCCCTGTCCATCACCAACTCCCGGAGTTCACTCAGACTCATGTCCATCGAGTTGGTGATGCCATCCAGCCATCTCATCCTCTGTCGTCCCCTTCTCCTCCTGCCCCCAATCCCTCCCAGCATCAGAGTCTTTTCCAATGAGTCAACTCTTCCCATGAGGTGGCCAAAGTATTGGAGTTTCAGCTTAGCATCATTCCTTCCAAAGAAATCCCAGGGCTGATCGCCTTCAGAATGGACTGGTTGGATCTCCTTGCAGTCCAAGGGACTCTCAAGAGTCTTCTCCAACACCACAGTTTAAATGCATCAATTCTTCGGCTCTCAGCCTTCTTCACAGTCAGCTCTCACATCCATACATGACCACAGGAAAAACCATAGCCTTGACTAGACGGACCTTAGTCGGCACGGTAATGTCTCTGCTTTTGAATATGCTATCTAGGTTGGTCATAACTTTTCTTCCAAGGAGTAAACGTCTTTCAATTTCATGGCTGCAATCACCATCTGCAGTGATTTTGTAGTCCCCCCCAAATAAAGTGTGCCACTGTTTCCACTGTTTCCCCATCTATTTCCCAGGAAGTGATGGGACCGGATGCCATGATCTTCGTTTTCTGAATGTTGAGCTTTAAGCCAACTTTTTCACTCTCCTCTTTCACTTTCATCAAGAGGCTTTTAGGTCCTCTTCACTTTCTGCCATAAGGGTGGTGTCATCTGCATATCTGAGGTTATTGATATTTCTCCCGGCAATCTTGATTCCAACTTGTGTTTCTTCCAGTCGAGCATTTCTCATGATGTACTCTGCATAGAAGTTAAATAAGCAGGGTGACAATATACAGCCTTGATGTACTCCTTTTCCTATTTGGAACCAGTCTGTTGTTCCATGTCCAGTTCTAACTGTTGCTTCCTGACCTGCATACAGATTTCTCAAGAGGCAGGTCAGGTTTAAAACCCCCCCCCAAATGATACTGTTAAAGTGCTGCAGTCAATAAGTCAGCAAATTTGGAAAACTCAGCAATGGCCAGTTCAATTCAGTTCAGTCGCTCAGTCGTGTCCGACTCTTCGTGACCCCATGGACCACAGCATGCCAGACCTCCCTGTACATCACCAACACTTGGAGTTTACTCAAGCTCATCTCCATTGAGTCAGTGATGCCATCCAACCATCTCATCCTCTGTCGTCCCCTTCTCCTGCTTTCCTCAATCTTTCCCAGTGTCAGGGTCTTTCCCAGTGAGTCAGTTCTTCACATCAGGTGGCCAAAGTGTTGGAGTTTCAGCTTCAACATCAGTCCTTCCAATGAACACTCAGGACTGATCTCCTTTAGGATGGTCTGGTTGAATCTCCTTTCAGTCCAAGGGACTCTCAAGAGTCTTCTCCTATACCACAGTTCAAAAGCATCAGTTCTTCGGCACTCAGCTTTCTTTATAGTCCAACTCTCACATCCACACATGACTACAGGAAAAATCATATCCTTGATAAGATGGGCCTTTGATGGCAAAGTAATGTCTCTGCTTTCGAATATGCTATCTAGATTGGTCATAACTTTCCTTTCAAGGAGTAAGCATCTTAATTTCATGGTTGCAGTCAACATCTACAGTGATTTTGGAGCCCAGAAAATTAAAGATAGCCACTGTTTCCACTGTTTCCCCATCTATTTGCCATGAAGTGATGGGACTGGATGCCATGATCTTGGTTTTCTGAATGTTGAGCTTTAAGCCAACTTTTTCACTTTCCTCTTTCATTTTCATTTTAATCAAGAGGCTCTTTAGTTCTTCACTTTCTGCCATAAGGGTGGTGTCATTTGCATATCTGAGGTTATTGATATTTCTCCCGGCAATCTTGATTCCAGCAATGGCCATAGGACTGAAAAAGGTCAGTTTTCATTTCAATTCCCAGGGCAATGCCAAAGAGAGTTCAAACTATTAATACCATACAGTTGTGTTCATTTCACATGCTAGCAAGGTAATATTCGAAATCCTTCAAGCTAGACTTCAGCAATACCTGAACTGAGAACTTCCAGGCTTCAGCAATACCTGAACTGAGAACTTCCAGAGGTACAAGCTGGGTTTAGAAAAGGCAGAGGAACCAGAAATCAAATTGTTAACATTTATTGGATCATGGAGAGAGCAAGGGAATTTCAGGAAAACATCTACTTATGCTTCATTGACTACTCTAAAGCTTTTGACTGTGTGGATCACAACAAACTGTGTAAAATTCTTAGAGATAGGATACTAGACAAACTTACCTGTCTCCTGAGAAACCTGTATGTGGGTCAAGAAGCAACAGTTAGAGCCAAACTTGGAACAATGGACTGGTTCGAAATTGGGAAAGGAGTCCATCAATGCTGTATATTGTCATCATGCTTATTTAACTTTTATCTAGTGTACATCATGCAAAATAACTGGTTGGATGAGTCACACGCTGAAATCAAGATTGCTAGGAGAAATATCAACAACTTCAGATATGCAGATGATGCCACCCTAATGGCAGAAAGCAAAGAGGAAATAAAGAGTTTGTCTATTCATCTGTTTAGAAGTTTGAGTTGCTTCTAGTTCTTGGCAGTTATAAGTAAAGCTGCTGAAAACATTTGAGAATAACTTTGTAAGAACACGAATTTTCATTTCCTTTTGGTGAATACCTAGGAGTGGGATTGCCGAATTGTATGGTAAGTGTATGTTTACTTTTCTAAGAAGCTGCCAAAATATTTTCTAAAGTTGGCTTCACCATTTTGTATTCCCGTGTTCAACATGTTTGAGCTCCAGTTGATCTTCATCCTTGCTAGCACTTGGTATTGTCAGTTTCTTTTTAAGTTCTTTTCATAGATTTATGTCATTGTGCTTTTAATTTGTATTTTCCTAATGACTCATGATGCTGAGTATATCTGTGATTTAAAATGCATTTCTTTAACATTCTGAGAATGTGTATTTGTTTTTAAAAAAATGATTGCATTTTTTTCCCCATGTCATACAGTAAATAGCTTTGACAAGGCCTTTGATGAGCATTTGGGTTATTTCTCCTACATCACACAATCCAGAGGACACCATTCACACACACACACACACACACATGCACACACAAAGTGCTCTGTGGAGTTGTGCAGTGCAGCAGTCCTGGCTATATATTTACAGCTATTATCTTGAGTTATTGATAATTAGTTTCCGTGGAAAACTTGACTAGTATCAACTGATGCATTTAAAAAATAAGTTTCCAGGATTTCCCTGAAATGAAATTTTGTCCAGGAACAGGTTCTGAAAAAATGCCTTACAGGCAGTATGGCTAATGGATCAGACTTGGGAGATAGAAAGGCCTTGTTCAAATTCTCAGCTCCTCCGTTTACAGCATTTACAGTGACTTTGGGCATCTTATCTGGCTTCTCTGAAGTCATTGTTTTCCAGCAAAACAGCATTGATAATATCTCCCTTTTATAGATGATGTGATAAGAATTATCAGTAATGCATGCAGAATACCTGACACAGGGTCTTTTCCGTTCAGTTGCTCAGTTGTGTCCAACTCTTTGCGACCCCATGGACTGCAGTATGGCCAAGCTTCCCTGTCCATCACCAACTCCCAGAGATTGCTCAGACTCATGTCCACTGAGTCAGTGATGCCATCCAGCCATCTCTTTCCTCTGTTGTCCCCTTCTATAATCATGGGTGTGTTATAAAAAAAGACTTTGAAATATAGCAACTATTTCAGTTCAGTTCAGTTGCTCAGTCGTGTCCGACTCTTTGTGACCCCATGAATGGCAGCACGCCAGGCCTCCCTGTCCATCACCAACTCCTGGAGTTCACTCAAACTTAGGTCCATTGAGTTGGTGATGCCATCCAGCCATCTCATCCTCTGTCGTCCCCTTCTCCTCCTGCCCCCAATCCCTCCCAGTATCAGAGTCTTTTCCAATGAGTCAACTCTTCACATGAAGTGGCCAAAGTATTGGAGTTTCAGCTTTAGCATTAGTCCTTCCAAAGAACACCCAGGACTGATCTCCTTTAGGATGGACTGGTTGGATCTCCTTGCAGTCCAAGGGACTCTCAAGAGTCTTCTCCAACACCATAGTTCAAAAGCATCAATTCTTCGGTGCTCAGCTTTCTTCACAGTCCAACTCTCACATCCATACATGACTACTGGAAAAACCATAGCCTTGACTAGATTGACCTTAGTCGGCAAAGTAATGTCTCTGCTTTTGAATATGCTATCTAGGTTGGTCATAACTTTTCTTCCAAGGAGTAAGCATCTTTTAATTTCATGGCTGCAGTCACCATCTGCAGTGATTTTGGAGCCCCCCAAAATAAAGTCTGACACTGTTTGCACTGTTTCCCTATCTATTTGCCATGAAGTGATGGGACTGGATGCCATGATCTTTGTTTTCTGAATGTTGAACTTTAAGCCACCTTTTTCACTCTCCTCTTTCACTTTCATCAAGAAGCTTTTTAGTTCCTCTTCACTTTCTGCCATAAAGGTGATGTCATCTGCATATCTGAGGTTATTGATATTTCTCCCGGCAATCTTGATTCCAGCTTGTGCTTCTTCCAGCCCAGCATTTCTCATGATGTATCCTGCATAGAAGTTAAATAAGCAGGGTGACAATATACAGCCTTGATGTACTCCTTTTCTATTTGGAACCAGTCTGTTGTCCCATGTCCAGTTCTAACTATTGCTTCCTGACCTGACTATAGGTTTCTCAAAGGGCAGGTCAGGGGGTCTGGTATTCCCATCTCTTTCAGAATTTTCCACAGTGTATTGTGATCCACACAGTCAAAGGCTTTGACATAGTCAATAAAGCAGAAATACATGTTTTTCTGGAACTCTCTTGCTTTTTCCATGATCCAGCGGATGTTGGCAATTTGATCTCTCGTCCCTCTGCCTTTTCTAAAACCAGCTTGAAGTTCACGATTCACATATTGCTGAAGACTGGCTTGGAGAATTTTGAGCATTACTTCACTAGCTTGTGAGATGAGTGCAATTGTGCAGTAATTTGAGCATTCTTTGGCATTGCCTTTCTTTGGGATTGGAATGAAAACTGACCTTTTCCAGTCCTGTGGCCACTGCTGAGTTTTCCAAATATGCTGGCATATTGAGTGCAGCACTTTCACAGCATCATCTTTCAGAGTTTGAAACAGCAACTATTTAGGGACTGAGAAATGCACTTTACTTGAGACAAGAAGATATGCGACTGAATACTTCTGGATACTATTTGTTCTGACCAGTGAAGTCAGGATATGTGAGGCACCCGTGAACTTTATAAGATTTTTCTAAACTTTATAATTTCTTGTTGTGATTCCATGGTGATTACAGTAAATGCTTAAAACAACAAGCCAGCAGAACCAGGGAGATTCTGGATACTAAGAGAGAGGTTTACCAAACAGTAGAGTGAGTATGGAAAGGAGTTTAGGTTGAGTTTCTGGACCTGGGAAGTAACTTAAAAGTCTTAACTGTAAAGAGTCATAATGTGATCTTGTTTGTTTGCTTGCTGTTTTTTTTTTTTTTTGGTTTGGTTTTAAGCCGTCTCTGTACCTTGGTGTTTTCTGTTAGACTTATTGGTTTCTACTTCTGTATAGTAAGGAGGTTTCACAACTTTGAGTCACACTGGGCTCACAGTTCTGCTACTTTCCAAGTGATTTTTTTTTTGGGGGGGTAACAATATGAGGAGGAGTAAGAAATAGCTTAAGAAATAGAATTAAAGGTTCTTCTCTTTCTCCATTTCTTCCCTCTCAGGTAATATTTCATTCTAGTCACTTTGTAGCTTAGAGAAGGAGGATTTGCATTCACATGTCCTTTCTTCATCTGCCTCTCTTCCCTTTGATCTATTATGTCATGTTGTCTGTTTTTTTCAGGTTAACAAAACCTAAATATTTAGCACTATCTCCAGTTGCTGCCGCCAACCTCCATCCTAAGGCAGCTGCCCTTCTCCTGCTTCTCCGTCCGTGGTTAAACTCTTGGTACCATTTCACTTTTGCATTTCTTAAATTCCCGAAGTCTCTACTTTCAACATTTTTTGGTGTATGTTTTCACCGGCACAGGATTACAGTCAGAAGCAGTTGTAAGGGCTACTTATGTGGTTTCCTACATTTTAATTAGTTTTAAAGAAGTTTTTAAAACTGGTATATAAATTAATGTGTAAATGTAGTTGCTGGTATTTTGTTTTGTACTGAAAAAGATATAATTCCCCCCAAATCATGTGTAGCCATTAAGTACTACCACCACCCCCTCTTCTCTGCCCCCTAGTGGTGGTTTTTTTAAATTAAAATTTTCTTTTTTTTTTAAAAGGATAGTGAGGCCCCGCTTTCACAGTCTGTATTCGTACTGAAAATCAAGATCAAGTGAGCTTCTGCCCTTCTGTTCCATGGGAGGTTTCTGTCCTCCCTGAGCTTGCCTTAGGATACCTGCGTTGCTGTTTGACAGGTGTACTGCCCCAGTCAGACTCCCCACCTGGCACTGTCCCCGGAGCGGATTGCGCCTGGCCTAACCGGGCGCTTGGCACCAGAAGCGAGAGCCCCTTGGGGCCCACCCAGTGGTGATTGACATAGATTAGTTTGGTTAATTAGCCACCAACAACTCCTCCAGTGATTATGTCTAACTCACTAATACCCTCCTTGTAAACTTGTCAGTATTGCTGCCCAGACTTGACAGAGAGGCACATTTTCTTAGAAATTTATGTCACCTGTTTTGAATAGGGACACTTTTATTGTCTTAGACGTCTGTTTTCCTCTTTGTTAGGCAGTTTAATAGTATGTTCATCAAATGTTGTTTTATTGAGAAAGTACTGTATAGCAGACATTGTATTAGGCCCCAATTATGTCAACAGAAACGAAAATCCTCAAAGGGAAGGCACCTTAATCTCTCTGTACTAAAGTTTTAACTTATTTTTTCATTCTATCTGTAACTTTAAACTACAAAAACAAAAACATTGCATTGAGTTTCCATGTAACATCATTACAAAATTCAGCTAAGTAAATTTGAAAATTTGATTGGCTTTATTCAGTGATTCATGAATTGGGCAGCATTCCATTCTAGCTAGCAAATAGAAAGGAGCTTTGACGAGCTGAGCAAAATGGAAGGGAACAGGAACAGGGACAAAGAAAGAGCAGAGTTGCCTCATCTTTCTTTGGGGTAATTCAAGAGGTCTGTCAGGTGGATTATTCTCTACTGCTAACCAGGAAATTCCAGATTGACTTGTTTAAGATTGCATTCCTGTGAGAGAGTGAAATTGTTTTTGGGTTAGGTATTAAGTCTTGGTTTGCGGACATGGGTCTTAGCACAAACAACTCCATTTTGGGCCTATTGTCTCTTCCCTCAACACCTTTTTTGATGATATATCTTGATGAAAATCCAGAAATCATGCTGTTTTATCCATGAATAGAGAAACTTGAACTTCTTTTTGTAGTGTAATTACAATGCCATTGTTATACTTAAAAACAATTAACTGTAATTCTTAAAATTAACTGATACTCCCCTATTATGTACAAAAAGTCCTTTTGCATTTGGTTTGTTTAAATCTGGATCCCAAAATGGTCCAGTCACTATAATTGATTGTGTAACATCTGTTTTAAATTTCTTAAAAAAAAAAAAAACTTACTATAATCGGTTGTGTAATGTGTTTTGTTTCTTTGAAACTAGGATAGCCTGGCTCTCTATTTTTCCCTATGCTATTGACTTGTTGAAAAAAAAGTTTTATTTTGGTGTTTTTTTTCTTATAGAATTTAGTTAGATTTGGAATAATTAGCACTTGCTGCAACACATTTTATTTGTATTACTTCCACCTGATAAAACTTAGCTTTCCAGGTTGTCAGTTAGTTACCATAAGTGCCTTCTGTGTCTTCACTGAATTCTCTGAACAACTGCCTTAAGATGCATGCATCTATCTAGAATCCTTCTCCCTGGGAAAGACTTCACTTCCCTGGTGATTTAAGGCCTTTAAAAAAACAACCAGCTCTTAGATTTTTATGACATTTGTGACTAGTATGTAAGTCACAAGTATTAACAAGAGTTAATTAGAGCCCATGAAGAATAAATAAAAGCATAAAGTGAGATACTATACATATTAGGGGAACATTTCACCATAGTCCAGTGATCTCTTTTGTTGTAGATGAGAAGTATCCTTGACTTGAGGAGAAACTTCCTTATCTGTGCAACAGTTTAGAACAACTGCATCTTGTAGTAATGATTTTAGGCCCAAGGTAACAAAACTGAAACTATATTTCATAATCAAACCACATCTGCCTTTAAAAGAAGAAAAAAGTGAATGAGTGTAGTGAGCAAGTTATACAGAAAGAAATGTGTTTTCACACATTTTAAGTGATTCATTTTTTATTAAGATGATATTTTGGATAAGTGGCAAGATATCTTTTACAGAGACAGTACATTGACAAGTAACTGATTTTCATTATAATTTTGGAAATTTACTTCCTTATTTCATACATGGAGACCTGTTATACACTTTGGTGATGCAGTTAGAGATCGGGATTGTTGAAATGTAGATATCATTTTAATTACAGTTTATAGTACTTGTACCTGAGAATATTTTCATATATTTGTAGAAAAATATACATGTTATTAGTAACTCAAAAAATTTGAACAAAGCTTTGGTTGACAATAAAATTTGTTTAATAAGTAAAAAATTTTAAGTTTAAAACTGAGTATGGCACAAAACTGAGAGAGGTATCATACCTACAAAATATCTCAGAACTCTTGAGTTGTTAAAAAGAAGGAAGGTTTGAAAAACTGTCATAGCCAGGAGGAACCTAAAGAGATATGACAACTAAATATAATTTGGTATATTAACTGGGATCCTGGAACAGAAATAGAGGTTTAGGTAATCTGCAGGCTTTAGTTAATAATAATACATCAGCATTTGTTTATTAATTTTAACAGATGTGCTATACGGGGCTTCCCTCGTGGCTCAGCTGGTAAAAGAATCCACCTGCAATGCGGGAGACCTGGGTTCGATCCCTGGGTTGGGAGGATCCCCTGGAGAAGGGAAAGGCTACCCACTCCAGCATATTCTGGCCTAGAGAATTCCATGGACTATATAGTCCGTGGGGTCGCAAAGAGTCAGACACAGCTGAGCAACTTTCACAGACAGATAGATGTACTAATGTAAGATGTTACTAATTAGGGGAAACAGTGGGAAGGCAGTATATGGGAACTCTGTTATCTTCCAAATTTTTCTTTAAATTTAAAACTATTCTAAAAGAGAAAGACTTTAAAAAATGAGAAAGTTAATTTTTTAAAATTATGAATAATAATAACTGCTTGAGAACAGGGTCATTTGATATTAATATTTGTATGCATAAAGACTAAGCACTCAATAAATGTTGTATGACACTGTTTCACTTAGGTTATTTTGTGGAAGGCGTTTTGGGAAGATGAGAAGCAGAAATTGATAAAGAAGCTATTTAATTTTCTTAATTTTTATTAAAAAGTTGCCAAAAATTTGAGTTGACTTTATTTGAATACATTTTATACTGAATGAATTAAAAATGTTTGTATAAGGGTTCTATTTTTTCTTGAGGCCAGTTTGAAATTTTCAGTATTGTAAATGATTCTGCATTAAGCTTAGTTTAGTTTATAAAACTGTTTCATTACATTAACAGGCTGAGTGCTAAACATTAAAAGTAGTCCTTTAATAAGAAGAATTAAATATAATATTAAAAAAAAACCCCGAGTATTTCAACATTATTAGCCATTAGGGAAATACAACTTAAAACCAGAAAGAAATACTACTATGTACCTTTTAGAATGGCAAAACAAAACAAAGACACAAAACTGACAATACCAAGCTGGCAGAGATGTGAAGCAGCTGGAACTCGTGTACATTGCTGATAGGAATGCAGAATTGTACAGTCACTTCGGATAATAGCTTGGCAGTTTCTTATATAAAATTAAACATACACTTAACATGTGGCCCAGAAATCTCACCAGTAGGTATTTGCCCAAGAGGAATGAATTTATGTTCCCTCAAATTATATACATGTCTGCTTTATAAGGCATTTGGTCTAAGTACTGGCTAAATAAACTTATGTTAAGTATTATTTGACATTTTCTTTATTAGATTTTTTCACTTTCAAGGATTTATACAAGAAGTAACTGATAATAAAAAAAAAATTATATCAAAGAGTACTATAATCATTCTGTGCAAAGAATTTGACCTAGCAGTACAATGCCACATTTTTGAATAGGTAGTAATTATTTACTGAAATCATAACACTATCCAGTGAGCACTTTGTGAAACATTTTAACTATATGTTTTGCTTAGTATTATGGTTATTATTTTCTCTGTTTCACTCATGAGGAAACTGAAGCATAGAGTTATTAAATGACTTGCCTAGGATCACACAACAGGAATGTGATAGAGTTGGAATTTCAACTGTGTCAGACTCAAAATTACTTTCTTTCTTTTTTTTTTTTTTTACAATTTATTATACAACAAAATATAATTATTATGATAGTAAAAATAAAGTACAAATTCAAAAAAAGACCACACAGAACAAGTCTATTTAATGTATTGTAAACTAACACAGTTATAGCTACCACCCCGGAAACTTGTAACTGTTTGCCTCCCAGTAGTAATAATTATTTTAATTTTTTGTGGTAATACAGTTTTATCACCCGTGTGTGTGTGTGTGTGTGTTTCTAGATAGTACACTTTAATCTTACCTATTTCAGTTTTGAATTTGGTATGCCTTTTGAGCCTTTTAATCTGTAGGTTCCCCCTCTCATTTCTTTCTTTTCTGCACAGTTTAGCTGCTGCACCCTGGCTGACTTGTAGAGTTTCCCACAGTTTGGTTCTGCTGATTGCATACTAATGGTTAATTCAACATGCCTTTGTCTTTTTTATGTGTCCTGCAGGTTTTCTGTGGGATCTAGAGTCTTGATCAGAATCAGGTATGATCCTGAGAAGACTATATGAGGTTATATTCATTGGGGGGACTTGATATCTGCGTGAATCTTTTTTGTGATGTTACCAGACATGGATATTGAATACCTGCTTGCTGCTGCTTAGTTGCTTCATTCGTGTCTGACTCTGTGTGACCCTATGGGCCATAGCCCACCAGGGTTCTCTGTCCAAGGGATTCTCTAGACAAGAGTACTAGAGTGGGTTGCAATGCCCTCTTCAGGAGATCTTCCTGATGCAGGGATTGAACCCAGGTCTCCTGCATTGCAGGAAGAGTCTTTATCACTGAGCCATCAGGGAAGCCCATCTAATACCTACATCTAGTAATTCATTGGGGATTGCAAAATGGTGATATTCTAAGTAATTTTTATTTATGATTTAGGGTATTTCCATATAATATTATCTTCAACTGTTCTTTTGTTATTAGCACAATTTACAAGGAAGTTCAGTCAGTCAAGTCGTGTCCGACTTTTTGTGACCCCATGAACTGCAGCGTGCCAGGCCTCTCTGTCCATGACTAACTTCTGGACCATGCTCAAACTCATGTCATTAAGTCAGTGATGCCATCCAGCTATCTTATCCTCTGTCATCCCCTTCTCCTCCTGCCTTCAATCTTTCCCAGCATCAGGGTCTTTTCCAATGAGTCAGGTCGTCTCATCAGGTGGCCAGAGTATTGGAGTTTCAGCTTCAGCATAGGTCCTTCCAATGAATATTCAGGACTGATTTCCTTTAGGATGAACTGGTTGGATCTCCTTGCAATCCAAGGGACTCTCAAGAGTCTTCTGCAAAACCGCAGTTCAAAAGCATTAATTCTTCGGCACTCAGCTTTCTTTATAGTCCATCTCTCACATCCATACATGACTACTGGAGAAACCATAGCTTTGACAAGACAAACCTTTGTAGGCAAGAGTAATGTATCTGCATTTTAATATGCTATCTAGGTTGGTCATAGCTTTTCTTTCAAGGAGCAAGCGTCTTTAAATTTCATGGCTTCAGTCGCCATCTCCAGTGATTTTGGAGCCCAAGAAAATAAAGTCTGTCACTGTTGCCATTGTTTCCCCATCTATTTGCCATGAAATGATAGGACCAGATGCCATGATCTTCGTTTTTTGAATGTTGAGTTTTAAGCCAACTTTTTCACTCTCCTTTTTCACTTTCATTGAGAGGCTCTTTAGTTTTTCACTTCCTGCCATAAGGGTGGTGTCATCTCCATATCTGAGGTTATTGATATTTCTCCTGGCAATCTTGACTCCAGCTTATGCTTCATCCAGCCTGGCATTTCACATAATGTATTCTGCATAGAAGTTAAATAAGCAGAGTGACAATATACAGCCTTGACGTGCTCCTTTCCCAGTTTGGAACCAGTCCATTATTTCATGTGTGGTTCCAACTGTTGCTTCTTGACCTGCATACAGATTTCTCAGGAGGCAGGTCAGGTGGTATGGTACTCCCATCTCTTTAAGAGTTTTCCGCATTTTGTGGTGATCCACACAGTCAAAGGGTTTGGCATAGTCAATAAAGCAGAAGTAGATGTTTTTCTGGAACTCTCTTGCTTTTTCGATGATCCATTGGATGTTGGCAATTTAATCTCTGGTTCCTCTGCCTTTTCTAAATCCAGCTTGAACATCTGGAAGTTCTCATTTCACATACTGTTGAAGCCTGACTTGGAGAATTTTGAGTGTTACTCTATTAGCGTATGGGATGAGTGCAATTGTGCAGTAGTTTGAACATTCTTTGTCATTGCCTTTCTTTGGGATTGGTGTGAAAACTTGGAACAAAACCTTGTGCGCATCAGGAGCCAGGAGGAGGAACAGTGACCACAAAGAAGACTGACCCTGACTTGCCTATGAGTGTTCACGAGTCTCTGGCAGAGGCATGCGCTGGTGATGGCCTGCTGCAAGGTCAGGGGCACTGAGTGTGGCAGTGCGTGCATCGGCCCTTTTGAAGGAGGTCGCTATTTACAAGGACAGGCAGGATAAATGCCTAATTCTTCATTTTTAATTACCCGTTTTCAAGAAAGTGGATATGTGTGGTAAAAACTGCTGAAAGTGTTTTAGTTATTTAAGGATCATTATGAACTCAAGGATTTACACATATTTAGATTTTAATATATTGCAGTTAATACAGTTAATGAAGCTGTAATTGTCCCATCCTTGACCAGTGGGAACCTCTTTAGGAGTGTTTTGAATCCTTTTATATGTCCTTGCTGCTGCTGCTGCTGCTGCTAAGTCGCTTCAGTCGTGTCTGACTCTGTGCGACCCCATAGACAGCAGCCCACCAGGCTCCCCCATCCCTGGGATTCTCAAGGCAAGAACACTGGAGTGGGTTGCCATTTCCTTCTCCAATGCATGAAAGTGAAAAGTGAAAGTGAAGTTGCTCAGTCATGTCTGACTCTTCTCGACCCCATGGACTGCAGCCCTCCAGGCTTCTCAGTCTGTGGGATTTTCCAGCCAAGAGTACTGGAGTGGGGTGCCATCGCCTTCTCTGGAAGATGACTATATAATAGATGACTATATAATAGAGTTAATACTAGTTGAGGAGAGCCTCAACTGAGCCACCAGTAAAAACAGCAGGGCCTGGAACATAATAGGAACTCAAGAAATATTTGTTGAATGGATATTAGGATGTGAATATCTTTACCTCTGTGATTTTGTACCTCTTCCTTCACAGTGGTTGACTCAGAGGTACTCAGTAAATGTAGTAAAGTGAATAATGAATAAGATCATGGCCTTTGATAGCATATTAAAAAGCAGAGACATTACTTTGTCAACAGAGGTCCGTCTAGTCAAGACTATGGTTTTTCCAGTAGTCAGGTAAGGATGTGAGAGTTGGACTATAAAGAAAGCTGAGCGCCGAAGAATTGATGCTTTTGAACTGTGATGTTGGAGAAGACTCTTGAGAGTCCCTTGGACTGCAAGGAGATCAGTCCGGGGTGTTCATTAAAAGGACTGATATTGAAGCTGAAACTCCAATACTTTGGCCACCTGATGCGAAGAGCTGACTCATTCGAAAAGACCCTGATGCTGGGAAAGATTGAGGGCAGGAGGAGAAGGGGACGACAGAGGATGAGTTGGTTGGATGGCATCACTGACTCAATGGACATGGATTTGGGTAGACTCCAGGAGTTGATGATGGACAGGGAGGCCTGGCATGCTGTGGTTCATGGGGTTGCAAAGAGTCAGACATGACTGAGCAACTGAACTGAACTTGGATAGCAGACCTCATTCCAGAACCAAATATTAATGGTACGATGTTGAAGAGCGAAGTAAATTTACCACATTTCTATTTCTCTGTCTGTTAAATGGGTTTTATAACTAGCATTGTTATTATGAAGTTTAATTGAAATAATTTAATGCCAGCCAATAATTTTAATAGTCAACATAATGGCTGTTACATGGTAGATGCTTAGTAGAACTTAGCTCTCATTAATGACTGTTGTTTTTGGGTTTATATATTTTCCTCAACTAATTATCTCATTATATTTTATTTAGTATCAAAATAAAATACCAAATAGATGGAATATATATATATACACAAATGGTGGGTGAAAGCAGCCCAACAGCAATGTGGGTAACAAAAATTAACTTGTTAGTATAGATTTCCTTTCGCAAAAGAATGTAGTTATAATGGTTGATGTATTAATAATTTAAGCTATAATGTTCACCAGATTGGCTATTAAGCATTGTGTTTATAGCTATGCTCCTTAAGTAGAAATAGATTAAAAAGGAACGTAAAGATGTGTTTTCTGCAGTATACCAAATTAGCTTATAACATGGTTGGCTTTTGACTTATATATACACTCTATAGATATAAGTGCTCTATAGAATAGAGATTGCCTGAAGAAGTGAGCGATCTCTGTGTAGAGCAGTGCTGTCTCTTATGTGATTGTTTAGGTTTTCCAGCAGAGACTATTAATTAATCTTCTCTGACCCTAGACTCTGCTGCCGAATCCCTGCCTCTGTGCAAGGCTACCATGCTGCCTTAGGTGTCAGGGACGTTTCTGCTTTCACTGACAAACAGGCAGACAAATGAATTCTTGAGATCACAACTTGGAACTCCAAATATTAATACACCCACACTGCCCACCCTACTGCAATATGTATATTTCCCTATATTTATAAATAGTGGCTAAGTATGGTTGATAAATTACCATTTAAATATGGGTTGGCCTGGGACTAGAGTTATCAGTTAGCCTGTTTCTCCATAAAAGGAAAGTGCATTCTAAGTTCTGAATAGGTTTTGGAATAGCTTGTTTATAGTGGACTGTTTATATATGAGGACCTTTTTGCTTGTCAGGGGCCAAGCATGAAATATTTGGTACATTTACTAATTTGTAATCATTAGGGATTATATATCTGAGTTTGGGGTTAAGCCATGTACTACAGATGGTTTACATTTTTGTGTAATTGAGACTGAATGATACTGTTGCTGATATTTATTTAAATGAATGAAAGCTGTAATCTTTAATCTGTGTAACTTGGTAGAGTGGAAAAAAACTGTGGTTTAGTGTCAGATCTGAGTTCAAATTTTAGCCGACTAGTTACTAACTGAATTTGTTTCCTCAGCTGTAAAATAGAGATGATAATTACAGAGTGGTTATGAGATTTCAAGTGATTTAGCAGTAGCCCATGTAAAACGCTTAGTCAAACCACTTGATACACATTAAACACTCAATAGCATACCATTAGATCCTTAATTCCTCGCATTAAGTTTTTTTTTCACATAAGGACTTGTTTAAAAGTGGACATTTTTCTGAGCTACAGCATGGAATTATGTTTAAAAGGCATAATAGTAAATAGGTGTGATAGTATATGTTGATATTTCTTTGGCTATGTTGAATAAAAGATGGCTTTTTAATCTTTCACAATTTTATAATGCTCATAAACACCACTTATTAAGTACTTATTTGTAAAGCTCAAGTGGCAAGTAAAAACAGTGAATAAGGTAATGTGCTGTTTTTTGTTCAGATTATTATTTTATATAGTAATGTTTGCCTTGCCAGGAAGTCTTATTTTATAGAGACATTGGCTAAATTTTTATTTCCTGTTTTGAAATAGTCAAATTTTGAATTGTATATATGCTTCTGAAATGCAAATTGGTTTATTAGTAGCCAGAACTGCTTTCCAGTGTAGATGGATATAGCATCACCAACTCAGTGGACCTGAACTTGGGCAAACTCTGGGAGATAGTGAAGACGGGGAAGCTTGGTGTGCTGCAGTCCATGGGGTTGCAAAGAGTTGGACACGACTTAGTGACTGAACAACAACAAGCCAGAACTGACCTATAAAGCTATTTCAGTGAAAGTAGTGAGGAAACCTTAAAATGTAAATGAACTTGATAATTTTTCTTACATGAACCTGATGATAAAAATATGCAACTTTAGTTAGTATAATAATGTTTACAGTTCAGTTTCAGGTTAATAAACTGAGCATAATTTAACAAAAAACAATAGTGTTTTTGGCCTTGAATATGGTTTGTGAGAAAGTTTGTCTTAGATAACAAGTGCTTCATTTAAGCAGTGCTCTTTGGGTAGGCCATAGTAATATGAGATACCTAGAGAAAATTTGTCTGTGGGTATCATATACTTAAAATGTCCAGCCAGCTTTGTGGAAGGTAGAGTTAGCAGGTCATTCATGCTTCTCCTCTCCTTCTATTTCCCCCTCTCCTTACTCCTTCTCCTTGCCCTCTTCTCCTCATCCCTCCTCTTTTCTTTTCCCTTCTCTTCCTCCTTTTTTCTCCCCTATTTTTTTTTCCCCATTTCCCTTTACTCCTGTAGTCTTTGCTGAGATTTTTTAACCTGTGGAACATTTCAGACATATTAAAAGGTATAGTATATCAGATAGCAGACATTATCCACCACTGAAATTAATGTATTCCATTCCATCCAAAACGATTGACTATTTTTCAACATTAATGATACAGTAGGAAGAGAGAAATTTGGAATGAGAAAATATGTAGGAGTTCTAAAATTTCCTTCTCTTATATTGGAAAAAAAATAGGTGAGGGAAAATGTTTGAAGATTAATAGCAGTGTTGCATTTTTGGAACATTTGTTTTACTTGTACTGAATTGAGTGGAGTTCTTCCCAAGTGGTTCAATGGTAAAGAATTTGTCTGCTAATGCAGCAGCTACAGGGGACACGGGTTCTATCCCTGACTTGGGAAGATCCCCTGGGGAAGAAGTGGCAACCCACTCTAGCATTTGGGATTTCCTGGTGGCTCAGATGGTAAAGAGTCTGCCTGCAATGCGGGAGACCTGAGTTTGATTCCTGGGTTGGGAAGATCCTCTGGAGAAAGAAATGGCAACCTACTCCAGTATTGTTGCCTGGAAAATCCCATGGATGGAGGAGCCTGGTGGGTCACAAAGAATCAGACACTACTGAAGCTACTTCACCTTATGCTGATAATAGGGCTTCCCAGGTGGTGCTAGTGGTAAAGAAGGCCCCTGCCAATGCAGGAGACATTAGAGACACCGGTTCGATCCCAGGGCTGGGAAGATCCCCTGGAGCAGGGGATGGCAACCCACTCCAGTATTCTTGCCTGGAGAATCCCACGGACAGAGGAGCCTGGTGAGCTACAGTCCACAGGGTCTCCAGAGTCGGACATGGCTGAGGTGACTTAGCACGCATACAGGCACATGATAATAATCACAGTTTTTTTCTTATTTCTAATTCTGTAGAGATTAGAGGAAGTTTTCTGACAAATCAGTTTGCTGCTTAATAGTAGTAGTTCTCAAACTTATTCTTAAGACCTATTTTACCTTATTAAAAAGTATTGAGGGAGACTACAAGAAATTTTTTTGGTGATTATATTGATATTTGCCACATTAGAGTAAAACAAATTTAATATAACTATTCATTAAAAATACCAATAATAAGCTCATTACATGTTTATGTAAATAATATTAAAAATAATTTCCAAAACAGCCAAAAAAATTAGATTGCCTTTGTTTTACATTTTTGCAAAACTCTTTAGTTTTGCAGACTCTTAGTAGAAGATGTCTGGATTTTTATATTTGCTTCTGCATTGTACTGTAATATATTGTTTTGGCTGAAAGTGAAAAGAAAGTGAAGTCGCTCAGTCGTGTCCGACTCTTTGTGACCCCGTGGACTGTAGCCTACCAGGCTTCTCCGTCCATGGGATTCTCCAGGCAAGAATACTGGAGTGGGTTACCATTTCCTTCTCCAGGGGATCTTCCCGACCCTTCTCCAGGGGATCTTCCCGACCGAGGAATTGAACCCCAGTCTCCCGCATTGGAGGCAGACGCTTTAACCTCTGAGTATTGTAATATATTGTTTTGGCTGAAGTATATGAATAAAATATGGCTATTTTATGGAAACAGTGACAGACTTTATTTTCTTGGGCTCCAAAATCACTACAGATGGTAACTGCAGCAATGAAATTAAAAGACGCTTGCTCCTTGGAAAAAAGTTATGACAAACCTAGACAACATATTAAAAATCAGAGACATTACTTTGCCAACAAAGGTCTGTGTAGTAAAAGCTGTGGTTTTTCCTATAGTCATGTATGGATGTGAGAGTTGGACCATAAAGAAGGTTGAGTGCTAAAGAATTGATGCTGTTGAACTGCGGTGCTGGAGAATACTCTTGAGAGTCCCTTGGACTGAAAGGAGATCCAACCAGTCCATCCTAAAGGAAATCAGTCCTGAATATTCATTGAAAGGACTGATATGGAAGCTTCAATACTTTGGTTACCTGATGTGAAGAGCTGACACATTAGAAAAGACCCTGATGCTGGGAAAGATTGAAGTCAGGAGGAGAAGGGGACGACAGAGGATGAGATGGTTGGATGGCATCACCGACTCAATGGACATGAGTTTGAGCAGACTTCAGGAGATGGTGAAGGACATGGGATTGTAAAGATACGGACACAACTGAGCTGAATTGATAGTTTCTCAGTACACAGACTGTAAAAAAGATGTGAATGTTTGAAATTTTAGAAAATAAAAATAATTTTAACTCTTTATTAAGGATATTCTTAAATAATACTCACTCCCTTCTGCCTTCCCCCCAACTCCTTGCCAGTTGTTTGTCAGTAAAACATACACTGACTACTAATACAGTTTGATACCAGGGCCTTTGTTCATTCTAAGAGACCATTGGTATTATCCAACTTTGTTTTTGCACTGTGCATGCAAATGCTAATTTTATGATAAAGGCGGTTACCATCTCAATGTTACCATGAAGATAGTTTTGGCCTTGTGAATCCTTGAAATGATTTGTGGGATACCAGTTGATTCGTTAATCATCCTTTGTATGCAGTGAGCCAATTTTTGGATGTATCTTAATTATTAGAGGATAGTTATTTACTGATTTTTGTTACCTGAATTTTCCTGTTCAACTTGTCTTAAATTTCATAGCTTTAAACAACTGTCCATTTTTAAGGAATCCAGATGTAGAAGGTTCTTGAGGAGAACCAGGTTTGAATATTGATTATTTAACAGTTCCAAAGACTTTAGAACAGTGAGAGGAAATAATTTTGCCTTGGTTTTGAATGGTTCTTTAGATCAAGGTTTAGAGAGGAAGAGTTTTTTTTTTTTTTCTTAGCAATAGAGGGTGGTGCAGTAACTTCAAAATTAAGCCTGTCCTTTCATCTTTAAATTCTCAGAGCTCTGGAATCTTGAGAATTGGTGTTGGGTTTTGGTGTTGGAAGAACAGACGTTAAGGGTTTCCAAACCTTCATTAGATTTACACCAAAACTAGAGTCACTGCACTTTAAATTTTTTTTTTTCCTGTGTTGAGGTTCTATTTAGGATTTTAGTAGAAAAAAGTATTCTGTGGCTAAAATATGTTTAGAAACTTCATGTTTATCTGTGGGACTTATTTCTGAATAGCTTGATTCATTTTCTTAATGCAGATTATTATTGCTGGTTGTTATTTACATATGGGTTCATCCATTTAATACATTTATTAGAGTATACACTGTGTTGCAGTCACTAGTTGAATATAGGAATGAGTTAAGACAGAAGGCAGACATTGATAGACATGGTTCTATTTCCAGTTATGTATATACTATACAGTTTTGGACCTTACACTCTAGCAGAATCTTCTCCATCCTTCAGCTGGTCCTGGGTCAGGTTCCCTATATCTGTTTTCCAGTTTCAAAATTATTACCCCAGTCAGTGACCTTTGAAGTTTTGTATTTTTAAAATAATTTCAGACTCACAAAAATGAATGGTGCAAGAACAGTATAAACAATTCTTCTGGGGCTTCCCTGGTGGCTGAGTGGTAAAGAATCTGTTTGCCAGTGCAGGAGACACGGTTTTGATCCCTGATCCAGGAGGATCCTACATGCTGTGGAGCAGTTAGGCCCGCGAGCCACAACTGCTAAAGCCCCCATGCCCTAGAGCTGGTGCTCTGAGACAAAGGAAGCCACCCCACTGAGATGCCTGCACCCTGCAACTAGAGGGTAGCCCCACCCACTGTAACTGGGAAAAGCCTGTGCAAAGAATAAACACCCAGTGCAGCTACAAACAAGCAAATAAAAGTATAAGCAAAAAATTATTCTGTACCTTTTGTCTAGTTTCCCAGATTTAATATTTTACATTTTATTTCTATCATTCTTTTTTCTGAACTATTTGAAGGTCACAAATATGATTCTCTGAAACTCAGTGTTTATTTTATGAAATGTAAGACAATCTCCTGAAGTAACCAAAGGACATCGATCTGTCTGTAAATGAATAATAAGTGAGGAATAATAATAAATGAATAATGAATAATATTCATTTAATCTATCTATATTTTTTAAGTCTTATTTACTTTGTCTATGAATTTAAATTTTACCAACTGACCAAATAATATAGCACAAGAAAAAATATTTTTCTCTAGTCCAAGATCAATGGAGAAGGCAGTGGCACCCCACTCCAGTACTCTAGCCTGGAGAATCCCACGGATGGAGGAGACTGGTAGGCTACAGTCCATGGGGTCACTAAGAGTCGGGTACGACTGAGTGACTTCACTTTCACTTTTCACTTTCATGCATTGGAGAAGGAAATGGCAACCCACTCCAGTGTTCTTGCCTGGAGAATCCCAGGGACAGGGGAGCCTGGTGGGCTGCCGTCTATGGGGTCACACAGAGTCAGACTGTAGCAGCAGCAGTCCAAGATCAAATTCAGAATCATGAGTTACTTTCGTTTTCTTTAATTTGGAAAAGTTTCTTTTATGACACTGACTTTTAAAAAATGTAGTCCATTTATTTTGTAGAGTGTCTCTTGGTTTGGGTTTGTCTAATGTTTCGTCTTAAAATCTGATTATACATTTTTTCAGGGCTATGGTTGTGTCCTTCTCAGGTGGTTTTATCTGGAGACACATGATGTTGATTTGTCCCATTGTTGGTGATTCCAGTTTTGGTCACCTGCCAGTTTTATTTTTTATTCCCTACTCTAGAAGTGCTATGTTTTTCCTTTGTAATTAATAAGTATGTTATGAGGAAATACTTGAGACTATGTGAATATTCTGTTTCTTATCAGACTTTTATTAAGTACTTTTGCCTTCCTTTAAGGAAGTTTGTGTGCTGTGTCTGCTGAGTTGTTCAGTTGTGTCCAACACTTTGCAAACCCCTTGACTGTAGCCCGCTAGTCTCCTTTGTCTATGGGATTTTCCAGGCAAAAATACTGGAGTGGGTTGCCATGCCCTTCTCCAAGTCCTTCTCCTGCATTGCAGGTGGATTCCTTACCAGCTGAGCCACCAGGGATGCCCAGTAATACTGGAGTGGGTAGCCTCTCCCTTCTACAGTGGATCTTCCCTACCCAGGGATCAAACTGGGGTCTCCTGCATTGCAGGCGGATTCTTTACCTGCTGAGCTACAGGGAAGCCCCCAAATTAAAACTGGAGTGGGTTGCCATGCCCTCCTCCAGGGGATCTTCCCAACCCAGGGATTGAACCCAGGTCTTCTGCATTGCAGGTGGATTCTTTATCATCTGTGCCACCAGGAAAGCCCAAGAATACTGTAGTGGGTTGCTATGCCCTCCTCCAGGGGATCTTCCTGACCCAGGGATTGAGCCCAGGTCTCCTGCATTGCAGGTAGATTTTTTACTGTCTGAGCCACTGGGGAAGCCCATTATTAATATGGTGGTTGCCAATTGGTGAATTTCTCCTTTAATTAGCTGACATTCTAGCATGTACATACACATGGATTCTCATTTTACTTAGTACTGTCAAATTGATACCATTTATTTTGATTCTTGGCTTGTCCCAGATTTGGTCCCTTCAGACTGACTCCTGTATCCTTAAGACATAGTTCCATCTTTCTTTGAACATTTCCTTAGTTTCTGGAATAAGATGCTCTTGGTCTGTCTTGTACTGTTCCAGCCCTTGAAATGGAATGAGCTGTTTTACCTAGAAGTCTCAATTGCTGTTGGGAGAGAACAGGATTTAGATAAAAGGTCTGGGTGCTAGTTGTCCTATTCATTGTTAATGGGGTGTCATTGCTTCCAAGTTCCCTCAGTTGATAGAGTTAGGAGATACACACACTCACATGTTCTTATCTCTCTATTTATGTGTATGTATATCTACATATATAGTTCAAGTTGATACCTTCGATTTTAGTCCAGCACCATAAGATTCATAACTTTTTCAGCATTTCTAACAGTGATAGAGCTGACTTTGATTATTTACAATACATTCACTTAGTAAATCAATTCTAGTATGCTTAAAAGATAATCTCAAAGTTGATCAGTCACACTAGTAGTAAAAATTAACTAGTAGTCTTTTTGTTTTCAGCTTGACAGTATATAGGCAAAATAACATGTTCCAAAGTTACTTCAGTTAGTTCTTCCCAGTGGCTCTACCCATCTTTCAGTGTGGATATATTCAGTATAACTATTTGAAATACTTTTATGTCTAGTTCTTTCTGTCTGTGTAGCACCTTAGGGATTATTCCTCCTGTATCCTTGTTGATTTTATTTTTTGAGTATACGAAACATTCATATGGTTCAGAATGATAGGAATTACTGTCTTAACAGGAGTCAGAACTATATAGTTTGAAAGTCATTCGCCCATCTCTTCCACTCCATTTTTCACTTACTCCCAATAGGCTGAAAGGTGGTCCCATGGGTGACATTCAAGTGCTAATCTCTGAAATCTGTTAATCTGAAAAAAGCATTTTTGCAGATTTGACTAAGACTCTTGAGACAGATTATTCTGGGTGGGCCCTAAATATAATCATGGATATTCTTCTTAAGAGGGAAGCAGACAAGAGATTTGACATAGGAAAGGAGAAGGCAGTGTGATCATAAAGGCAGAAGCTGGGTTGGAGCCTCATGTCACAGAGTGTTAACAACTACCAGATGTCAGAGACAAGGAACAGATTCCTTCCTAGAGCCTCCTATGAGTGAGGCCTTATTTACGCCTTAATTTTAGTTCAGTGATACTGACTTCAGACTTCGGACCTTCAGAATGATGAGAGAATAAATTTCTGTTGTTGTAAGCCACCAGGTTGGTGGTAATTTGTTACAGCAGCCACAGTAAACCACTACACACCACTTGTTGGTAAAATCAGTCTTATTATTTTCTTGGTTAAATATTTTATTCTGATTCATGGATATTTCTTATTTCTTATTTCATACTCAAAAGCTGTGTACAGTAAATAGTCTGCCCTTTATTTTGTTTTCTTTTATCTTGGAAGATCTTTTTCATCTTTCTAGAACAACATATTACTTAATTGTGTTGTTGCAATAATTTAGCCAACCACACTCCAATTTAAAATTTTTTGCATTTAGGGTTTTTCCATTAATTTGCAGTTGAAAGCAGTGATGTGGGGAATAACCTTGTCCATATATGTTTGTATACTACTATTTTATTTTTTTTCATGGTAAATTTCCAAAGTGAAATTGCTAAGTCAGAAGGTGAATATATTTATAAGTTTTGTTATATAAATTTTGTTTGTTGTTGTTCAGTTGCTAAGTCGTGTGTGACTCTTTGTGACCAAATGGACTGTAGCACACCAGAGGTCGATGTTTTTCTGGAATTCTTTTGCTTTCACTATGATCCAGTGGATGTTGGCAATTTGATCTCTGGTTCCTCTGCCTTTTCTAAACCCAGCTTGAACATGTGGAGGATCTTAATTCACAGAATGATGAAGCCTAGCTTGAAGGATTCTGAGCATAACCTTACTCTCATGAGAAAGGAGTGCAATTGTCTGGTAGCTTGAACATTCTTTAGTACGGCCCTTCTTGGGAATTGTGATGAAAACTGACCTTTTCCTGTCCTGTGGCCACTGCTGGGTTTTCCAAATTTGCTGACATATTGAGTGCAGCATATAATAGCATCATCTTTTTGGATTTTAAATAGCTCTGCTGGAATTCCATCACCTCTACTAGCTTTATTGACAGCAGTACTTCCTGAGGCCCTCTTAACTTTATTCTCCAGAATGTCTGGCTCTTGGTGAATGACCACACCATTGTGGTTATCCGGGTCATTAAGATTTTTTTTTGTACAGTTCTATTCTTTCCATCCCTTCTTGGATCTCTTCTGCTTCTATTAGGTCTGTTAAGGCATTAACGTAAGGCACATTGAAACAGAGGAAGTCATTTGACATGGGAATGTAAAGGGAATGACGGTGTTATAACCAATGGAAATTTCAGTACTTTGTCTTCTGATTTCAGACTAGCTGAAAGGATGATAACTAAAAGGATATTGACTATAATAGATAAAGATATAATTTTTATTTCTAATTTCTCAGAAATATTATTCTCATTTTTTGTGATTCTACAAAGCTTATATGAACAAAGTTATGAATTAAAGATGACAGAAGTCACTTAAATTTCTGTTCCAATAATTTTTGGCATATAGGGCTGGCTGGAGGAAGAGGAAGAAAAAATGGGAATTGACATTTTACTGTCAAATGGAACCTACAAATTTACCTAGACCAAAATAGGAATAAAAATTTATGTGGGCCCTATTAACTGGTAAGAAAATAGATAAAATTAAAGTTGATGGATTATTAGTTTATGTTGTCCATGTAGACGACTTCAGAATAGGAGAGGAAGTAGTGAGGACTTCTTGTTACTAACTCGGTTTTTTATTTTGCTTCAAAGGAATGTTACATTTCAAGATCATTATAGGAAATATTGCTTACCAATAATTATGAGTTTAACAGTCTTAGAATAGTGAATTCATTTTTGTTGAAACAGTGGACAGAACAGGCTTTTCAGTGTTTTTATTTTTCAAATTCATACTGGTTATCAGTTCAAAATATTTTCTTTTTTGTTCTCTTTTTATTCTTAGAATGATTGTTAATGAGAAAAAACATGGCACAGTTAATGATGTCACTTGAATCTTTAGTTTTCCCTGTCCCTCAAGTATTGAAATATGACATTCCTTTCATGATATTCCTTCTGGCCATCATGCTCTCTTTCTTTTTAGTGTCAGAGTCCTTTCGGAAAGGAAATCTGCTGCCTGGCATTCTGTATTACCCCTGATTTCCAGGTGGAACAATGAGCCAGATGCGGTGACGTCTAAAAACAAGGGGATTATATTTCTACAAACAAGACAGTAATTCAGATCTTCTTGCTTTAATTCTTCTCTGTTTTACCATAATGAGATTTTTATCCAAGTCCAAGAGATGACTGATACACAGTAGTGACCAATGGCTTCATATTAATAGAGCTATTCATAATCTCATCAGTGAAGTATTGGAAAAAATTTAAAGAGTGATTTTTCACTGGTCTGTTTATGTAATATTGAAACAACCATAGCACTGAAACACTCAGAAAGTACAAAACACTAATATTAAATGAAGATTGATAGCTTTGAAATACTGCAGCATCTTAAAGTATCTTGTGAATGACCAAAAACAGATAAAATTTTGGTATAACTTTAGTTTTTTTCCACAGAACTATATATTAAAAATACTGGTAATCCATGCAAGATAGATACAAAATCCTGAACTGACTAGATTGTTCAGTGAATAAATAATATTCCACACTGCTTTATTGTTATGGACAAATGAGCTTTATAATTCAATGAAACCCTTTTAAGAAGTTCTAGTCCATAGAATGATGTCCTCAAATTATTTGGTCCTATTAGTTTTATTAACAAAAATTTGGATCCTTCTTGGTGGTGGTGATGATTTAGTCACTAAATCATGTCCAACTCTTGTGATCCCAGGGACTGTAGCCCAGCAGTCTCCTCTGCCCATGGGATTTCTCTGGCAAGAATACTAGAGTGGGTTGCCATTTCCTTCTCCAGGGGATCTTCCTGACCCTGGAATCGAACTTGGGTCTCTTGCATTGCAGGCAGATTCTTTCCTGATTGAGCTATGATGTTTAATTCCTCTGAATATCATCTTTAAAAGGCCCTACTTGATACTTGTCAGTATAAACCATAGGTCAAGTGCAACCCTCCCATCTTCAGTCTATGGGCTCTTCGTGGATTTCTGTTCTATGTCCAACACAATGACTGGCCCATGAGTTTTCCATTGAAGATTTAATGGTCCTTACTTCAACACTTTCCACAAAGTATCCCTTCCTTCTCTAGGTGTTGGGTAGAATGTCAGATTAATAATGGCATGTGGTGTTCTGTAGCATACCTGCCAAAATGCGATACTTTCCTTGGAAGAAAAGTCATGGGCTTCAGTCACGCATCTGAGTTGACAGACATCCAAGTGATTCCTATATAAAAAGAAAAGATTGGTGTTTTCTGGAATAGAATGTCCACTTTTCATAAATTCAAACAGATCCAAACATAAATATCTTCAGACCTGATGGATTTTATGTGCCTTGTCATTTTACAAATTGTATCAGCACCAGACCTCTGAACCTTATATAACCCAGTCCACTGCATTTGGGGGGAAACATCTTGAAGGTACACATGCTGAGTCACTTCAGTCGTATCTGACTCTTTGTGACCCTATAGACTGTAGCCCGCCAGGCTCCTCTGTCCATGGCATTCTCCAGGCAAGATTACTGGAGTGGGTTGCCATGTCCTCCTCCAGGGGATCTTTCTGACCCAGGGATCTTATGTCTCTTATGTCTCCTGCATTGGCAGGTGGATTCTTTACCACTGAAGGTATACTCCAAGTTTGAAATGTGGGCTTTTTGGTAAAATCTTCTGTAGGGATAAATATCAATTGGAAGATAACCTGTGAAAAACTTCTCTGAGTGGCTTAAATTTAAAAGATAATACACTAACTTGCCAGTATTGATGAAAACATCAGTGTCTGTCTTCATGATGTACCTAGCATTGGGGCAAAACTCAGTTATCCACCTAAATGCCATAATCATCTTCAAGATCAGGTTATTGTTGTCATTTAGTTGCCAAGTTGGGTCTGACTCTGCTACCCCATGAACTGTAGCCTGCCATTTCCTTCTCCAGGGGATCTTCCTGACCCAAGGATTGAACCCACATCTCCTGCTTGGCAGGTAGACTCTTTACCACTGAGCCACATGGGAAGCCCCAGGTTATTGTATGTGACTATAAAAACTCTTGTATTATATTGCCAGAACGGAGGTGTTTATCCTTTAAAGATAATGCTAACACTTTGTCTTCACTTTCAGCCTGTTGGCCCAGTAAGAAAAATGTAAGAACCTTGTATCCCCACCAAGACTTCTTTTCACCCCAAATGACTCTAATGGCCTGTCTGACCTTCTCATCCGAGGAGTGCAAAATCACTAGGATGACAAGCAATGAGTTTTGATGAGAATAGTTTGAATGCTCTTGAAGTGTGAAGTGGAAGTCTTGTCTGTAAATGGACTCATAGAAGTACATCCAGTTGACACACTGTCACGTGGTGGTGATGCAGACTGAGGTGCTACATCACCAGGAAACGGAAGAGCAACAGCAGCAGGAGGCTCCATTGGAGGGATCTCAGTGACATCCTGCCCGGAAGGGTGGAGCACTGGGGCCCTTTACAGCCACTCAGCAGCCCATGAGCCTCAGGTTCTGGCTGCTAGACACCGCACAACCCTAGGGGCTCCATTTAATCTCCTTGATTTATTCCTTCTGAGCAAAAGACCTTCAGTTTCACCAACAGGACATTCAGTAGTAAGAAGTAGTCAAAAATAACACTTGGAATTTCTTCTGAAAAACAGAGACTCTCAGATTGGCTTAAAATTCTGCCATATACTGCTTATAAGACACATGCCTGTAGAATTTCTGATGAAACCAAAGCAGTAGCTGAAGTTTTTGTTTTCTATACTCCATGCTATAATCAAAAGATTTGCCGTGAACTACTCTCAGCCGCCCGGGGAAAGGTTAAACTATTCCCATTTGAAGACTCCAAACCCAGATGTTCCTTATCTCTGGTGGGGCAGCTGATTGTCGCGGCGGCCTGAGCCTCTGGGTGCATATTATTACCTACTTACTGATGTCTGTTTGCCAGCATAACATGTATGTTGGAAGCAGCAACTTCCCTTGTTATACCAGATTCATTGATGTATGTATTAATGCTACAGGAAAAGAGAGACAACATAGTATGTTCTTCTCCTTTGGGGCTTACTTTCCACCTCTTTGTGTATTCTCTCTTAATATTGTATGTGTGCTAATTGCCTATTTCACTTTTATGGTTACTGTTCTGAAATTCAACCACATAGTCTGCATTTATTATATGGTTAAGGATAACTTATTAACATGGTGAGTGGTGTTAACTGAATACATGTAATTTTTGGAAAATTTCAGCTTTCAGTGCAATCGCAAAGTTAGATTAACTCATAGTTCGGGCTTCCCTGGTGGCTCAGAGGTTAAAACGTCTGCCTGCAATGCGGGAAACCTGGGTTCGATCCCTGGGTCGGGAAGATCCCCTGGAGAAGGAAATGGCAACCCACTCCAGTATTCTTGTCTGGAGAATCCCATGGATGGAGGAGTCTGGTGGGCTACAGTCCATGGGTCGCAGAGAGTCGGACATGACTGAACGACTTCACTTTCACTTTCCTTTAAAATAATTAAAATAATGCTTCCAGCCAAGTTGGAGTGACAGGGATTGGTATCCTTTTACTTGAAATAACTAGGCAAAAAACATGAAACAGCAGTTCTTGAGGCATTTGCCATCAGGCAACCCAAGACATTGATCCCTGAGAGACAGGAAACAGCTGAGACCTATGCTTGGTCTAGCCTGGGGAGTGTTTTTAGGCATGGAATAGTAGAGCAGTAGAACCCCAGAGAAGGCTAGAGACCGGCCTGGATTGAGGAGATGGTGCTGGGAGCCTGAGAATCTGAGGCAGCTAGAGCTCACGGGGCAGAGTACCAGAGAGGAGAGGGCGGCAAGAGAATGTTACAGATCTGCAGAAGTCCCTTCCAGGAAATCAGCTGAGTACTAATCAGTACATGCCTGTGAGGAAACTAAACCACCCAGAAGGAATCCAGTACTCAGCTCACACACGTTAGGAATAGGGCCTGATTCACCGAGTGTCAGCTAGAGCATCTCTAACATTCTAGCTTTCATTTTTCAGATGTTCGATTTGGGTCTTTTTTCTGTGTTTTTAACTGAAATTGCACTCAAGTCTTTTCTCTAGCTTCACAGCATATAGAATACATTTATAATAACTTTTAATCCTAGTTTCCTGGTTTTATAAAAACTGTGTCCTTTCTGGATTGGTTTTCATTGATACTTCTCCTCATTTGTCTCTTATTTTCTTGTCTTTTTTTCTTGAAACTTCTTGGCAAATTAGTGAATGCTTGTTAGGTATGTAACAGAAGACATTGTAAATTATGCTTTGTTGGGTGCTGGATATTTTTGTATTCCTCTAACATGTTCTTGAAGCTTTTCCTAGAATGTATTTAATCCTTTAAGGTATTCCTATTTGGACCATTTAGTATAATTCTGCTGTATTCCTGAGGTAGAACCTTTCTGAATACTTTACCTGATGCCCTGTGAATTATGAGGTTTTCCATTTAGCTCACCATCTGTTTACAGATGTTAAGTTGAGGATCAGGTTGTTCCTTCAGGGTTTGTTTTTAAGCTCTGCTGGCATCATCATCGATTAATCTTTATTCTGGGACTAATTCAGCCCTGCTGAGGCCTCTGCTTATTGTCCAGAGTATGCAAGGTTGCTCTCCTCTGGTTAGGTACAACTCACATGTCCCTAGCTCTGAATGAACTGGTCATTTTTCTTAGCTCCCCAGCAGATTCCCTACCCCCCTCATCTTTGCCTTATGGAGTTTTACCCTGTGTGGGTGCATGCTAAGTCACTTCAGTCGTGTCTGACTTTTTGTGACCCTATAGATCGTAGCCCACCAGGAGTTTTAATCCTAAGTATGTGCAAATTAGCATGAAGCCAAAGACTCAAGAGAAGATGTCTGAGACTTTTTTCTTCATTACTCCCTCCTCTCTGGTATAGTATTCCAGTAATAATTGCCATATATCCCTTCTGAGCTCTGATGTTTGTCTTTTCATGTTGGTGACCCTGCTGTGCTCTACTTTGGATCTCCCTGCCTGCAGTAGTGTCTGTAACATGTCTCTTAGCAGAAAGTCAAGGTGTATGTAGGCTTATCTAGCTTGTTTTCATCTCTCAGAGAGTACAGATCTACACTAATTGTTGTCCAGTGTCTGGAAACTGTCCTGTCATCTATTTTGCCTAGTTTTGCAGTTGTTTACTGACTAAAGAGAAATCTGGTACCAGTTACTTCATGATGAAGTATAAATCCCATAATACTGAATTATTGTGGGAGGCTGGTGAAGTTTTGTGAAGGAATCACGATGAGCCTTGACTGATTTTGTAGTTAACGGCCATTTAAGAATTGTCAGTTTATGGGCCCTGGGGGTAGTTGACTTGGGAGTGGTTTGTCCTTTTCAATGAGAATTTTCAGAAAAGATAATGTAAATTGTAAAGTGTTAGTTGCTCAGTTGTATCTGAGTCTTTGGACTCCATGGAATGTACCCTGGCAGGCTCATCTGTCCATGGGATTTCCCAGGCAAGAATACTGGAGTGGGTTGCCGTTTTCTTCTCCAGGGCATGTTCCTGACCCAGGGATCGAACCCGGGTTTCCTGCATTGCTGACAGATGTTTTTACCTTAAGACAATATACAAATGTGCTTGCTTTTGGTTTAGAATTATTTATTAAATGTTTTTATAGGCTCTTGTGTCTCAGAATAAATTTTTGACTCTTGGAATTTAGAATGGACATAGTTGGATTACTTTTGGGGAGATGGAACTGGTAATGATTTTTCTGTATTATTTCTAATCATCAGAAATTGGTTTCAATAGGCTTTGCTGTCATTGGAGAAAGACTACATCTGACAATTTGAAAATAATCTCATGTTGTAACGACAGTAAATTAACTGGCAGAAAGACATGTTTCCATGGAGTGTTTTGTGTCTTTATGTTATTCTTGGGTTTTTCTACTTGGTGAGCTGCACATATGTACACACTCAGTGAACAGCATATGATGTGTGAATCTTCATTAAGACCATTTCACTTGTCGGTTAATCATAGTGCTGTGTGTCAAACATGTTACCAGATGATGGAGAATAGGTGACGAAAGAAGTAGGAGATAGTGTTGCTAACCAGAAGACTATATGGGATGGCACATATCAAAGGAAACAAAATATTCTTGCAGAGATGAATGGAGTACAGAATGATTTTATCTGCTCTCAGGCAGGAATGAGGAGCTGCATTTTGAGAAAGTTGATGAATATGCATTGATTAACAAAGAGGATAAGGGAGGAAAAATCCTTCTTTTAAAAAGAAGGAATGCTGTGTTGCCTGGTGACAGCTGAGAATGACAGAATTGTTCTGTGGAAAACAAGCAAATTAAATTGACTTGAATCAAAGTTTGTGTGGAATATAGTCAGAAATGAGATTGTAGAGCTAACTGAGGTATAGGGATGTAGATGACTTCAAACTTTGATCTGGAAAGAGATGTTTCTGATTGACCTTGTGTTAAGATGTAGACAAAATTAAGAATTTTGTGTTCACAAAGTAGTTTTATAGGTGCAGATTTATTTTAAGATGAACTATGAAGCAAATTAAGACACTGAGTGTTACTATGTTTGAATATAATTTGCAAAATGAAAGGCTGTTTCTTAGTGGGATTTGAAAGGCATTGTTGGTATTGTTCAGTCGCTCAGTCATGTCCAACTGCGACCTCATGGACTGCAGCACACCAGGTTTCCCTGTCCTTTACCTTCTCCTGGAGTTTGCTCAGACTCCTGTCCATTGAGTTGGTGATGCCATCTGAACCATTTCTTGCTCTGCTGTCCCTTTCTCCTCCTGCCTTCAATCTTTGCCAGCCTCAGGGTCTTTTCCAGTGAGTTGGCTCTCTGCATCAGGTGGCCAGGGTATTGGAGCTTCAGCTTCAGCATCAGTCCTTCCAGTGAATCTTCAGGGTTGATTTCCTTTAGGATTGACTGGTTTGATCTCCTTGCAGTCCAAAGGACTCTCAAGAGTCTTCTCCAACATCACAGTTCAAAAGCATCAATTGTTTGGTGCTCAGCCTTCTTTATGGTCCAACTCTTACACCCATATATGACTACTGGAAAAACCATAGCTTTGACTATACGGACTTTTGTCAGGAAAGTAATCACTCTGCTTTTTAATATGCTGTCTAGGTTTGTTATACTTTTTTTTCTAAGGAGCAAGCATCTTTTAATTTCACAGCTGCAGTCACCGTCCATAGTGATTTTGGAGGCCAAGAAAATAAAGTCTGTCTCTGCTTCTGTTGTTTCCCCATTTATTTGCCATGAACTGATGGAACCAGATGCCATGAGCTTAGTGTTTTGAATGTTGAGTTTTAAGCCAGCTTTTTCACTCTTCCCTTTCACCTTCATCAAGAGACTCTTTAGTTCCTTTTCACTTTCTGCCATAAAGGTGGTGTCATCTGCGTATCTGAGGCATATTGAAAGGTGTGGCCTGAAGAATAAGTGAATATGCAAAATTTACACGTTATGAGTAGCTACATAGGGGAAAAAAGGGGACTTTAGAAAAGTATATAAAAGGGAACTTTAGAAAAGTATATAAAAGCTACATAAGGGAAAAAAAAAGGGGACTTTAGAAAGCACATAATGGTAACTGAAGTTTGACTGAGGTTCATATTATATATGTATATTTTTTGTTCCAGGTTGCTGCTTTTTCTAAGAGAACACCAATGACCCTGATGGTGTTTCCAGTTTTGATAAAGAGTTCTATTGCAGTTATTGATTAACTGAACAAATTCAGGTTAGTAGATTTTGTGGACAGTACTTCTCTTTTCCAATTATATGTTAATATTTTTAGAAATGGATAATTTTGTATTTTAAGTTACATATGTATACACCAGTGAAGTAGAAAGGCCAAATCAGTTTAAACTCTTACTGAATTATGAACCTACCACGCTACCTATTATGTACAATTTGCAGTGCATAAAATGAAAAATGTTTTATTTCCTATTTAATAGTGTTTTACTTTAAGGTGCTAGGTAAGTTGTGGGTGAATATTGTACACTGTACCTTTTCATCATGTGGCATCTTTAGTGCTGAAAATAAACTACTCATCTTAAGATATTTTGAAATTTTTAGTAGCTTATTTTGAAAGATTTCATTCTCATTCATATTTCAGGTATACATTCAAATTTTTATTTTTTTATTTTTTGTTAAGTCTGTTAATTTTGACAAATATATGTTCATTACCATAATCTTCCAAATTCACTCTTGTTGCCTTTTTGTAGTCAACCCCTCTCTCCATCTCAATCTCTAGCAACCACAGATCTGTTTTTTTTGTCCCTGTAGTTTACTTTTTCCAGTATACCATTTAAGTGAAATCATTTAATGTGTAGCTTTTAAAATCTAGCTTCTTTCATTTAGCACAATGCATTTGGAGTTACCCATGTTGTGTGTACCTGTAGTTCATTCTTTTTGTTGCTGAGTAGTGTCCTATTGTATGGATATACTGCAGTCAGTTCCCTGGTGGCTCTGACAGTAAAGAATCCTGCAGGGTAGGAGACCTGGTTTTAGACCCTGAGTCTGGAAGGTCCCCTGGAGAGCGGAATGGGTTTCTACTCCAGTATTCTTGCCTGGAGAATTCCGTGGACATAGGAGCCTGGGGTCCATGGGGTGGCAAAGAGTCAGACATGATGAGCGACTAATTCTATCTATCCATCTAACTATCTACCTATCTATATACATATACAGTTAGTTTATCCATTCACCATATGATGGACACGTGGGGAGTTTCTAGTTTTTGGTGACTATTGCAGTCGTGCTTTCTTCTTTTTTAATCCTGTGATAAAATGCACATAAAATTTACCTTAACCATTTTAAAATCTACAGCTCAATGGTGTTAAGTATATTCACATTGTTATGTAGGCATCACCACCATCCATCCTCATAACTTTTCATCTTGTAAAACTGAAACTCTATACCCATTAAACAATAACTCTCCATTCTCTGCTCCCCCAGTCCCTGGCAACCAGCACAATGCTTTCTGTCTTTATGCTTTTGGCCACTCTAAGTACTTTATATGAGTGGAATTATACAGTAAGTCTCTTTCTATGACTGACTCATTTCACTTAGTGTAATGTGCTCAAGGTGCATCCATTTGTAGCATATTGCAGAATTTTCATCCCTTTTTAAGTTTTAATAATATTTCATTGTGTGTATATATCACATTTTGCTTATCTACTCATCAGTTGATGAATATAGTTGGGTTGCTTCCATGTTTTAGCTACTGTGAATAGTGTGGCTGTGAACACGGGTGTACAGTGATCTCTTCAAGGCCCTGCTTTTATTTCTTTTTGTGTATATACTCAGAAGAAAAATTGCTAGATCATAAGATAATTCTATTTTTACTTTTTTGAGAAACCACCCTACTGTTTTCCACAGGAGCTACACCATTTTATATTTCCGCCAGTAGTACACAAGGCTCCCAGTTTCTTCACATCCTTGCCAGTGCTTATTATTTTCTTTCTTTTTTTTTTTTTAAGTAACCATCTTAATGGTTATGAGGTGGTATTGTACTTAAGTTTTCATTTGCGTTGCCGTAATGATTGCTGACATTGAGCATCTTTTCGTGTCATTTCATGTTGGTAATTTATATATTTTTGGAGAAATGTCGTTTCAAGTCCTTTTCTCAATTTTGAGTCATGCTGGTTTGTTGTTGTTGAGTTCTAGGGTTCAGTTCAGTTCAGTCGCTCAGTCGTGTTCGACTCTTTGCGACCCCATGAATCGCAGCACGCCAGGCCTCCCTGTCCATCACCAACTCCTGGAGTTTACCCAGACTCACGTCCATCGAGTCAGTGATACCATCCAGCCATCTCATCCTCGGTCGTCCCCTTCTTCTCCCGCCCCCAATCCCTCCCAGCATCAAAGTCTTTTCCAATGAGTCAACTCTTTGCATGAGGTGGCCAAAGTACTGGAGTTTCAGCTTCAGCATCATTCCTTCCAAAGAAATCCCAGGGCTGATCTCCTTCAGAATGGACTGGTTGGATCTCCTTGCAGTCCAAGGGACTCTCAAGAGTCTTCTCCAACACCACAGTTCAAACGCATCAATTCTTCAAAGCTCAGCTTTCATCACAGTCCATCTCTCACATCCGTACATGACCACAGGAAAAACCATAGCCTTGACTAGATGGACCTTAGTCGGCAAAGTAATGTCTCTGCTTTTGAATATGCTATCTAGGTTGCTCATAACTTTTCTTCCAAGGAGTAAGCGTCTTTTAATTTCATGGCTGCAATCACCATCTGCAGTGATTTTGGAGTCCCCCAAAATAAAGTCTGACACTGTTTCCACTGTTTCCCCATCTATTTCCCATGAAGTGATGGGACTGGGTGCCATGATCTTAATTTTCTAAATGTTGAGCTTTAAGCCAACTTTTTCACTCTCCTGTTTCATTTTCATCAAGAGGCTTTTTAGTTCCTCTTCACTTTCTGCCATAAGGGTGATGTCATCTGCATATCTGAGGTTATTGATATTTCTCCCGGCAATCTTGATTCCACCTTGTGTTTCTTCCAGTCCAGTGTTTCTCATGATGTACTCTGTTAAATAAGCAGGGTGACAATATACGGCCTTGACATGCTCCTTTTCCTATTTGGAACCAGTCTGTTGTTCCATGTCCAGTTCTAACTGTTGCTTCCTGACCTGACTATAGGTTTCTCACGAGGCAGGTCAGGTGGTCTGGTATTTCCATCTCTTTCAGAATTTTCCAAGTTTCTTGTGATCCACACAGTCAAAGGCTTTGGCATAGTCAATAAAGCAGAAATAGATTGTTTTTCTGGAACTCTGTTGCTTTATCCATGATCCAGCGGATGTTGGCAATTTGATCTCTGGTTCCTCTGCCTTTTCTAAAACCAGCTTGAACATCTGGAAGTTCACAGTTCACGTATTGCTGAAGCCTGGCTTGGAGAATTTTGAGCATTAATTGTGCAGTAGTTTGAGCATTCTTTGGCATTGCCTTTCTTTGGGATTGGAACGAAAACTGACCTTTTCCAGTCCTGTGGCCACTGCTGAGTTTTCCAAATTTGCTGGCATATTGAGTGCACCATTTTCACAGTATCATCTTTCAGGATTTGAAATAGCTCAACTGGAATTCCATCGCCTCTGCTAGCTTTGTTCGTAGTGATGCTTCCTAAGGCCCACTTGACTTCACATTCCAGGATGTCTGGCTCTAGGTGAGTGATCACACCATCGTGATTATCCAGGTCGTGAAGATCTTTTTTGTACAGTTCTTCTGTGTATTCTTGCCACCTCTTCTTAATATCTTCTGCTTCTGTTAGGTCCATACCATTTCTGTCCTTTATCGATCCCATCTTTGCATGAAATGTTCCCTTGGTATCTCTAATTTTCTTGAAGAGATCTCTAGTCTTTCCCGTTCTGTTGTTTTCCTCTATTTCTTTGCATTGATCGCCGAAGAAGCCTTTCTTATCTCTCCTTGCTATTCTTTGGAAGTCTGCATCAATTTCTTATCAGATATAGGATTTGCAAGTATTTTATCCTATTCTGTGGGTTTCCTTTTTATTCTATGCATAGTATCTTGTGCACAAAATTTTTAATTTTCATGAAGTCAAATTTGTTTTTTAATTTCTTTTTTACTTGTGCCTTTGGTGTCCGCCTGTCCAAGAAATCATTGTGAAATTCAATGTCCTGATGCTTTAGTGCTTTGTTTCTTCTAAGAATTTTATTATTTAAGTCTTACATTTAGGTTCTTGATCCATTTTCAGTTAATTTTTGTAAATGTCATTAGGTGTGTGGACCAGTTTCCTCGGCAGTCATTTGTTCAAAAGACTTACTTTTTCCCCACTGAATGGTCTTAACACCCTTATCAAAAATCATTTGAGCATATATGTGCGAGTTTATTTCTAAGCCCTTTTTCACTAGTCTGTGTGTCTGTCTTTATGACAGTGCTGCCCTGTTTTGATTACTATAGCATTCCAGTGAAAATTTGAAATCAGGAAGTGTGAATCCTCTAGTTTTTCTGTTCTTTTCCAAGATTTTCTTGGCTAGTTGAGGTCTCTTGAGAGTCTGTGAGAATTTTAGGATACTTTTTTCTCTCTTTGTGCAAAATTCTTTGGGATTTTGATAAGCATTGCATAGGCTTTGTAGATTGCTTTGGGTAGTATTGACATTTTAGCAATATTAAGTCTTTTAGAATATTAGCGTGAGGTTTGTTTCCATTTATTTATGTCTTCTTTAATTTCTTTCAGCAGTGTTTTATTGTTTTCATTGTACAAGCCTTTCACCTCCTTGGTTAAGTTATTTCCTAAGTATTTTGTTCTTTTTTATGCTATTGTCAATTAAGTTATTTTTGTAATTTTCTTTTCAGTTTGTTCATTGTTTGCATATAGAAATGCAACTGACTTTAGTCTTTGTATCTTTTTTTGCTGAATTCATTTATTACTTCTAACAGTTGTTTTGGTGGAGTCTGTAGGGTTTTCTACATAGAAGACCACATTATCTGCAAGCAGAGATAATTTTATTTTATCTTTTTCAGTTTGAATGCCTTGTATTCTTTTTCGTAATTGCTCTCACTTGAGCTTTCAGTGCTGTAGCCAATAGAAGTGATGAAAGTGAGCATTCTTACCTTGTTCCTGATCTTACAGGAAAAGCTTTTAGTCTTTCACCATTGTGTATGTTGTTTGCTGTGAGCTTTTCATATATGGCTTTATTATGTTGAGGTAGTTTCCTTCTATTCCTGTTTATTTGAGTGTTTTTTATCATGAAAGGATGTTGAATTTTGTAAAACACTTTTTATGTGTTAGTTGAGATGATCATGTGAGTTTTTCCTTCATTTTGTTGATGTGGCATATTACATAAATTTTTGTATGTTATGCTCTCCTTAGTTTTAGGAATAAATTCCACTTGTCATGGTATATAATATATTTACTGTGGAGTCATACAGTTTAAAATAAAAATGTGATTATATAGTCTTTATTAAAATAATGTTACTTGTTTTTAAAGAGATCACAATGATTTAACTGTTGCCTTTTTGGATTGGGGTTGCATTTCTTTTTTAAAATGTCATTAAAAATTAACTAGAAAAAAATTAACAGATCTTATGGGTATGGGAAGAGACTTGCAATTTATGATCTTTTTTTAAATGATCATTTGAGTATAGAAAGAGAGGTGATGAAAATTATAAGATGGGGGTATATTGGAACTTATGTGTTATCCTTATTATGGAAAAATTAGGTAGCTTTCCTCAGTATAGTGGCAGATCAGAAATGTACAACTTTTTATGTAGTTAACCCTCATATAGGGAGCTCCAGGAGTTACCTGTTTATAAAAGTCAAGTATTTATAAGAATTCTTCTGTCTTAAAAATGTATGTAAAAAGGACAAAGGTTGAGCATGAAAAGTCAATTTAAACTTTCTTGAATGAATATTTGGGATGAAAATGATGGAAACTGTCATTCTGCCTTGGGGAAATTAAATTAGTAATATGAAAGATTAGCTTATTTAGTGGTATCAAAAAGCTATTTAAATATTTACAAGGAATATCTAGTTCATTATGTGCTATAGAAGTAAAAATATTTTGAGCAAAATGTCATGCTTAGATTCAGAAAATGTTGGTTTCAATTTCACCTCCAAAGCCTGAACACTAAAAAGAGTCAGTGCAACTTTGACCTGTTCTCATGTTTCTGCGTGTCTTTAGATAAATTATATAACTTTCATAGTCCCCGTTAGATAAGTGGTATGCTATATTATGTTCTCAGGGAACGTTTCAGAAATAGATAAAACATTTTAGGCAGAGACAGAGCATTTTAAAGATGTTCCTGAGAGAATGTTTGTTCATTGGGCAGATTCAGCACAGAGTCAAAGATGATACTATGCTCAGAAGTTCTTCAGAATTTGAGCTCTTTTGTGAGTGTCTTATTAATTCTATTAGTTATCTGGCATAACTTTATAATAAACATGAGAAACATTTGTTGTTGTTCAGTTGCTCAGTCGTGTCTGACTCTTTGCGACCACATGGACTACAGCACGCCAGGCCTCCCAGTCCATCACCATCTCCCAGATCTTGCTCAAACTCATGTCCATTGAGTCGGTGATGCCATCCGACCATCTTGTCCTCTGTTGTCCCCTTCTCCTCCTGCCTTCTATCTTTCCCAGCGTCAGGGTCTTTTCCAGTGTTTCTAAAACATTACTGAAAGCCAAATATTAGAAAAAGAGATGAACTACTAGTTTGTGAAGTGAAGTGAAGTTGCTCAGTCGTGTCTGACTTTTTGCGACCCCATGGACTGTAGCCTACTGGGCTCCTCCGTCTATGGGATTTTCCAGGCAAGAATACTGGAGTGGATTGCCATTTCCTTCTCCAGGGGAACTTCCCGACCCAGGGCTAGAACCTAGGTCTCCCTCATTGTAGGCAGACGCTGAGTTTGTAGGAATACTGATTCCATTTGCTGAAGAGCATGTCATGAAATTTTAAGGTAAATATTATATAGTTCCTGAAGTCTATTAGAATTTCATGTACCTACATTCTCAAGTAGACGATTGAACTTCTTCATGGTGAGGGTCATTTTAGATTTTGGTGTTTTCTAAAAGAATTATTTCTACCGCAAGTATTACTACTTGCTGAATGAATGACTTAGTCCCACCCATTAGTGGACTTCTTTGAGTTCATTAGAGCCCCATTGCATCTGTGGATTCTTCAAGCTTGTCAGGGCAAGAAGTAGAAAGTTAATTTTCTGAAATCATGAGAAAATAGAATCAATCAGAACTGTGAAAACTGTACTTGTAGAACTGTTAAGTGACATGGACCTTAAGGAACATTTAGTCTAATACTTTTTTTTTTTTTTTTTTTGTAAATAGGAAAGTGGAGACCTGGAGAGGTGAGGTGATATGATTTAGTCACACAGCTATCTGGAGACACGTTATGTAGTGCTCATTTTACTCACCATATTGCCTCTCTTCCTCCAGGGATCATTGCTTGATCTTAGAGTTGAAATAAAGTTAAATTGCTCAATTTAAAATTGTTTATTTGCAAAACTCAGTTTTAATTTCTCTTTCAACTGATTTTAAGTTAAAAAAGGTTACTATTGAAAGGGTATGAGATAGGATCTTCATTTTTAAACAGATGCAAAAATATGCTGATACTAAATATGTAGCTAGAAAAATCTAGCAAATTATGTTTTATTTTTCAGCAACCTTAAAATTTTTATGTGGATTAATTTAAAATGTATAATATTAAATGAGACCCAAAGTTGTACAAATTTTAGATAAATTTGGACCTTGGATTTCTGGGTTAAAAATCTAAGTACTCTAAAATGTGGATTATATTCTGCTCTTGAGGATTTCATTTAATAATCGTATTTACAGGTAAAATTGGTGAAGTTCAGAACTAGTAAACAGTTTTCTATTTTTTTCTTTTAATTTTGGCTGCACTGCACAGCAGGAGGATGTTCAGTGTCCTGACCAGGGACTGAATCTGTGCCCCCTGCCGTGGAAGTGCAGAGCATTAAACCACTGAACCTCCAGGCAAGTCCCTGTTTCTCTTTTTTTTCTTCGCGAGCACTACTAAACCTAGAAAATTAGTAAAGAAAACAAAACAAAAACCCTCATTCAGTATACTGTTTTGAAAATGTAATAGTTTAAAATAAAAGTAAGAATCAAACATATAATTATTTACTTTTGTGTATTTGATATACAGGCTTGTTGAGAGAGACTGTTTAAGACACACAAAGTGATTTGAGGTTATACAGGTAGTATACCTTTTTGTCTAAACGTTTTCTTCCTCGAACATTTTCTACTCATTGCTTTATACTAACTTCATCCTGATTTCCTAAAGTCTCTAGCCCTTTAGGACAAGGGAGATACCTATTGAGAGGTGATTCTCTATGATCTCTTATGCTTTAGCGCATCTTCTGAGCCAGAGACATTGGCAGCTTTTGTTGAGGGCCCTCTTTTGAAAGAGATTTGCATCACAGCCAGCCTGAGAAGATAGAAATAGTATTTCCATAACAACAGAGGGCAGATTTCCTTACTGTCCAGGATAATCAAGATAATCTCTCTTGGGAAAAGGTGGGATATTTTTGCTTGCAACTCCTTTAAAATATTGACGGTTCCTAGGTTTCAGCTTTCTTCTCCTGTAATGTAACCCGCTGTGTGTGCAGCATCACCTGGCTTTCCTTGTATTGCCCTTTAGGAATTGGAGCTTGGGGAACCAGTGCAAAAGATGATACACTGACTACAGCTGTTGTTTTGATTAGTAAACTTCTCTTTGTTTCTGACCCAGGGGTATCATATTTTCTGCCAGGATTATCTGATACTGGCTCACCAAATATTACTAACACAACCTATTGATAAAACAAAGTTGAGTTTATTGCTTACTGTGGTAAAGGAGAAAACCACCTTGACAGATATTTGATAATACCTTAAAAGGGCAAAGTCAAGGTGAAAATTTTAGAATTTGAAGTTTGATTTTATTTGAGTCTTGCAGTGGTGATGATGGAGCTTGATTAATATTGAATAAGTATCACGAATATCAATACAACAATTTAGAATTGATCGAAACAGCAATGCAAGTATTTAAAAAAACTGTTGATGCTTTCTTTTGGAGTCTTGATGAGTCTTTTGTGAAATTTCTGTAATGAACAATCAAGTTATGTTCCCCGCAAGAATATCCTGAAATAGTAGAGTATGCTAATGAAGACATTGGACTAGTAAAGCCAGGCTCGTGTACACAGAAAGGGGTGTGTGTATGTATGTGTGTAGGTGTTTTAGTTTCCTAGGGATGCTATAACAAATTGCTGTATAATTAGTGACTAATTAGTCACTTAAAAGAATAGCCTCTAGGGGAATAATTCTTTCCTCTTTTCGAGGTTCTGGTATTTTTAAGCAATCTTTGGTGTTTCTTGGCTTGTGGCAGCATACCTTTAATCTCTACCTCCATCTTCACATGGTGGTCTTCCCTCTGTGTGTGCGTGACTCTTTGTTACTCTATGGACTGTAGCCTGCCAGGCTCCTCTGTCCATGGGTCCTCCAGGCAAGAATACTGGAATAGGTTGCCTCTAGGGGATCTTCCCTCTGTATCTCTGTCCAAATTGCCTTCTTTTTATAAGGATACTAGTCGTTGGATTAGAGCCCACCCTAATCCAGTATGACCTTATGTTACCTTGATTACATCTGCAGAGATCCTGTTTCCAAGTGAGGTCAAATTCACAAGTTCCAAGTGGAAATTTGAGGGGTGGGTAGTATTAAATGCATTGCAGAGTATATGGTTTCAGTTCTGTGTTCAGTCTGTGTGTGGCTAGATGCTTTTGGTTCTCAGTAGCCAGGAAACTCTCACAGTCTCATTGCTTTGCATGCATGTAGGTTAAAAATCTCAGGCTCATCAGAGTTGTTAACAACAGCATGGTATATTGTGGAAGGAATACCAGTATGGAAATCAAGATGCTTTGGTTCTAGTTTCTGTCCAGTTAGTCAGTCAGTTTGGTTGCCTACTTGTGTCCGACTCTTTGTGACCCCATAGGCCGCAGCACGCCAGGCCTCACCGTCCATCACCAGCTCCTGGAGCTTACTCAAACTCATGTCCATTGAGTCTGTGATGCCATCCAACCATCTCATCCTCTGTCGTCCCCTTCTCCTCCCGCCTTCAATCTTTCCCAGCATCAGGGTCTTTTCAAATGAGTCAGTTCTTCGCATCAGGTGATGGTGGAGAGTTCTGACAAAATGTGGTCCACTGGAGAAGGGAATGGCAAATCGCTTCAGCATTCTTGCCTTGAGAACCCCATGAACAGTATGAAAAGGCAAAAAGATACTTTCTGTCCTGCTGTTAACTATAATAGCTTGGAAAAGTTACGGTCTTCTCCAGCTGTTAGTTTCTCAATGGGTAAAAGGGGAGGTTTGAAAGAAGAGAATAGGAATGTATCTCTGAGGGCCTCTCTAGCTCTCAGGTTCTAAAGTTCTGTAATTGTTGAGTGTCTGCTGTATACTGTATTGGTATACTAGTCATTGGATTAGTTTTGTTGGAGTGACAAAATTAAAAAAAGAAATAGAGGATGCTTTAAGTGCTAATCTGATGTATTCTGACGTGAATATAGCCTTATTTATGTTTTGTTTGCTTGAGTTAAAATCATTAATGAAGATATTGGGTAAACATGGCATTAGCCCATTCTAGTCCATTCCATTCTCTCTGACTTACTATATTTTATTTTTCAGTATGAATGTTGTATTTAGAATAGAGACATTCTTCAGGTCAGTTAATTCATTTAAAGTTAGAAAAATGTTTTGTTGCTCTACTCTCTCAGCTGACTTCAGAAAATGAAATAACCTTTTCTGAAGCAAGCATGATGTAGACTATGGAAGTATTTGATTCCTTTTGTGATTCACAGTCTTCACTTTCTCTGTAGTATTTATTTTTTTGATTTTTGGATGCTTGAAAATCTAGAAAATTTCTTTCCCCTCCTCCCCAGCTACTCCTGCAATTCCGCAGGAAAAAAAGCAAGGAAGGAAGACCATGTTGAACACATTTTCCTTTTTTAAAATTTTCTTTATTTTTTATTGAAGTATAATTGACTTACAGTGTACTAGTGGAAAGTGAAGAGTTGTTTTTTCAGCTTCTTTGACCAGTATAGGCCTATTCACATGATCTGTTTCTCCTTGAGTTTGCATTGGCAGATTGTGTCTTTCAAGGAATTGGTCCATTTCTTCTAAGTTAGCAAATTTGTGGGCATAGAATTATTCAAATCTTTCTTTATTATCCTTTTAATATCTGTAGGATTGCTAGTGATGGCCTATCTTTCATGTCTGATATTAGTAATTGACTTCTTCACTCCTTTTCTCCTTAGGAAGCTTGGCTAGCAGTTTATTCATTTTATTGATCTTCTCAAAGAACCAGCTTTTAGTTTTGTTGATTTTCTTGTTTACTGTTTTTAATTTCACTGATTTCTGCTCTGATTTTTATTATTTACTTTCTGCTGCTTATTTTGAATTTAATTTTTTCTTTTCCTTGTTTCCTAAGGCAGAAACTTGAGTGGTCAGCTTTACTTTTTAAATTTAAATATATGCATCCAGTGTTAAGTTTCTTTCTGAGAGAGAAAATGTAGTACGGTATTTGCTGTATCCCACAGATTTTTATGCTTTATTTTCATTTTTATTTAGTTAAAAATTTTTTAAAAAATCCTCAACACTTTGATTCATGTATCATTTGTATATGTTGTTAATATCTACATACTTGGGGATTTTCTGGCTGTCTACTGTTACTAATTTCTAGCTTAATTTCATTGTGGTCTGAGACCATATTTCATTTGATATCTGTTCTTTTAAATTTGTTAAGGTGTATTTCCTAGCCCAGAATATAGTCTGCTTGGTGAATGTTCCCTCTGAGCTTGAGAAGAATGTATATTCTGCTATTGTTGAATGAAGTAGTCTATAGATGTCAATTGTGTGCTGTGTTCACTTATGTCTAACTCTTTGCAAGACCATGGACTATAGCCCACCAGGCTCCTCTGTCTATGGAATTTTCCAGGCAAGAATACTGGAGCAGGTTGCAATTTACTGCTCCAGGGGGTCTTCCAAACCCAGGCATTGAACCCACGTCTCCGTGTCTCCTGCAGTGGCGGGGGCATTCTTTACCACTGTGCCACCTGGGAAGCCTCTGTGGATGTCCATTAGATCCAGTTAATTGATGGTGCTGTTCAGCTCTGTGATATTCTTACTGATTTTCAGCCTGTTGGTTCATTTACTGATAGTGCGGTATTGAAATCTTCAGATATAATAGTGAATTTATGTATTTCTTTTTGCAGTTCTACTAGTTTTTATCTCAAGTATTTAGTTCTGTTGTTAGCTGCATGTATATAAGGATAGTTATATCTTCTTGGAGAATCAATGCTCTATCATTATATACTGTCTCTCCTTATTCTGGAAATCTTCCTTGCTTTGAAGTCAGCTCTTTCTGTTTTCTTTTGGTTAGTGTTAGCATAGTGTATCTTACTTTATCCCTTTTCCTTTAGTAAATCTATGCCTTTATAAGTGGGTTTTTGCAGACAACATATAGTTGGGTCTTGTCACTCTGAATTGGTGTATGTAGATCACTGACATTTAAAGTAATTATTGATATACTTATTAGTATTTACCGTATTTTAAATGTTTTCCAGAATCCCATGGATTGAGGAGCCTGGTGGGCTGCAGTCCACGGGGTCACAAAGCGTCAGACACGACTGAGTGACTTTACTTTACTTTACTTTATTACTTGCTCTCGTTCTTAGTTTCTTTTTTTTTTTTCTTTTTAATTTTTTTTTTTTGGCCTTCCACTCTTTCTGCTGTCTCTCATTTTAATTGAGCATTTTATATGGTTCCATTTTCTGTCCTCTTATAGCATATCATTATGTATCTTAAAAGAAACTTTTTTGAATGGTTGCCTCAAAGTTAACATTTATACATTTCTAGGTAATTCAAGTTCATTTTCAAATAATACTATACTACTTCATGGATACACAAGTACCTTAGAGGGTTCTCAATTCCTTTCTCCTATCCTTTATCGCATTTCTGTCATTCATTCAAGTTTCCTATAAGCTGTGATCACAAAATATATGGTTTTGAACACATTATTTATTAGATTAAGAATAAGAAAAATAAGAGTTTTAGTTTTGCCTTCATATATTGCTTTTCTTATGCTCATTTCTTTATATAATCCATGTTTCTTACCAGTATATAATTTTCTTTCTATCTGAAGAACTTGTTTTTACATTTCTTGCAAGGCAGATCAGTAGGTTTTCAGTTTTCTCAATTTTTGCCTGAGAAGGTTTCCCCCCTCTCCCCACTTTTGAAGGATAATTTTGTTGGGTACAGAATTCTAGGTTGGTGTTTATTTCACTCATTTTGTTTGCATGGTTTCTGAAGAGAAAGTTCAATGTAATTCTTATTTTACTTCTTTGTAGATAAGGTTTTTTTTTTTTTTTTCCTCTCTTTGTTTCTGTCTCTTCTTTTTTCTGTTGATTTACACATCTGTTTCTCTGTAGTTTTAATATGATATGCCTAGGTGTAAGTATTTTAGTATTTGTCCTGTTTGGTGTACACTGAGCTTCCTGGATCTGGTTTGGTGTTTATTACTAAAGACATTTTTGTTTTCTATTACATTGTTGTTGATTTGTAACATTTCCTATTGATCTTTTCTTAGAGTTTCCATGTTCTGCTTTTATTACCCATTTGTTCTTACATGTTGTTCAGTTTTTCCATTAGAGCCCTTTGCATATTTACCATAGCCTTTTTTTAACCCATTGCTAATTCTAAAATTAGAGTCTGGTTTTGAGGCATGCTTTGTTTCTTCAGATTGTGTTTTTTTTTGCCTTTACAATGCTTTGTAATTTGTTATTGCTATCTAAACATGGCATATTAGATAAAAAAGGGGAGGTAAATAGATCTTTCAGTTCAGTTCAGTCCCTCAGTCATGTCCGGCTCTTTGCGACCCCGTGAATCACAGCATGCCAGGCCTCTCTGTCCATTACCAACTCCTGGAGTTCACTCAAACTCATGTCTATCTAAATAGATCTTTAGTGTGAGGCTTTATGTTTATCTGACTAGGATGCCATGCCGTGCATATGTGTTCAGTTGTGTCTGACTCTTTGCAACCCAATGGACTGTAGACTGCCAGCCTCCTCTGTCCATGAGATTTTCCAGGCAAGAATATTGGAATGGGTTTCCATTTCCTCTTGGGATCTTCCTGAACCAGGAATCCAACCCTTGTCTCCTGCATTGGCAGGTGGATTCTTTACCACTGAGCTACCTAGAAAGCCTGTATTTGATGTCAGAGGCTAACATTTCTTGCAGTGTCCTTATTTGGCTTGTTCTTTTGTCTTTGGGTTATGTAGAGAATCTTTAAATGGGGTCTCAGACTTTGAAGTTCTTTTACCTATAATGCTCTGTTATTGTATAGAGTTGTACTGATATGGAGGCAGGGTGGTTGGGAGTTCTGTGGTATTGTGATCAGGTCTCAGTTTTTTAAACCTGATTTGTGTATCTCTTCTGTTCTTTGAAGGCTGGAGGGAGCTGGAGTTAGGTAAGGTACTTCCTGGTAGGCTAGGTTCTGTTAAAATAATTTTCTTTTCAAACTGTCCTTTTTAAGAAGAACAGAAAGCTTTGGGTATATTTTAAGAATTATTATGTCTCCCTTCCCCCTGCTGGAAATAAAGAAATTTTTCTCAGATTATCACAGTTGAAAACCTGGTAGGGCTCCTGGAGGTAAAACTCGAGAAACTGTTGGGGCCTTTCAAAGACTGAGCTCTCTCACGGTTTTTCATTCTAAGCTAGTCTACACTGAGTCTCCAGCAGTTTGTCATTTACTGTTTATAGTGTTCCTACTGATACTGGCTCCAGCTGAAGATTTATCTTCCCAGGCTTTGCTTCTTGCACAGTGTGATTTTCTGTATATACCTGTCTCTGTAGTTTTCAGGGTAGAGGTTTGCCCTCTGGCTTCAATTCCCTGATTAATTTAAGAAGAGTGGTTGATTTTCATTTTTTCTCTTCAGCTTTTTTATTGCTGTAAGGACAAGTGTGATGAATTTCAAGTTCTTTACATGTTGGACCTGATTGAAGGTTATTTTTGAATCTTTTTGACAATGGTAAAGACTTGGTACAATACTCTGTCTGATTTGGCAGTATTACTCATTTGGAATGTGATTTCCTTCTGGAATCAGGTTTGCATACTTTGAGATCATGCATTGTAATTTGCGAGGATGAGTAAAGAACTTTTCCTGAGGGAAGTTAATATTAGGACTGATTTTCGTTATTGGTAAGATGGCTCGTTCTGAGCCCATTTACTGTTACTCTGCAAATTTGGTTTGGGGGCAACAGCAGCCTTTGTTTCCTGTGTTGATAGAGTTTCATTTTTATACCTTACAAAAAATATCTGATTTTACAGTCTGTTTCAGAATAAGGTCATGTCAAGTTATACCAATTTGCACTCTGATAACTATACTGATGATTCTAAGAGTGGTTATTAAAATCTTGTACTGATATTTTTGTATTTATGGAACCAATTAATTGGATGACCTATTTATGTTGAGTATCTTAATTTAATTAGATTTCCCACTAATTATTTTTATGAGTAGAATAAGGTAATGTTAATCCTTAAATTTTCTCTGATGTGGTAAAAAGACTTAATGTACATCTTGCATATTAGATATCTTGGTAGAAATTGAGATATATAAAGAAATTGGTTTAAATTATACATAAAATGTAGTTTATTTTCTTTTGCAAACCGTTCATATTAAAAAATTACTCTGTTAGAGAAAATTTAGACAACTTTTTCTTAAAGTAAAAGAATCACTTTTAATCCTACTAGTGTAACATGATTGTAGCTACAGGTGGATGTATGTACCTTCCAGTACTTTTCTGTATGTAGACTTTTTTTACATAGTTGTGATCACGATTTATTTTAAAATGTGTGCTTTTCTTTTTGCAGTTAGTAGTATATTCTCTCATTCTGCATCATTGTGTTTCAAAAACAATATTTTTTCATTGAGTAAGGTATTATCAGATTGACCAGACTGACAGTTTATTGTGCCTATCGCTGTCATGAACTGTCTGTGCATCTAGCTTTTCCATGGTTCCGCTTTTCTCTGTGCTATTTCCTTGCCTGGATTTTCAGAAGTCTCAGTTTCTCTTTCGTTCAGTTTCTCTCTCTTTCTTTTAAGGAGTATTTTATATATTTCATGTTCTCTCCCACAGTGCGAATTAGTTTTTACAAAAATGGATTTTTTTTCTCATATGATCCTAAAGCAGTGCTTTCAGACTTATAGTGCCACAGTGATTCCCACAGTTTTGTTCTAAAAAGTTGAAGATTTTCACCTGGATGATAGAAGGATCTCCTAGATATATCAAATTTGGTATTCTAGACTCCCACCCTTAGGCTGTATTAATAAATTGTCTTTATTCAAATAATTTAATATTTTACAAATTAGATTTTTTCTTTCCTCATATTTATGGGTTTAATATGATTTCTGTGTCAGGATTCCTTATTAGATTTTCTTCTGACTTTTCCCCTGTCCTGTCATTTGTGCTTAGAGCTCAGTAGGGTCTAGTGATTTGAATGGAAAGTCAGTACTCAGAGAAACTTACAGAAACTTCTGCTGAGTCTGATGATTCTGAACTTACCTAATTCTTTATGCACAATCTTTAGCAGCTTCTCAGCAACCATTAGTTAATTTTTATTGTAAATTATACACTAGATTATTGAGTGTTTTTTAGATGGGAAAATTGTTAATTGAACTTTTACTCTCTTGAGTGCCCAAGACAACTGCATGGATAAGATACGAATTAAAGTCTTGAGGAGGCAAAAGTCCAAAGGAAAGACATAATGCGCTGCAATCATGCCAAACAGGAAGCTATGCTCATATGAAAGATGCTTTGTGAACAGGGAGAGAGTAATGCTGTCCCCAGAGTGGAAGAGCAAGGAATTTGAGAATGACACCTGAAGGAAGTGACAGCTGAGTTATGGCAGAGATAGTTTTAAAGCTAAAATTCAAGTATCTGTTCTCCAAAACTTCTTCAACTCTAGACTTCTCTGGCGAATTTACAGTGTAGCATAGCATTCAGTTACAGATCTATACAAAGAGAAGTACTGCTTCTAGTAAGGACCCTGATACTTGGTGTGGTTCAGGATCAACAAACCAAAACTATGTTTTTCTTGGCATATTCATATTCTGCTTGCTAGTCATATAGCTGTGGCTGCCATCCTGCCGCTGCTGCAGCTGCCTCTTCCGCTGCTGTTGCTGCTGTTGCCCCGGCAGTGCTGTTTCTAAAGCTGCTGCTCTCACTCCTCCTGTGCCTTCTACCACCATCCTGCTGCTGCTACCTCCGCTGCTGCTTCACCGAGTGATACTTGCTTTCACCAGGGACAACTTTATGCTCCTTACAGATTTAAGGTGGGAGATTAGATCATGGTTTGGGTACAGTTTTCAAGAGAAAAAAGGGATTATTTTCATAAAAACTTAAAATTACCCCCATTTTCAAGAAGTATTCTGGTAATTTCAAGTTCTGCTTATGAATGGTTATCCTGTGTTTCCCCTTTCTTTATGTTTCTTGGTAAGTATTACTTTATGCATGACAGTATGATTGAACTTTTATGATTAGATTTATTCCAAATAAAAAATCAACCTCAATGTGAAGCATTTCTCTAGTTAAATGTATGCTTTTGTTGTTATTATTGTATTCCTGGGGATTCTGATCATTTCTCTGAGCATTCAGGTCAATCAGGGTATTTCTAAGGTGAGTTCTAGGGTGTTTGTAGGGAGAGTTCTAGGTGTTTGTAGGGTGAGTTCTAGAATTTCTGTAGAGAGTATAAGCTATGTAGTAAGACAGGTGTGGTCTGATTCCTGATTTGGATTTGCTAGCTGTGCTTGGATAGTTAAATTAGATGCTGAGTTTCCAAATCTGTAAGACGTGGATAAATAATAATACAGAGTCTTTAGCACAGTGCCTGGTGTATGCATGAAGTAATGACTCAATAAATGTTAACTGTTATTACTGTTAACTGAATAGGCATTCCTTAAGTTTAAAGCCTCAAATGTATGGACCTTGAAGAATATAAATATTAATATCTTGGGGCCTCTTCGAGCCAAGACTAAATTTTAGGAAGCACCTTTTTATTTATTCATAAAGAGTGATTTTTTTTGCATTTTTTAACTTTAGCAAAATACATAAGATAATTCTTTTTATTTCTTTGCATATATATTTTTATAGAGAAGATTGCTTATAGAATGACCAGTACTCATGTGCCTTTCTGACCTGAAACTAATCTAGTGTCTACAGATTTTGTCAAAAAATTTTCAAAGAACCTTAATATTGTAAAACAGTAGCACAGAACACTTAGCACAGTACAGAAGAACAGGCTCTTGGTTTATGTTTAAATTCTGGCATAGGATGAGACCACAGGTTGTATAGGTTTCCCTGTGATGTGTATGTGTGTGCTAAGTTGCTTCAGTTGTGTCCAACTCTTCACAACGCCATGGACCATAGACTGCTAGGCTTCTCTGTCCATGGGATTCTCCAGGCAAGAATACTGGAGTGGGTTGCCATCTCCTCCTCCAGGGGGATCTTCTCGGCCCAGAAATCAAACTTGCATCTCTTATGTCTCCTGCATTGGCAGGAGGGTTCTTTACCAATAGCCCCACCTGGGGAGCCCCTTCCTGTGATGTAGAATATTATAGCAAGAGTTGATGAGAGAACCTTTTCACAGCTTCTAGTCTGCGTAAGTTGACTCACTTGGGATAAGTTAGAGTTATCTGAACTGTGTTGCCAAACTGTAGGGAGAGATGTCTTTTTTTTTTTTTTTTAAGTTCTTAAAGTACCTTACTTTAGGTGTTATCAGTGATACCCGATGAAGGCAGCAGAAAAGTCAAGAGACAAATGTAGTCAAATCTAGATTCTATCTCCTATAATCTTTTCAGTCAGGAGTTCTAGGTTCCGGAACCAGGTTTGTAAAATATTGAGGGACCTTCTAAAGGAGCCCACTGATAGTCAAATGATTAATATCTTTTTCTTTGTCTTTCTTTCTTGGGCAGTGGAGGTTGGAAATGCATTCAGGGTCACGAAACCTTTTTTTGTATGATTAATTTTCTGAAAAGAAATATTCCACCTTCCATCCAGATAGTGTTTCTCTTGGATACTTATATTTTTAGGACAATTATGTTACTGTGTTTTTAAGTTCTGAGTTCCTGACTTGGAATATGGTATAGACAGTTGCAGAATAGGTAAGTCTTACTTAAAAAGTATTTATTACTTCCTGTGCCACCAAATAGTACTAGTGCCTAACGTATACAGATCTGTATACTAATGTATACAGATACATTCTTAAAAATGCCAGGAGAGTTATCTTTTGGTGATAGTTTAATTTATTGATACACTGTGTAGTTTTGAGATTTTAAGAAAGTGCTACTTTTTTAAATGAGAAAGGAGATGGCTTAAAAACAAGTTTCTTTTAAATACCAGTAAATTACTTGACAGTTTGATTTATTGTGATTGAAAGGGTTTTTAGTTGATCTAATTTTAGATTCTAGAGAATGCTTCACAAAAATACCTGGTTAGTCAGTTAGAACAGTGGTGGACTTTCCTGGTGGTCCAGTGGTTAAGACTCTGTGCTTCCACTGCAGTGGGCACGGATTGGATCACTAATCGGGGAAGTTCTACATGCTTCGGAGTACAGCCAAAAAAAAATTAATACAGTGGTATTTTTCATACATATTGTTAAAAATCAGAATTTGTGGAGTGATAGGGGTCGCTAAGAGTTGAACACGACTGAGCAACTTCACTTTCACTTTTCACTTTCATGCATTGGAGAAGGAAATGGCAACCCACTCCAGTGTTCTTGCCTGGAGAATCCCAGGGACGGGGGTGCCTGGTGTGCTGCCATCTATGGGGTCGCACAGGGTCGGACACGACTGAAGCCACTTTAGCAGCAGCAGCAGTGTTACACAGTGACACTTTATCAAGGAGACTGTATTAGTAGGCAGCGTCAGATAAGCTTTTCCTGACCACTCAGACTAAATATCTTGTAACTTTTTGTCATATTATCTTGTGTATAACACTCTTGTTTCCCTTGTGTATATATGTATGTGTGTGTGTGTGTATTTGTATTTAGTGATTATTTTCATGCTAGAATGAAAATTCAATGAGAAACCTTTTTTCTTTTTTATGAAAACCTTTATTAAGTGCCTAAATGCACATGGCCTGAACTATGTATGTGCAGTTTAAGGCCTGAGTGCTTGGCTGAAGCCAGGAAAACCATTGGCCTTTATCCTGTTTGCAGAACGTCTACTGTTCATAGTTGGGTCAGTCCTGTGGCATGCAAAGGAGAAGATAAATATTCCAGAGCAAGATTATGCTGAAGTGGAATAATACCATGGGTATGGACACTGAGCCATCCCTTCTAGTTAACCCCTTGGGATATAACCTGAGCACCTAAATTATAGCTTCTGACTCATAGTGGGTAGTCAGTAAGTATTTGATGGTGGATGGAGGATATTCTTTTCTCTCTCTCTCTCTCTCTTTTTTTTTTTTTGAGGGAGGAGTAGCAGGGTCAGATTTGAGTGCAATATAAATAACTTGAATTCATTTTCATAAAGACTGTGCTAGGAAAATATATCTACTTACTAAAGAATACATTTAACAGTTTTAAAATGAAGAATTAAGAACTCCTTAGTTTTAAGGCTTGCTGATTTTCATCATTGTAACTCTTAAAGGAAAATATAAATTGTGATAATTAAATTGAAAATTCAAGAGAAATTTTGGTTGATGAAGTGATAATACATTTGTGATAAAAGTTATAAATACAATTAAAATTTTAGAAAAACTTGAATACCGTGAAATCACTAAAAAAAAAAAATTAAAGGAAAAATCTCTGAGGCAGACCTTTTTTCTAGAATCTGGAGGAAAAAAGAAGTATAAAGTAGACTTTAAATAGGATAAAGATTGCCAGAGCAGGCCAATCAGAGGCTAAATGTTGTCAGCCAGGAAAAATGCCCTAGAACAGATGTTAGATGGAGGAACCCAGAAGTAAAACCTGCAAGCTGCTGTTGAGTTAGATTGTGTTGGATCCATCATGGACTCTCCTTGTTCAGTGCAATCTTCTATGTCCAACACGGTGTCTGGCATTTAGTATTCTCTGCATAAAAATTTTTCCTGAGAACTGCATTCATATATAGGTAGTAAATTCCTGAGAGCTGATTTCAGACATTTTAGAACTTCCCTGGTGGCTCAGACGGTAAAGCGTCTGTCTACAATGCGGGAGACCCGGGTTTGATCCCTGGGTCAGGAAGATCCCCTGGAGAAGGAAATGACAATCCACTCCAGTACTATTGCTTGGAAAATCCCGTGGACAGAGGAGCTTGGTAGGCTACAGTCCGTGGGGTCACAAAGAGTCGGACATGACTGAGCGACTTCACTTCACTGAGAGGTATCTTTAATGCCAGATTGTGGTAGATTTTTACCTATATATAATTTTTTTAAAATTCTTTTAACCTTTTAGGGCAAAGGATCGGAACTTGTGCCTTTGGCTCTTGCTAATGCAGTTGACCCTTGAACAGCGCAGGGGTCAGCAGCACTGAACGAAAATATCGTAAATTTACGTTGTCTGTTTACAAGATAAACCTAAATTGTCTGTCAGATACTAAGACTAGACATCAAAAAATGAAAAGAAAATGTGAAAAAGAAATTCATATTTATAGTTATAACAGTTCATGCACTGATAACAAGGAATCTGATTGCTTTATTATAGCCTAGTATAATTGATATGATTGCTTTGTAGTAGCCTAACCTAACACTAATGAATGAATCATTATAAAATTGTTATGGCATGCAGTGTTTCAGTCATATTCATAATACAGTATTAGAAACATTGTTACAGTAAAAACACCCCACTTACTTGTGATGATAAGCAGTTTCTCCAGTTATGACAGAGCGTTTTGCTCTATGGTAATGTAATTGTTTGAAAGCAAAGTTATAAAACAGTAAGAAAACTAACGCATTATTAATTTTGAATACCACTTACCTTTTGCCTGTATAAGAACAGGCTGTCCACTTCATTGCAAGTTTTGCATATGATGTATTACCCAGTGAATACTTGGGTGATGATGATACAAAAAAATCTCATACAGTTCTTGCTGTGTAGTTACTAAATTTTTCAAAGGAAGACCATACATATGCATTAGATGAGTTTGTTAACTGTATGGCATGATTAGCATTTACTGTTTAAGTGGAAGTGGGTCATTGAGTAGGCTGATAAGGAAGAGGAAGAAAAGAAGTTAGTCTTGCTGTCTCAGGGGAGACAGAGGTGGAGGAGGTAGAAGGGGAACAGGAGTGGCAGGCACTTGGTATAACTTTATGGAAATATTTCGTAATTTCTGTCTTTTTTTGCTTTTTCATTTTTCTGAAACTTTCTGTATGGTACCCATCTTTCTACCATTTTGGGAAGATTCCCCTGGAGAAGGGAATGGCTACCTACTGCAGTAGTCTCACCTGGAGAATTCCATGGACAGTATAGTCCATGGGGTCGCAAAGAGTTGGACATGACTGAGAGACTTTCACTTTCACTTTCCTACCATTTGCTTTAATTTCAGTTCCTGTATCATAAAAGGGTCCATGTTGTAAAAAAAGAAGTCAAAAGCAGTCTTGAATAATCAGACCTTATCTGCCAAACATTAGATTCTGTCTAACGTCAGTTTGTTTTCTGGCACTCATTCTTCTCTCTCTCTCTCTTTTAAATTGAAGTATAGTCCATTTACACTGTCGTGTGAGTTTCTGGTGTACAGCAAAGTGATTCAGTTTTATATATGTATTCTTTTTTGTATTCTTTTCGATTATGGTTTGTTATAAGATAATTGGATATAGTTCCCTATACTATACAGTAGGACATTGTTGTTTATCTATTTTATATGTAGTTTTTTGTATCTGCTAATTTCAAACTCCTGATTTGTCCCCTCCCTCCCTATTCCTCTTGGTAGCCATAAATTTGTTTTCTTTTTTGTGAGTCTGTTTTCTAAATTATTACGTTGGTATCATATTTTAGATTCCACATATAAGTGATGTCATGTGATATCTGTCTTTCTATCTAACTTACTTCACTTAGTATGATAACCTCTACATCCATCCCTATTGCTGCAAATGCCATTTTTTCATTCATTCTTACAGCTGTGTAGTAAGTACATTGTATATTACACATTGTGTATCCTGGTAGCTCAGCAGTAAAGAATCCACCTGCAAGGCAGGAGACACACAGAGATGGGGGTTTGATCCCTGGGTTTGATCTCTTCTCCTGGAGAAGAGAATGGCAACCCACTGCAGTATTCTTGCCAACAAAATCCTATGTACAGAGGAACCTGATGGGCTATAGTCCATAGGGTCGCTAAGAGTCGGACATGACTGAAGCGACTAAGCATGCACATATATTTATACTTGCTTGCTTGCCAAGTCGCTTCAGTCGTGTCCAACTCTGTGCAACCCCATAGCCGGCAGCCCACCAGGCTCCCCCATCCCTGGGATTCTCCAGGCAAGAACACTGGAGTGGGTTGCCATTTCCTTTTCCCATGCATGAAAGTGAAAAGTGAAAGTGCAGTTGCTCAGTCGTGTCCGACTCTTAGCGACCCCATAGACTGCAGCCCACCAGGCTCCTCCGTCCATGGGATTTTCCAGGCAAGAGTACTGGAGTGGGTTGCCACTGCCTTCTCCGATATTTATACTGCATCTTCTTTATTCATTCATCCGTTGATGGATATTTGGGTTACCTCCATGTCTTAGCTATTGTAAATGGTGCTGCTGTGAACATTGGAGTGCACATGTTTTCAAATTAGAGTTTTCTCTAGACATGTACCCAGAAGTGGGACTGCTGGGTCATATGGCAATTCTGTTTTTTAGTTTTCCGAGGAACCTCTGTACTGTTCTTTCTAGTGGCTGAGCCAAGTTACATTTCCACCAACAGTGTAGGAGAGTTTCCTTTTCTCCACACCATCTCCAGCATTTATTATCTGTTGACTTTCTGATGATGGCCATTCTGACTAGTATGAGGTGATGTCGCATTGAAGTTTTCATTGGCATTTCTTTAATAATTAGGAATGTTGAGCACCTTTTCATATACCTATTGGCCACCTATATATCTTCTTTGGGAGAAGTATCTGATTAGGTCTTATGCCTTTGATTGGGTTGCTGCTGCTGTTGTTTTTGTTACTGAGTTGTATGAGCAATTATTTATATATCTTGGAAATTAAGCCCTTGTTGGTCACATTGTTTGCAAATATTTTCTCCCAGTTGTAGGCTGTTTTATTTATGGTTTCTTTTGCAGTGCAAAAACTTATAAGGTTGGTTATGTCCCATTTGTTAATTGTTTGCTTTTATTTCTGTTGCCTTGGGAGACTTATCTGAGAAAATGGTATTATGATTTATGTCAGAGAATGTTTGCCTATGTTTTCTTCTAGGAGTTTTATGGTGTCATGTCTTGTATTTAAATCTTTACACCATTTTGAGTTTATTTTTGTGTATGGTTTGAGGGAATGTTCTAACTTCATTGATTTACATGTAGCTGTCCAGTTTTCCTAAACCCATTTACTGAAGAGACTGTCTTTTCTCCATTGTATATTCTTGCCTCCTTTGTCAAAGATGAACTGCCCATAGCTGTATGGGTTTATTTCTGGGCTCTCTAGTCTGTCCATTGATCCATATATCTATTTTTTGATTGGTACTGTACTGTTTTGGTTACTGTAGCTTAGTAGTATTGTCTGAAGTTTTGGGAGGGTTATGCCTCTAGCTTTGCTTTCTGTTTTTCAGGATTGCTTTGACCATTTTGGGTCGTTTATGGTACTGTATAAGTTTCAGGATTATTTGTTTTAGTTCTGTGAAAAATGTCATAGGTAATTTGGTAGGGATTGCATTAAGTTTGTAGATTGCTTTGAGTAGTATTCTAGTCTTCTTCCTCATTGTCTGGCACTGATTCAGAAACACTCATCTCTATCAAGTCATGTTCTTATTAATTGCTCTTGTTTTGTGTCTGTAAGCTCTTGAATTTTTTCTCCAAAATCCTTATCCTGAAATTCTTTTACCCCCCAAATTTTTTGCCATCTCTTTGAAGATCTCTCAGAATTGCTTTCAAGTCCTCAATTGGCTCTGTCATAAATCCTGTGAAGTCATGTAACATCTGGACACAGTTTTCTCCAGGAGGAATTTGTTTTGGGTTTAATGGCTTTTTCTGTAACAGTGATAGCACTTTCAGTGGTGTAATCCTTTCAGACTTTCTAGATCTGTTGGGTTCTCTTCCATAGCTTTGACGGTCCTTTCCATAGAGTCCTGCATGTTATGAGCCTTAAAGGTCTTTACTAGAGAGGACTTTGGGAGCAAGTGGACCATTTTGATGCCTTTGGCGTTGAACTGATGGGGTTCTGGGTGGCCACATGGACCTTTTCCCAATATCAAAAGAACTTTAAAAGTCAGTCACTTACTGGTAAGGTACTCCCTGACTTCAGGGACAAAACATCAATGGAACTGGCATTAAATTCTCTAGTTTTAGGGCCTTCTCCTTTCTGTTGCTTTAAGTTGTCATATAATGACTTCGATTTTTTTCTAATATTACATTCTATAGATATGCCTTTCTTATAGGAATCCTGTACCCAAGTAAAAGCTGCATTTTCAATATGTGATAAAGAGGTATTCTGCAAAACGTGCAAGGTTTTTGCACTTGCTGGCTTTATTGCAGTGATGACTTCATGAATTTTCTTTTCTTTTTACAGTGGTCCTTACAGTGGATTCATTTATCTTGAAATGGCAAGCATTGGCATCTGCAGACTTCAGTCTATGGGGCATATTGGGCAATTCAGATTTTTTTTGCAATGTCATGACTTTGCTTGTTAGAAATGTTTCTGGCATCACTAGTGGCATTTCATATGAGTCCCATGTTGTTATTCTGAGTTTATAATATTGTATTGAACATGATAAAAAACAATATGTGGAAACCGGGAGAGATCACTTTTTACTGCAGTGCACAATTTATTGGAGAGACAAACTGTTCATGCAGAGGTGATTAGCATCACATGGCATTTTAAGCAGATAACTCAACACTTGAACTCATCACAGTGGGAATAGGAGGTGACTCTGAAATTATTATAGTATTAGAGTATGTACTGTGGTTAATTTTATACAGTTATGCTTTACTACTGTGCCTTTATATTTGTTTGCATTTTCCTTAACTGTAAAAGTCAACATGTATGGTCTGTGTTTGTGTGCCTAAGTTTTGATAAATTTTAACTTTTTATATTGAATTTGTGCATATTTTATAGTCATAAATGACAAAATAGATTTGGGTTTACATATATTTTAGGTATTCATACCTAAATTTTTCTTAATTTTTAAAATATTTCTAGGCTACATAGTTCATCTATGAGTTTTTTCAAATTGTTGGAAATCTCCAAAAACTTTTTCAGTATTATTTATTGAAAAAAAACTGTGTAAGTGTAATGTTGTTCAAGGGTCGACTGTAATATGCTTTTAATTGTTTGCTGCTTTATTCTTATCTGTAGCTGGACCCTTATTTTCATGAAAGATAGAGGGCAGGCCTCCCTGGTTTTTTGAGTTCTGATAGCTAGAATTGGAGTCTATAACCAGTGCACTAATACCAGGATAGAAAATCTTATATTTATTTTGTTCAGTTCAGTCGCTCAGTCGTGTCTCGACTCCTTGTGACCCCATGAATCGCAGCACGCCAGGCCTCCCTGTCCATCACCAACTCCCAGAGTTTACCCAAACTCATGTCCATTGAGTCAGTGATGCCATTCAGCCTCTGTTGTCCCCTTCTCCTCTTGCCCTCAATCCCTCCCAGCATCAGGGTCTTTTCCATTGAGTCAACTCTTCACATGAGGTGGCCAAAGTATTGGAGTTTCAGCTTCAGCATCAGTCCTTCCAATGAACACCCAGGACTGACCTCCTTTAGGATGGACTGGTTGGATCTCCTTGCAGTCCAAGGGACTCTCAAGAGTCTTCTCCAACACCACAGTTCAAAAGCATCAATTCTTCGGTGCTCAGCTTTCTTCACAGTCCAACTCTCACATCTGTACCTGACCACTGGAAAAACCATAGCCTTGACTAGACGCTCCTTTGTTGGCAAAGTAATGTCTCTGCTTTTTAATATGCTGTCAAGGTTGGTCATAACTTTCCTTCCAAGGAGTAAGCGTCTTTTAATTTCATGGCTGCAATCACCATCTGCAGTGATTTTGGAGCCCCCCAAAATAAAGTTAGCCACTGTTTCTACTGTTTCTCCATCTATTTGCCATGAAGTGATGGGACCAGATGCCATGATCTTAGCTTTCTGAATGTTGAGCTTTAAGTCAACTTTTTCACTTTCATCAAGAGGCTTTTTCTTTCCTTTTCACTTTCTGCCATAAGGGTGGTGTCATCTGCATATCTGAGGTTATTGATATTTCTCCCAGCCATCTTGATTCCAGCTTGTTAGATCTTAGTAAATAAAGTTCCACAGGATTTAATTGCCCTGCTAAAGAAATCTGTATTACTTAGTTATATAAAGTTATGACGATTGAATAAAGGGGTGAGGAATGAGTCATCAAAGCTTTTCTCTTGCAGTTACTGTTTTCAAACTTGTGTGTGTGTTGGTAGCAATGAAAAATCACTTAGTCCTTGATGGACTTGAGAAAACACCTGGAATCTTAAATTGTGTCTTCATGGAGTAAAAGAGGTTGATTAAATTGCCCTATCACAAGTGTAAATAAGAAAGGGATTTAGTCTAGATTTTCTTCTAGGCTTCTATTTCATTTACAGTTTTTTTAATACTCCATTTTAATACATCCTAAAAATTGATGAGTATACTTAATATGTTAATGTGCCCCTCCACCCAAAAAGTTACATTAAAGCAGTGTGGTGCTTTTAATCAGGAATATAATATTAATTTGTTGTTGTTCAGTTGCTCAGTCATGTCTTACTCATTGCTATCCCATGGAAGCAGAACGCCAGGCTTCCCTGTCCTTCACCATCTCGCAGAGCTTGCTCACACTCATGTCCATTGAGTTGGTGATGCCATCCAGCTATTTCATCCTCTGTTGTCCCCTTCTCCTGCCTTCTGTCTTCCCCAGCATCAGGGTCTTTTCCAATGAGTCGGCTCTTTGCATCTGGTGACCAAAGTATTGTAATTTCAGCATCAGTCCTTCCAGTGAATATTCAGAGTTCATTTACTTTAGCATTGACTGGTTTGATCTCCTTGCTGTCCAAGGGTCTCTCAAGAGTCTTTTCTAACACAACAGTTAGAAAGCATTAAGTCTTATGATATTAATAGTTTAATGTTATGTCAACCAAAACAATCTTCCCTGAGGGGGAGGGTTTTGAAATTTACCACATAGTGATTATGCCTATGAAAGAATAAATAGATTAATCCTGTTATCAATGCCTGTTCTAATTAAAACCAAAGTATACATATTAGTAAGAGATATAGTAAATACTAGATTAAACCATTTTAACAAGAACAAAAAGAATAAACATAAGTTAAGACTAAGATACTGCCAGAGGTGGGATTGATAGGTCAAGGCTGTGAGTGCTATAAGAGGATTATGTGTGTTCTGCACATTATCTGCCCTGTAAGAGGTAGTCAGTACATAATGAGTGATAAGTAACTGCTAGGAGGAATTTCAGAGAATGTCCAGGAAGGAACAGAAGAACAGGAAACAGAGGGTTGTTTAAGCTGTTAATTGCCAGGAACCAGAGATTATATAAACAAGTGCTATCTAATATGGTAGCCAACAGCCACATGTGGCTGTTTACATTTTGAAAGTTAAAAATGTAATTTTTCAGTTTCACTAGGCATATTTCAAGTGCTCTGTGGCCACTATAGCTAGTGGTATATATATTCGATACCATATTGAAAAAATATATAGAGAGAACACTTCCTCATTGTAGATATAGCTGATATAGACATTTTCTCAAAGATTTTAATGATCCAGATAATTATAGTTTTTAAGATAAGAATCTTAGGATTTTTTAATTTAATATTTGTACTGTGAAATTTATTTTGATTTTCAGTTTTATCATGGATACTTCACTAATTTTTAATTGTTATTTTGTGTTTTTAAATGTTATATTAATCTAATTTTGAGAATAGCTCCCATTTATAATATAAATTAATGGAAAAATGTGAAATGGTAACTGGAACTTGTCCTTCCAGTTAATGAAAAGCATCAATTCTGTTAAATAAGATAATGAATAGAACAGTGAAAATTCCTTTTAAGGTTTTTCCTGTCAGTATTTTAGGAATATGAAACTTTAAAAAATCGCTTCTACTTCTTTTGGTTAAACATGATAATGTATTTTTCAGTATAGTGCCAGGCTTATAAAAGTTTCTGATTAGGTGTTAGTTAGTTAATTCTTTCAATGCATTCACTGGGTCATGGATCCAAAACCAGATGATCATAAGAATTCCCTGAGAAGCTTTTTAAAAATACAGATATCCATGACATATGGCCTATGTATTATATATAGCATGTGTATTAGTATACAAAAGGATTTTGTCTAATTTTTCCTTAGCAGTAACTCCTTGAGAGAGAATTGTTGGCTCAAAAGATTTAATCATTTGAGATTCTTGATTCATAGAAACAAATCCCCTTCAGAAAGTTTGTATCAATTTACAAACTTTCCCTCACATTTTCTCTACACTGGGTGTAGAGAATCCACTAGGTGGATTCTTTTACATATTTCAGTCTGTTCTCTCATAAATGATGTTTCAGGAGTGATCAGTTTCAGTGTGAGTGTGGGGGAATTGGAATAAAATTTTCTAGTATGAAGAAATCAGATATTTTGTTACTATCATTTGAAAACTGATCATTACAGTTGGTTCTGGGTGGTATTGGAATTAGTTTGAAACCATGCCCTTAATAATGCCATCTGACAAAACTATTTGTTGTACATAAATATGGTTACAACAGAATCCCCTTAGTTTGGGGACTGTTTATCTTTGCGTCCCTAATGGCTTATAGTATCTGGTCCTTTAAAAGAAAACTGATTTACTTTAGTCACTACACTTGATACCAGACATGGGTTTTCCACACCAAGAAACTCTATGATTCTCTAAGAACAACTGAGAGTTAGCACAGACTCCACAGATTAAGAGCTCAGGCCTACAAGACTACCCTTACTTCAGGTATCAGTTGCGAGTAGTGGGTGCCCAGGTTACCTGTACTTTTGTTTGACTTGACTGTAAATCGAGGTGGGGTGGGTGGGAGACTCCTGCAATCTCCTCAGGTTTGATAATTGCTGTCGTGGTTCACAGAACTCAGGGAAGCATGTTTGCTAGTTTATTTTAAAGGATACAGTAAAAGATAAAGATGAAGAGCCAGATGATGAAGTACACAGGACTAGGTCTGGGATGGGTGTGCCCCCTCCCAGTGCATGGATGTGTTCACCAGTTTGGAAGCTCTCCACACCTGTAGTTTATGGATTTATCTATGGAGATGTCATCATGTAGATGTGACGGATTATTGACTCAGTGTCCAGCCCCTCTCTTCTCCATGGCGGACAGGAGCTGAAAGTTCCAAGCTTCTAATCATGATGTGGTCTCTCTGGTGACCAGCCTCCATCCTGAAGCTATCTAGGAGCCCACCAAGAGTAGCCTCATTAAAATAAAAGAAATTCCGAGGGACTCAGGAGTTCTGTGTAAGATGCTTCTATCACCCCCATCACTCAGATGATTGTTAGGATTTTGGGAGTGCTGTGTCAGAAACTAGAGTCAAAGACTAAATATCAGGAAAAAAAATTGCGCCTACCACCTCTGTCATGCAAGCAATTATAAGGGTTTTAGGAACTCTCTGGTTAGGAACCAGAGACAGAGACCTGTGAATATGTTACTTATTATGTCACGCCATGATTGGGGGGGTTTAAGAATGCTCATTGATGTGATTGCCTTTTTATCTGAATCTGCTCTTTCTACTTTATTATTATGGTAACATCTCCCTTTTGGGACTGATAAAACTATACCAAAGTATAGAAATAATCTCTGCTTTTCTCTTTTAAAATTATTTAAAATTTTAAAATCATGATAAAATACACAAAGACCCTAAAATTTGGCATTTTAACCATTTTAAAGTGTACAGTTCAGTGGCATTGAGTAGATTTACATTCTTAGTGCACTCATCACCACCATCCACCCATATAACTTTTTTCATTTGCAAAGCTAGTACCGTTGGGTGGTAACTCCCCATTCCCCTACCCTCAACCCCTGTTAACCACCGTTCTACTTTCTGTTTCTGAATTTGACTACTCTGTGTTCCTCTTATGAGTGAAATCATATAGTATTTATCTTTTTCTGACTAGCTTATTTCTCTTAGTGTAGTGTCTTCGAGGGTCATCCGTGTTGTGCGAGGGTCAGAATCTCCTTTCAATTTAAGCCTGAATAATATTCCATTGTGCATGTTACACTGTATTCTGTTTATCAGTTTTTCTGTCAGTGGACACTTGGGTTGCTTCTGTCTTTTGATTATCATGAGTAATGCAGCTGTGAACATGGGTATACAGATATCTCTTTTAATTCTTTTGGGTATAAACCCAGAAGTGGTATTGTTGAGTCATATGGCTTTCTCCTTGGAAGAAAAATTATGACCAACCTAGACAGCATATTAAAAAGCAGAGACATTACTTTGCTAACAAAGGTCCGTCTAGTCAAGGCTATGATTTTTCCAGTAGTCATGTATAGACGTGAGAATTGTACTATAAAGAAAGCTGCGTGCAGAAGAATTGATGCTTCTGAACTGTGGTGTTGGAGAAGACTCTTGAGACCCCCTTGGACTGCAAGGAGATCGAACTAGTCCATCCTAAAGGAGATCAGTCCTGGGTGTTCTTTGGAAGGACTGACGCTAAAGCTGAAACTCCAATACTTTGGCCACCTCATGCGAAGAGCTGACTCATTTGAAAAGACCCTGATGCTGGGAGGGATTGAGGGCAGGAGGAGAAGGGGATGACAGAGGATGAGATGGTTGGGTGGCATCGCCGACTCAATCTACATGGGTTTGGGTGGACTCTGGGAGTTGGTGATGGACAGGGAGGCCTGGCGTGCTGCGGTTCATGGGGCTGCAAAGAGTCAGACACAACTGAGCAACTGAACTGATGGTAATACTGTTCTTAATTTTTGAGAAACCACCATAGTGTTTTTAACATTGGTTGCCCCATTTTATATTTTTACCAGCAGAGCACTGGGTTCTAATTTCTCTACATCCTTGCCAACACTTATTTTCTGTATTTCAATAATTGCCATCTTAACGAGTGTGCTGCAGTGTTTCATTATGGTTTTGATTTTTCATTTCCCTATTGACTAGTGATATTGAGCATATTTTCATGTACTTATTGGCCATTTGTACATCTTCTTTGGAGAAATGTCTATTCAAGCAAATCCTTTGCCCATTTTTTGTTTTAGGAATTTTCTTTACATGTTGGGTATTAATCTAATTCTCTATATCTGGATATTCCCACATTAATTATACATTATATAAAATGTTTTATAATTCTGTAGCATATATTCCATTTTTCTTATAGACTTCAATATAGTATTTTGGGGGGGGTAATAGGAAATATGGCTTTATTGTTTTTAGAGCATATTTATTGATATATGACTGACATTCTAAGCCCTGAATAGATTTGAAATATGCAATGTGATAAGTTTTGACATATGCATACATCTGTGAACTCATTGCCACAATTAAAAGTAGTGAACATATCTATCACCTTCCAAAATTTCTTCCTGTCCCTTTGTAATTCCTTCTCTTACCCCCTCCTGATCTTCCCCCCTTTCAGGGAAATACTGATATACTTTCTGTCACTATAAATTAGTATGTTTTCTAAAGTTTTACAAAATGGAATCTGTAGTATGTCCTTTTGGGAAGAAGTTGCTTTTTTCACTCAGTGTAATTATTTTGGGATTCATCCATGTGGTTGCACCTTTTTCTCTTCTTTTTGTGCCACTCAGGTATTCTCTTGAATGCTGTAGCAATCTGGGTCCAGTAAGGAGATGGAAACCATACAGTTGGTTAAGTAAGGAAAGTTTAGTATCAAGAATTATTAACTGTGACTAAAGAGTTAACTATGAGATAATAAGGAAACTTTATACAGCATTGTAGGGCTTTGGGAGAGTACCCAAGGAGGGCAGATTTGGAAGGGGTTAAGATGTCATTGGAGAAGATGGGGTTCAGTTCACTGGATAGCAGAGAAGTTCATGGTTTGTATAGGCCAGAGGTGGTCTGAAGTTGCTGGATGAGCAGTAGGCAACTCATTGGAGTGTGAGGGGAGAGCAGGGGACAGAACTGACAGAATGGGTGTGTAGTGGGAGTCCAGGTGCCAGCAGGGACAGGAAACTTTTGGAGTGGGTGGGCTGTCTTGGGGGATTGCAGGAGAGAGAGCTTGGTGTGTGTCCACCTGGGCCACAGGCAGCTATGTTCAGTCTCAGGGCTTGTAGAGGGAGTGTAGATGCTGGTGCTGGTAAGAGACCAAGCCCGTAAGGGACACTGACACTTTATTATACCAGGCTGAGGCTTCAAGGTCGCAGAAGGATTGTTTTCTCTGCAGGTGGCTAAGACAGTACTCTATTGGAAGTCCTCATATCTGCACCCACTTCAGTGTCTCTTGAGTGCCCTCTATTGAGAGAGCTAAACATGGGGCATGTTGAAGGAATGAGCATACTGAAGGAATTTTCTTGTCTGTCATACAGCATATATTGATGGATGCATTCAGAACTGAGGGGAATAAATTGATAAGTGATACACATGGATATATCACAGTTTGTTTTTCCATTTATCTATTCATGGGCATTTTGGGTTCTTTTTTAGTTACTGGTTCTTACAAGTAAAGCTGCCATGAACATTTAATATACAAGTTTTTGTATGAACACATATTTTCATTTCTCTTCATTAAATACCTAAGTGTGGAATGACTGGGTCATAGAGTAGGAGTGCATATAACTTTTTAGGAAATTACCAAATAGTTTTCCAAAGTAGCTTTACCAAAAAAAAAAAAGTAGCTCTTTTTATTTTTGTTTTTTTTGGCAGTGTATAGTTCTTCTATATCTTACCAACATTTGGTATGGTCATTCTTTTTAATTTTAGCCATTACTAACTGGTGTGTTTGTGTGGTCATATCTCCTTGTGGTTTTAATTTGCATTTCTCTAATGACTAATGATATTGAGTATTAATTCATGTGTTTATTTACCATTTGTGTATTTTCTGTGGTAAAATGTTCAGATCTTTTACCCTTTGTTTTAATTGATTTAATTCCTCATTATTGAATTTTGAGCACTCTTTATATATTTTTTATTCTATGCTTTGCAGACATTTTCTTCTAGACTGTGGCTTGTCTTTTCATTCTCTTAACAGTATCTTTTGAGGAGCACACATTTTTAATTTTGATGAGGCCCAGGCAATCAATATATTTTTATATGGATGATTTTGTTTTTGTATCTTAAGATGTATTTGGCTAATCCAAGCTTAAAAAAGATTTTCTACAAAGTTATCTTCTAGATGTTTTATGGTTTTAGGTCTTACACTTCATTCTATGATGAATTTTGAATTGTTTTTAAAAATATGGATCATAAGCTGCATGGAGGTTCATGTTTTTATGTAGTGATATCTAGTTCTAGCATCATTTGTTGAAAAGGTTGTCCTTTTGATATTTGTCAAAAATCAGTTTGTCATATATACGTGGGTTTATTTCTACCAGATTTGTTCCACTGAACTCTTTGTCTGTCTCGATGCTGCTATCATTTTGATTACTGTGACTTTATAAGAAGCCATGAAGCCAGGTCATGCTACCCCTCCAAATTTATTCTTCGTTTATGGCCTGTAAGATATTGGCTGTTGTACTGGTTGTCAATTTATTGCCTCTCAGCTCCAGATTTATCCTTTTTTTCACTGCTTTGTGAAAATGTATCAGGTCCTTTAAATGTTTTTCTTTTGCCAGCTTGTACAGTGTTAAGCTTTGTCAATAGAGAATGCTGGAGAGACATTGCAGGAGAGTTTTGCTTCTTGGTTCTTGTGTGCTTGCTTTGTGGTCTCCAGCAGCATACTCATCTTCTCCAGTGTCAGCCCACATAGCTCCCCGAGCCTACATCTCCTGAGCATGTGCGGCTTTTCCTGCGCTAGGCTCCCTGAAGTGCGGAGAGAGCAGTGGCAAGCGCAGCCATCAGCTAGCAACTTCTCTTTCTATCTCTCCTTTGTGTGGTTTGTAGCAGATTACCTTGGTGGGACACTTCCAGGTCAACAGCTTTTTTTTCATAGCTCCCTAAAGACTGGATTTCTGGCAGGATCCACGGGCAGATTTTCAGCAGGTTCTGCCTGCATGTTACCAGAGTACCTTCTCTACCATTCAGTGAGATAGACCTGTGCCCTCTCCAAGTTCTGAATGTCAGCCCTGAAATCGCCTGAGAGGAGTTGGTAGAGGTTCTTGCTTAGCCACTCTGTGCCTTAGGAAGTATTGGCTGCTGTTGTGTTCTTTAGAATTCTGTTTACTTCTCACTAATTAACTGCTATTACTTCAACCTCTTGTTATAGTTAATGATTCTATATACTTCACTTTCAGTTTTCAAATCTCTGTAGCTACTCTCCTGATTCAGTCCAGAGGGATGCAACTGTACTATGTCGTTTACATTTCTTTGTGAATTTTAGAAGCAATTTATAAATGTCTATCTGAAAAAAGGATATTGGGATTTTTGCTGTATCTGTAGATAAATTTGGGGGAATTGCATAGGATCTATAGATAAATTTGGGCAGAATTGAAATCTTAACAGTGTTGTTTTTTAACCCATGAATAAGGCTGTCTCCATTTACTTAGATTTTTAACTTTTTCTTAGATTTTTAATTTCTTTCAGCAGTGTTTTATAGTTTTCAGTGTACAGATCTTCCCACACTTTGCCAGATTTATCCCCAAGTATGGTATTTTTTTCTCTTATATATGGTGTTTTATAAAAGGTATTTTTAAATGGTATTTTTAAATCAATTTTTTATAAATGGTATTTTTTAAAATTCAATTTTTAATAAATGGTTTTTTATGCCATTTATAAATGATATGTTTAAAAATTCCAGTTCTGTTTGTTCATTGCTAATATATAAAAGTACAATTTATTTTTGTATGTTGGCCTTGAATTTTGCAACCTTGCTAAGTGAACTTTTCCGTTCTAGATTTTTCTTTTCTTTTTATCGATTCCATTGGATTGTCTACATGGACAATTGTGTCTTCCGTGAATAAAGAGAGTTTCATTTCTTTCAATCCAATACAGATGACTTTTCTTTCTTTCTTTCCTTTTTTTTTTTACTGACTTCACTGGCTGGACCCTCTAGTATAATGTTGAACAGAACTGATGATAGTGGATATCCTGGTCTTGCTTCTAGTCTTAGGGGGAAAGCATCTTTTCTTTCATAATTAAGTGTGATATTGATTATAGATTTTTTTCCTAGACCCCTTTATTAGATTGCTTTCCTTTCCATTCCTAATTTGCAGACTTCAAATCAGGGACAGATGTTGGGTTTTGTCAAATAATTTTTTGATGTGTTTATTGAGACGAGAGTTACTGTTTGTGTTCCAGCCCTGCTGCTGCTGCTGCTGCTAAGTCGCTTCAGTCGTGTCCTACTCTGTGTGACCCCAGAGACGGCAGCTCACCAGGCTGATGCAAATGTCTGCTGTGCACAGTTTTGTATTGGCCGTTCCACCCCCCCACCCCCCCCAACAGAACGCTCCCTTCATGAAAGCAATCATTCTGCATGTATAATACCTGGGTTTTAAAAAGTATTTTATTTTCAAATATCATTTCTAATTGTTTAAAATATAAACTAATTATTGAACTATGGTATGAAAAAGTAGAGAGAAAAATTAAGAAATATTTGGAATAACATATACTGAAGTAATTGTTAACTTACAGTTGAAACATTGTATTCATTATGTTCAGCATTACTGATGGGAGATAGCTATAGGATACTTAGGCCTTTTTGTGAATGAGTTACCCTGGGATAGTTGGGTTTAAGTCTTGTATTTACCACTTGCTAACTTGATAAGTTTCTTAAACTAATTTTCTGATTTCTCATCTGTCGTGTTAATATAAAAATATTCATCCGAAGGGTTATAGTGAGGGTTAAATAGAATCAACTGCATAAACGTACATAGCAGTGTTGTTAGGCACTTAATAAATGTTTTTGTCTCTTACTTTCTGCTAAGTTTCTAATGAAAGTTATCTTGGAACCATCAAGAAAATAAAGCAAATTCCTGCTTCTGGAACTTTTAAGCTCTGAAAGAGTTCTGACTTGGGGAAGGATGGTAGAATTTTTTTCTAGTGCTTTAGTAGGATGGGTGCAGGCATAGTACAACTAGTTTGGGGGAATGGTTGGTTAAGTATAACTCTCAGAGAATTGGTCTTGTAGATGAGCAGCCATTGGACAATTTAGATTTTATCAACAGAGTTGGGGAGAAGCAGCCTCCGGAGCATGAGAGGGCCAATGGAAACTTGCCAGATTTTTAGAGTCATCATAGTAGATTTTTCTATCATTGGCTCCTGAAGTCTTTTCCCAACCCCACAGTCCTCTTCCCCAAACCCCAAGTATGAGGGCCCTTTACCCTGGTCATGATTTTAGTCCTTTCTAGCTCTTGATCTCAGAAGGAATATCTTTATGAAACTTCTAAGAATAAGTAATTAAGTATTTTGTAGTGTTAAAAAGTCTTCTAAGTCTTCCTGTCTTCTTTGCACCATGTTTTGGATCTTGTTATATACCTACTATGCAGTAGGCAAAACAATAATGTATAATAATGAAAAACTTCAAAGTAGACATATGGCTGGAAGGGAGGGTTTTGCAGCAGCTTTTTTTTTTTTTTTTGTCTTATAAGAAGTTGAATGAGATAATTTTTAATGGCTCGTTTGCAGACTTCGATATGTGCAAGCAACCTTTCAAATCCTACCTGTGCATTTGCGGGAGCTCGGTTTGTGACTGAATGGATCAGCTATTCTCTTGTATCTTTTTAATGCATTACTGGTTTCTAGCAGCTGGTACTTAACATTGTTCAGTTATGAGTTTGGTTACTTGTCTGTGCTTCCTGTGATTTCTTTGCTTTTATGAGGTACTTTTTGACTACAGGTGGATGCAGTCTTCTATAAATATAATCTATGCTTTGAAATTAAATTATCCTTGTCCTCTTTGAATACTCAAATCGTCTTATTATCTGTGAGTTTGCCTCTTGTTTTGTGACTTCCTGTGTTCTTGTAATGCTTGCTTACGTTTTAGTATAAGTATAGGCATCCATGAAAGACTTCGGTCTGTTTAGATTTTAGGGAAATATAATTATTTGACCATCATATTTAGGATTATTGGGGTGTTTCTTCCTAACTTTTCAGAATATAGAAAAAGAATTGAATTTCCTATTCTTTCCTAATCAAGCTCTCTAAGCCCTTTCCTAATCAAGATCTTGCACTTTTCAAACTAGCTTGAATGAAAAATGATATGAAGTATAGTGTATCTGTTATTTCTACATGGATATGCTTACCATAACTATGGAAAATAATTTGATTTACTGTGAAGCTCTTAAGGGTAAATGTGTCAGATATAATCAATATTTTAGTATTATCATATATACTTAAGTACTTCTCCATAACTTATGAGAACTTTATTTATTTTTTGTTCTACAAAAGATCACGAAAATTTCAATAATGGAGCTTTCTCTTTTTGATATTCAGAGGAAGTTAGAGAACAGATTTATCTACATTTATATAATTTTATTTAAATTTGTCTACATTTTGCCAGTTACTGGTAAGAACCTTTCCTTCATGAACCCTACTTTGCTCCTTAAATGACATTTTACTCCACTTGTGATGTTTAGTACTTATGAAGTAAGTGTTCACTGTTCTAGCTTTCTTTAATTTTCTGGAAAGTATTTTTTTTTAGCCTCTATATCTTTAAATGTTGGGAACTCTGAAAGACAGCCTTTCTTATTTCTTCTCAAGAAAGTATCTTCATTTACTCTTGATGTTTTTCTAGAAATTCCTGCTAGCCACAGGTAGAAATGCAAATATGCAAATATAAAATCTCAGCCATTTAGGATATTTTTAAAATGACCAAGTCAGTTTATTTAAAAAGTTCCATTAGATATATGGTTTTTTAATAACTACCCCCCGACCCCCGCTTTACTGAGCCATACTTGACAAATAAAATTGTAGGATATTTAAAGTGTACATTGTAGTGACTTGATCTGTGTGTGAATTGTGAAAGAAGTCCCACCATCTAGTTAGTTCACATATCCATCACATCACCTATTTTATCTGTCTGTCTTTTTTTGGTGTGTGTGTGTGAGAACATTCAGATTCTCTCTTAGCAAATTTCAGGTATGTAATACAGTGTTATTAGTGAGCGTTGTTGTTGAGTCACTCAGTCGTATCTGACTGCAACCCCCTGATCTGTAGCCGACCAGGTTCCTCTGTCCTTGGGATTTCCCAGGCAAGAATGCTGGAGTGGGTTGCCCTTTCCTTCTCCAGGGGATCTTCCCAACCCAGGGATTGAACCCATGTCTCCTGCATTGCAGATGGATTTTTTGGCAATGGCTGAGTTACCAGGGAACCCCCATTATCAATGATAGAAACCACGAGAGGAGGTGAACTCAGAGTCTTTCTATTCAGCCATCTTAGTGAACTCTCCTTAAACCCATTCAGCTTTTATTTGCCTGGAAAACCCTTTATCTCTTGTTCAGTTTTGCTGGGTAGAGTATTCTTGGTTGGCATTTTTTTCTTTTAGCACTTTGGATATATTATTTTACTTCCTTCTGGCCTAAAAAAGTTTTCAGATTTTGCTGAAAGAATCTGCTGAATATTCTATTGAAGTTTTCTTTTACTTAGCATGTGGTTTTTCTCTCACTGCTTTTAACATTCTGTCTTTGTTTTTACCTTTTGATAATTTAATTTAATGGGACTCGGTTTAGACTCGTCTTATTTGAAACACTTCAGATGGACTCCCTGTGTCTGGGTATCTATTTCTTTCCTCAGGTTAGGGAAGTTTTCAGCCATCATTTCTTCAAAGAAGCTTTCTGGCTCTTTTTTTTTTTCCTTCTGGGACTCCTATAATGTGTAGAGTCCCATTGGCTTTCAGAGCTAGATGATTTGGGGCCCAGTTCCTCAGATGAAGTCTTAAAAGTTGGAGTGGTAGATGTTGGGTGTAAACTCTTCATTTTTCAGGGAGAAGCTAGTAGTGGTGAATTCCTTCCCAGTTGTATATTGCTGTGCTGGGATTGGAGTTTATGAAGAGAATGTTTCTCAGTTTTTCCACTCATTTGATGTAGGTTTTTCCTTATTTACCCTCTTTGCAGTAGTCACTTGCTAGTCTCTGATTTTCTTTCAGAGGAACTTGCATGTTTGGGTGTAGATTCAGTGTGTCTGAGGGCCTCTTATGTAGCTGTTTGAGAGCCTCTTATGTAGCTGTTTTTGACCAGAATGAGATTTGTGATTTTTAGATACTGAATGAATAATGATCCAGAGAAATGAGATGCTGTTCATATCTTAAATATGATACAAAAATGAGTCTACAGTGTGTATAACTTCATTTGTGCTTGTGTATAATGTAACCTTTTTAATGTCAGTACACTATTAGAGAATATATTTGAAATGTTATCAAAAGGACTCAGTGTGTTGTTTATTGATATCATACCTATTTCTAGTTTGGTTCATATACTTGTTTCATAAGTATGCCAAGTGCACGGCATGGTGAGGGAGAAGAAATGTAAAATGTGAGTTTATGTAAAGATACTTAAGGAAGGAAGTGCAGTGTACACTTTCTTATGTGTTTTTTTTTTTAATGTTAAAAAAACATTGAAAACTTGGACATCTGAGAAAGCTTAGAAAGCTTCCTGCATTTTGTAACAATTCCTATCTACTAGTTGCAGAGCAAAAACAATAGAAAATTAATTATATAGTAAAAAAGAAAAAACACCTTTAACTATGAAGTCCTCCTATCAAATTCTTCAGTTCATTAAACCTACTTTTGGTTCTTATTATTTAAAAAACGTATTTAGCAGTTTCAAGAAAAGCTTCAGAACAGCTGTAATTACAGCTGCCGTCTTAGTCAAAATAGGGGTTTTTAAAGGCTCCTCACTCCGCTTTCGCATCTCTTTCACTCACCCCAAGCAACCCAAATTTAGTTGTCAAAGTTTTGGTAAGCTCAGAATTCCCGAAACTGGAATACCATGTGTTTAACTGCGTGTAGATGCAATGATTATCTGTGACTCTTTATTAAAGCTCCTGGAAACGTCTTCATTTTCCTGCTTCTCTGTGCACAGTTATATGATTGTTGTCTGTTCTGCCTGTTTCTGCATTGAATTTTATAGATATATGAATATTCCAAACACAGGTTAGTGATTTTTATGAAGGCCTAGGCATCTACTAAGAATATTTAGAGGGATAATAGGTTTCAATCTAAGTTAAAGCTAATGTTGACATAATTACACGTTGATTGGAAATACCTGAAAAACTGCATGTCTGTGTTTTTAAAAATTACTTCCTCAAATTTTACTGTAATATAAACTTGCCTTTCACCTTTTCTGAAAACAAGTTTGGTAAATTTCTTGAAGCAAGTTCTGTTTCTTCTTGAAGCAAGTTCTGTTGAAGCAAGTGAATCAGAAGTAAAATACATATCCATGTTAATGTTTCCCATATTCTTCCTTCCTCTAGTTTTATGATCTGGGGATGTGGATGTCATTCTGAGGTCTGGTTTTCACGTCATCAGTTGGGAAATGGCTCTAAGAGTTATGAAGAACTGTGACTAAGCACAGGGTTTGGGGCCAGTCTCCCTGTCCCAAATAATTACCATCTCTTTGGCAGATACTCATTATGCTGAATATTGCTCATGGGCTCTAATAACTTAACTTGGGTTCTAACCAATTTTACTGTGCCTTCTCAGAAATTGAGGTGATTTGCTGTTGAATCACACGTAAGGAATTGAGAGTCTTCTGTCAGTGCTAATAGTTTAACACTTAAGGTAGAAAGGCAACTGAAACATGCCTGTATGTGCATCGCACCGTGTTAGCACCTCTTACGTTAGCACCATAAGCATCTCTTATCCAAAAGTATAAGGCTACGAAGATGTATAGTTCTTACCTTTAAATAAAGTAGAAAAGGTGCAGATATGTGCATTAAAATAATAAATCAACTTTTATAGGGTAAATAAACTTGGACTTAAAACGGCAATCTCAGGAACTCTTTAGAATTTAAAAGAAATTCCAAAGATCTAGACCAATGTTTTTATCATCACACACAGTAAAACAGATTCAGAGAAGTTGAGTGAATTACATTGTCACTGATTAAATGGGAGGTTTATAGGACATTCTAAATATGAACTCAGTAGTGAAATAGGTAGCAGGTTAATGCTTTTATTATTATTTTAGTGTCAGCTGATGTTGGTTTATTGTTCAGTGTAGGTTTTCTAGAGAAGCTGCCAATTCGTTTCTCACAAAAGTATAGTGTATATATTAGTGGAATGTGGACTTAGGTTATTTTTAGACAGCGTAGCTTTGAACAAAAATCGTTTTAGAGAATACTGGCAAATTCAAGTGAATAATAAAACATTCATTAAGACAGAATAAGGAAACTATATTTACAAAATTACATAACCTTTAAAACATAATTTGGCTTATAGGCATGAGGGCAGATAGCAGGTAAAATTTGAGATGGAATGTAATTTTAATGATGAAAGTACAACTAATTTTGTGAGAATAAAGGAAGAAACTCAACACAAAGAAACTTGTAGGAAGGAAAATAAAACTTTGAGACTTTAATAAGATAGGAAAAAGGAAATGTGAAAAGCAGTTCAGTTTTATTTAGGGATCAGTCATATATTTATCTCATTATCAAAACTTGTTGTCAGTGTCTTCTTTGACTTCCTCCCTTCCTTTACTGGTTCTCTCCGAGAAAGGCCCTACCGTGGTGTGATATGGCACAGTGCTGTTCTGGCTTTGTCACTTATGACCAGCATGGTCTTGGACTAAAAATTTGCTTATTAAGACATACTAAAGTGAATAAATTTTAGTTAGTTAATCAGACATTTGAAATTCAGGTACTTCATAGAAAATGAGACTATGTCTTTGCTGTGACTATAGGATCATTGGAGTAATCAAGTGAAATCATGTGAAATTGTTCTAAAAATCAAAGACTTCACAAAGGTAAATACTACTGTTTTATGCTGTAACTATAAATTCAATCTAACAAGACAAATATTTGTCTATCCAATATGTCAGAATTAAGGTTGCAGTTTTGAATTAGGGAAGATACAGTTCTAGCTTTTAAGATGCTTTTTGTCTAATTTGACAAAGTAGGAAATAAAATATATAGTGCAGTTGTCTACAGTATATGACCAAATATGAAAAGGGTAATGAGAGGTTAAGCTGAACTGAATTTTGGCTTTAAGTTAAAGAGCTGCTTACCTGAATCTACTCCAGGTCCCTGAGACTCAGTACGTCACAAGTGACAAAGTGAGTATTTTGACCTTTGATGTATATGTCTTCTGCTTCTTGGGCTTTTAGGTAAGAGTGGACAGATTTTAACGTGGGTTGCCACGTGATAGAGGTCTAAACTTAGGCTTTCCAATAGATGCGGATAGGAACTAGTTAATTTTTAGGTGTACAGATATGAGTCAGTAGCTGACTCAAAGTTACAAAGAATGTACAATTTTTAGTCTTGTTGAGTATTATCAAGGAGATATGTTCCAGGTTTTAACATCTTGGTTGGATACTTTGATAGGGGCATAGAGGATTAAAAGGGGACTTTAGGAACATCTGTTTCAACCCCCTGGAATATACTTTTTACAGGGTCCCAGAATTAGCGTGACTATTTATCATGCTGAGGAATCTTCTGGTTATGTCACATAGTACACTTTCTTATGGGCTCTTGTGTTTGGTATTCTTTTTTTTTTGGCTCCGAATGACCTCCCTCTCATTGTGTATTCTTTACCTTTTGTTGCATATGCTGCAGGTTTGGCTGAAGCGAGAACCTGTTGATGGAGCAGCCAGGAGTAGAAAGAGGAGAACGATAGGTTCAGGACGCAGGACAAGAAAGGAAATTATAATAACAGTAATAACTAATACTTATTAGCACTGAAGTCCCAGATGCTCTTCTAAATGTTTTTCTTATATTAATATGAGATGAGTTAAATGAAACATAATAGTATTTACCCATGTTACAGATAAGGGAACTGAGCTATAATGCTTTGCACAGTGGACGGCAGGGTTCATGATTTTTGATTCTAGAGAGTAAACCCTGAGCACTATCACAGATTGCTTATTAAAGATAACCTGGAGGCCCCTTTGTGAAAATTTCTCTGCCTTTTCTTCTCTAAATGTGATAGCCATTAGAGATAAAAGATGAATATTTTAAAAGATGAATTGGGTTGGGTGGTGATGCTGGTGGAGGAGGTGAAATATTACAGAATTTATTCAGCATTTTAAGACTGAATGATGGTATCAGAAAGGAAGGAACCTGAATATAATCTACTGTGCAAATCAGGGGGAAAGGGAATTTTGGTGAAGACCAGATTTTATGATGCTATAGAAGCATGAAAGCTTGATACAGGAAGTTTAGTAAGGGCTTATGGTCACTGGTTTAGGTAGATCAGCACTGTACAATAGAAATACAATGTGAACCATGCTTGTAATTTAAAATTTTCTGGTAGCCACATTAAATAAGGTAAAAAGAAATAGATTAAATTAGTTTTAATAATGTATCTTATTTAAATATTATTTAAAATAATTATTTAAAACTAATGAAATATTTTGCCTTCTTTTATTCCTACTGAGTCTTTGAAGTCAGCGTGTATTTTACACTTAGGGCATTTTTCATTTTAAACTAGCCATATTTCACATGCTCAGTGGCCACATTTGGCTACTGACTGCCTTACTGGACAGTGCATTTTTATACCATTAAAAGATAGGTTCTTTAAAAAGTTTCTGATTGAATTACACCTAGATGGCTTATTCTTCCTCTGTGAAGGAGTGGAGGGAGGTCTGGGGCCTAAAGGTATCCCTATTCAGTTGTGTCTAGAGAACCTTCTCATTACGGGGAACATATTTTTTAATACTTAGTACAAAGAGAGTGGGGAAAGATTTACCAAATGTTTAGGTTTCCTATCATTTGAGGTGCGTGGGTGTTATGCAGTTAGAGGGACTTCTAGGCCGTTCCAAATAATTTCTGTGGTCATATTAGTTCTGGGCTCTGGTTTCCATTATAAAGAGCAGAGTGCTTTTTCTGTAGACAGAGCTCTGGAAGAGAAGCACACCGTTCTTGAAACGTGGTGTCTGTTGGTTCAGGGACTCTGTGCCGCCATCTAGAACCCTTCACAACATCACTGATTTCACTGATGTGCTTTTATGGGATTTGATGTGTTTAAAGTTGCATTATTCCTCAGGCAGGGATTTCTAAAATCTGCTTTTTCCTTAAAAAAAAAAAAAAAAAGAGAAAAGCTCCCACTAAATAAACTTATCACATTGAAAAAATGGCTAAATCTTTTGTAACTATTAAAGTGTAATATGCATTCTTTATAAAAATCTAGATAATAGAGTTAGCTGCTTTTACATGTTTAATGAACAGATCTTGAGCACAGGAAAGTGTTCAGTCTGTGTTCAGTCTTTGGGTTCCTCCTGCCGTAATAAGATTCTTTGGGCAGTAGCTCTCCAGTGAAATCAGACTCTCTGCATCGGACAGGTAGTGAAAAAGAGACAGTGAACAAGTGAGAAGTATGTGTTCTTTCTGCTTAAGATATATATGTATATTGTTCTGTATTATGTATCATATGTTATTTAACTAAGAGCCTAATTTGAATGCATCTCATTAAAAATCTTCTTAGTTATCTGTAAAACTAAAATCTATAAAACTAAGTAACTACAAGAGTTGCATTAACTTGTTGAGAGATACCGGGTTAAAATACAAGTTCTGTCCTGTACAGTTGAACAGAATAGTGTACACGTTATCATATCAGTAGTTTTCATTTTCTGAGTTTGTAGTTTTAGTGGTATGCTGATGTTATCAGGCTTCCCTGGTGGCTCAGATGGTGAAGAATCTGCCCGCAGTGCAGGAGACCTGGATTCAGTCCCTTGGTAGGAAAGATCTCCTGGAGGAGGAAATGGCAACCTCCTGGCAAGTATTCTTGCCCAGAAAATCCCACAGACAGAGGATCCCGGCAGATTACAGTCCATGGGATCGCAAAGAGTTGGACACGACTGAGTGACTAATACTTGCTTTCATTTTTTTTGATGTTATCAGTGAATTGTGTTTTACTTGTGAATGTAGTTGTGGTTCAGGTGGGAGCAGGGTAAGGGATGTTTGTGGAAACCATTGCTTACCGTTTCGGGGATGCGTTGTGGGAAGAAGCAAGCGAGAAATATATTAATACTTGAGAGATAAGACAGTAGCCACATGGGAGCAATTTGAGATACTGGGAAATACATATTTTGAGAAAAGTTAGAGTGTTTTAAAAAATGTACAAAACTTAATCATTAGGAACATAATCAAATTTTATAAAGTTTGAGTAGGAAACATTAAAGAGCATTAGAGAACTTTGAATTTCATATTTATTATGTTCATATTTTGTGTGGATGAAATATAGAGTCTTGTTTTGAATTGACCCCCTTGTGGCTTCTTAGACTCTTAACTAAGGATCATAGTCTTTATGTGTGGAGAGTTCCAAAACTGAGTTTGTCAGGTTATTGAATCTAAAGTCATTCAGTGTTAGCTGTTTAGATTTTATCAATCTGTATCTTCATATTTTCTGCTGGAAGGTTAACAGTCATATTGACCCTTGTCAAGGAGTTATTAGTAATTTATAATTCTAAAGTGCTGTGAAAGCATTAAACACTCTTTAAGTATTATACTTATTTGAACATTCCTTAATACAAAGTAGTTTATTCATCAACCCCTACCTGGTTTTGGTTACTATAATTACCTGTTCTCAGACGTCTGTCACAGTCCTGTGCCTGTCCTTCTTTAGTTATTAGCCTTGTAGGAACATTTGTGAGTGTGTGCTTAGGTCATTCCCCATGACTGACCTGGGCATAACTCAGGAAAATTCTTGCGAAGTGTGTTTATGACTGTGGAACGGTTTTGTATTGACTGTTGTTGCCTGGCTTCTTGAGGAAGTTAGCTTAGGTTAAAGAGTTCAGATTTTGGAATTACTTGGTTTCTCCTGAATCCTGTCTCTTCTCCTTTACCACCTCTAGGCAAGTTACTTGCCCAGGCAAGTTGTTAAACCTTAGTTTCCTTAACTGCAACTTGAAACAAAAGCGAGTGCCTCTTAGGCTTGTTAGGAGGACCCCTATAAGATAATCTCTCGGGACTCCCTGGTGGTCCAGTGGTTAGGACTCTGTGCTCCTAATGCAGGGGGCGCAGGTTCGATCCCGGGTAGGAGAACTAGAGCCCACATTCTGCAACTAAGACCCAGTGTAGCCAAATAAAAAATTAAAAAAAAAAAAAAGATAATCTCTCTACTATTAGGGATATAGCATTTTGCTGTTTGTTTGTTTGTTTTTGAATCAAGATGATTTCCTTTTTAGAGTGGTTTTAGGTTCACAGCAAAACTGAGAGGGAGGTATAGAGGTTTCCTTTATGCCCTTTGCCCCTGCACATGTATAGCCTCCTCCATTTATCAGCAGTTCCCACCAGAGTGGTACATTTGTTACAGTTGATGAACCTGCATTGACACATTGTAATCAGAAATCCATAGTTTATCTTAGGATTGACTCTTTAGGCTGTACATTCAGTGAGTTTGGACAAATGTTTAATAACATTTATGTATAATTATAAAACTGCCGGGAGCCAGCGTGAGGAACTCTACCCATGGCAAAGGTCATAAGGAAGGAGGCTTCGACATATGCAAAGGCAGGATCAGAGCCTCAGGAAACCCCGCTGTTCTTGAGCATCTACCCGTAAAACCAGAGTCCAGCCCCTCCCCTGTATATCCTCTGTGCCTTTTCATCTCTTCTCCCCAACTTCCAACCCTGGACTATTCCTAATCTTTTAACTGTCTCCATAGTTTTTTGTTTTCCAAAATGGCATATTAGTTGGAATCAAACAGTTATGTAGCTTTCTCAGATTGACTTTGTTTACTTTAAGGTTCCCCCCATGTCTTTTCATGACTTGATAGCTCATTCCATTTTAGTACTGAATATTTCATCGTCTGCAAGTACCAAAGTTTACTTATCCATTCACCTACTGAAGGACATCTGGTTGCTTCCTAGTCTTAGCAATTATAAATAAAGCTACTCTGAGCATCTATGTGCAGGTTTTTGTGTGGCCATTAGTTTTCAACTAGCAGCTACTTTTACTGAGCATTTATTTATTTTAGCCAGACACTGTACTATATTTTATATGCAAAATATTTAATTCTTATTGTTTAGTCACTCAGTCATATCCAACTCTTTTGTGACCCCATGGACTACAGCACGCCAGGCTTATGTATGTATAATAGATTGTGAAGAATTTACAGCCCATAGTAATATATGTCCAATAACTGATTGCTATTGTTTTATCTCTGTGTGAGTTCTGAGCATGTAGTTTAAGTAGAAATTGAGGCTTTTAAGATGAGACTGACAGTGAGCATTCTGATCAGACCTCAAAGAATTATTAAGAAGTTGACAGTGGATTGAAGGTGAAGTGTATAGTAAATTGTAGTTCAAGGATAATCCACATGGTAATCATTTAGGAAGCCTGTTAAAATGTAGAGTTTGGGGTTCATTTACAGAAACTCCGGCTTTATGAATCAGAATCTCTGGCCATGGAGCTCAGGTTCTGTAGTTTTATAAGCTTAATAAGTAATTCTGATTCACTATGAAGTTTGAGAATCATATTTTTAATTTATTCTTCCTGATGATTACAAAATGATTCTAGTGATTTTAAATAGTTGTTTTTCTTTGATATAATAAGCTTTCTATTTTATTGGTGATCGAGCTGGTAAACTTTTTCTGTTAAAATTTTTCCATGTTATGAGGGTACGAAGGTAGTGATATTTGTTCATTCAACTATTTTTTAGTAAATGTCACTTCTTTAAGGTATATTTTAAGTTTTTAAATAAATATTGCATAGTTTACTTTATTATTCAAATAATATAGTCTTTTTGAATAGGATAAGTAAATAAGGCATACTTCTGTGCCTATTATGAAGGTAGGTAGAGATGCATGCTATTATGAAGAGCATACTATTATGAAGATAGGTAGAGACACAGAGAGTGTTTTCTGGTACTAACTAGAAAGGAAAAAATAGCTATAAATAATTTATATAACTAACATGAATGATTAAAATCTGATGGAAGTTTTCAAAGAGTTTTGGTATGGGTTACTTTATTAGTCATATTAGTTAATGACAGAGTCATATCAGGAACGCTTAGCTTCTGTTGTTTTTTGACAGTTCCTTTCTCTCCTAAGAACACTGTTCTTTTGGGTTTTGTCTTTGTTGGCTTCCTGGGAAGTCTTATTCCAGATCCCCAGTTTGGGAAATCAGAATTCATCCCTACAGTGCTTCACATGCACCTAGCTTTCTTAGATTCTTCCAGTAAAACCTTACCCAAAGGAACCAATGAATTCAAGTCATAATTTTAAACTTAGGTCTTTAGAAGACTCCATTTCAGTGAGTCTTTGCATTTGTATTTTTAGCCCCCAAATCTTTCTGGCTCCAGCATCCACTTTAATAACTCTATGGGTTAAGCAGTGCTATTTTTAATATCTGTAGTTTTGCTCATTTTCAGAAACTAGGTCAACCGGGCTTTGTCAAATGAAAAAAGGTACACTTTATTTTTTAGGAGTATCCTTGGACTGAATGAAGCTAAAACATAGACATTGTTGCTCTTCTTTAAATACTCATAGGATATAATTTTGCTTATTTTAAGCTCAGTCTGCCCAGTACAATAATATATTTATCTCTGGAAACTCTGGCTTTTCTATTGTACTGTTCAGAATTCACAAGAATTATTAAAACTTTCTAGTAGGCCTTTTATCGATAGCCTTTTATCTGACCTCTTCTTTAAAGTTGTCTTCAGTATTTTCAAAAGAATCATCTGGGTCTTTCTGGGGCTGGAGATTCTGCTTCTGTAATGACAGAAGCAGAGAGTGAACTTTTTGGAAGTTAGTAGTAGTGGGGTACAGAAGAAGGGAAAAATCAGACTAAATTATACATCATGCCATTTCATTGTAAAAAATAGTCATAACCTTTTGTCCTTTTCGAAGAGTGATGGTGGTGTTTATAGGAAGAGTATAGGGTGAATTAAGGAGACATCAAGGAAAATATGTCTCCTAACATAGAGCTTTAATTATTTCCCAAAGATAGATAGTAAAGTGGTTCTTTCCAGAAATTTTTCATTCATAGGAACCCTATCTGCAGTATTGGTATACTTATCATTCACCCTAGAATATTGACAATGTTGATGTTATAGGTGGTAATCTGAGTTACTGCTTTTGTGTCATATTCCTTTCTGTTTTAAGTGTGGGCTACAGAGCTATAACAGTGTTGATATGATTATATTACTATTGTAACAGTTTTTCTTTTTAAACCAGAGTAAAACACTCTGATTTTTTCCTTCATTCTTATAGTATTTTTATTTTCAATAAGTACACTTCCTTCTGAATTATTTCAACATGTTTGGTCAGTCGCTCAGTCGTGTCTGACTCTGCAACCCCATGGACTGAAGAATGTCAGGCTACCCTGTCTATTAGCAACTCCTGGAGCTTGTTCAAACTCACGTCCATTGAGTCAGTGATGCCATCCAACCATCTCATTCTCTGTCCTCCCCTTCTTCTCCTGCCTTCAGTCTTTCCCAGCATCAGGGTCTTTTCCAGTGAGTCAGTTCTTCATATCAGGTGGCCAAAGTATTGGAGTTTCAGCTTCAGCATCAGTCCTGCCAATGAATATTCAGGACTGGTTTCCTTTAGGATGGACTGTTTTGATCTCGTTGCAGTCCAAGGGACTCTCAAGAGTCTTCTCCCACACCCCAGTTCAAAAGCATCAGTTCCTCGGCGCTCAGCCTTGTTTATGGTCTACTCTCACATCCATGCCTGACTACTGGACAAACCGTAGCTTTGACTAGACAGACCTTTGTTGGCAAAGTAATGTCTCTGCTTTTTAATGCATTGTCTAAATTGGTCATAGCTTTTCTTCCAAGGAGCAAGCATCTTTTAATTTCATGGGTGCAGTCACCATCCACAATGATTTTGGAGCCTAAGAAAATAAAGTCTGTCACTGTTGCCATTTTTTTCCCCCATCTATTTGCCATGAAATGATGGGACCAGATGCTATGATCTTAGTTTTTAAATGTTCAGTTTTAAGCCAGCTCTGGATGTAGCTAGTCTTTAGATCATATCTTGAATATTAAAGTCATAGGCGGTCCCACTAGTGGTTCCGAATCCCTCTGTCAGTGCATTATAAACCCTTGGGTGTTTTTTTTTTCTTTAAACATGCCTAGACTCTGCCTCAGGCCAGTTAAGTCAGATCTCTGGCTGCAGTGTTCTGGACATGATCATCATCATTGTTTTTAAAATAATATTCTGTCATTCTCATATGAATAGCATTAAGAGCTGCTACTTTATTAATGTGAAGGAGAGTCATTAAGCTAGGTAACTCCATTTTATGTCCTCATTTACTATTATCTTCTATCATTTTAAGCATCTGAAGGATAAGCATAAACTGGTCAGAATTCTTTAACTGGGAGGCAGCTTATAATGTTGGCTTGAAGTTTTCTTCACAAATACTGGACTGAAAAGTTTGACTCCTTGAACCCTTCTTCATGGCTTTTATTTCCTAGTGCTCTCATAATTTTCATAATCTTCTATGGATTCTCCCTAATTTCTCAACAGCTTCTTGAAAGTATAGTAATCCAAACTCAATATAAAATTAACAAAACTGAATAGTGGCAGAAGCAGCAAATAAATTCCTTCTACTTCTTAAATTCTGTGATTTTTATTAAAGTGGAAAACATATTTGTTTCAGACTTTTTATTGGAATTTTCTTTATGCTTTAGGGAGTCAAAATGTGTTTTCTACCATGATGTTTGTTTTAGTACATTACTTTCTTAGGTTACATTTCCTCTTTTTTCTTTCTCAATTGTACTTTTTGCCACCATTTCCCTGTATGTATTTGGAAATAGTCAGTACATATTTTCTCATGGATTATCATGTTTTGGGAAAGTAGTTTTCCACATTGATCAAGTCATGGTAAAATTTTATTCCATTTACATATCAGTTAGAATCTAGACAGGGAAGCTATCTACACTATGTTTCTGCCATAAAATGTAATACAGGGAGTAGGTTATACAGGCATTAATTAGAGGCTGAAAAGGCCAAAGGGAAATACTGGAGTAACACAGAGACAATGATTGAAGAAAGCATCAGTCATCCAGAGGACGGGAACTGAGAAGAGCGCAGAGTAGAGTTTGGGCTCAAAACTTCTAGATGGGGTACTGACTATTGCTGGTACTTCTTGGAGTTTCAGAAAAACTTGTGGCTCTCACCAACTGCTGCTGTTGGGATGGAGGGCTTGTGCTAGGTCAATGCTGAGTGGAAAAAGCAAGCTTCTCCTTATTGGCAGCATGAGGAAGCTGCTGCTGCTGCTAAGTCGCTTCAGTCGTGTCCGACTCTGTGCGACCCCATAGACGGCAGCCCACCAGGCTCCTCCGTCCCTGGGATTCTCCAGGCAAGAACACTGGAGTGGGTTGCCATTTCATTCTCCAATACCACTACATGTGAATGAATGTGAATGTGAAGTCGTTCAGTCGTGTCCGACTCTTTGCGACCCCATGGACTGTAGGCCACCAGGCTCCTGCGTCCATGGGATTTCCCAGGCAAGAATACTGGAGTGGGTTGCCATTTCCTTCTCCAGGAAGCTAGCTGGCAAAAGAGAAAAGTAGTTTCCACAGTTTTATTAATATTATCAGCATTACTGAGCTGAGTATTAAAGGGTGGATTTGTTGCTGAGAGACCATAGCTGAATAACCAGCATGTATAGCTTTCTCTTCTGGTTATAAGATAGCTTTTGGTCTCTTGGTCTCCCTCTTAGCGACGGGAACCCTGCATGTTCTTGGTGTCTAGGATTTAGAATGAAAGGAGTTTTTATTATTTTTAAATAAGTTGTGTAGCTAATGTGATTTGATAACTGTCACAGCCTTTCTTGGGACCTGAGATTTAATGATTATTCATTACTTTGACTCACAAGGGGTTTCTGTATTTCAAGATCCCTTATTCAAAATATAAAAATTGTAGGAGTGATGATAAACCAGAGATTAAAATTGGTTGCTTATTGGCCAAACTGTGGCCTATAGTGGGAACCAATCTTTAAACAGAGGAATTATACTTTCTCTCTCATTCTAATATTCTTGCAGCAGAGCTTCTCAACTTTTAATATGTATATGAATTATTTGGAGATCTTGTTAAAATGCAGATTCTGATCCAATATGTCATTGGTTAGGGCCTGAGATTCTGAATTTCTAACAAACTCCCAGTGGAACCTGAAGCTACTGGTCCCTGGACCAGACTTTTTTTGTCTTCCCTTCCCTGGTGGCTCAGCTGGTAAACAATCTGTCTGCAATACGCAAGACCTGGGTTCAATCCCTGGGTTGGGAAGATCCCCTGGAGAAGGGAACGACTACCCACCCCAGTATTCTGGCCTGGAGTATTCCCTGGACTTAGAGTCCATCGGGTCACGAAGAGTCAGACACAACCGAGTGACTTTCACTTTCACTGCATTGGGAACTGTTGGTTTGGCTTGGATCCACTGTTGGACCTGGTTTTGGGTGGTTGAATGGTGAGTGGATCATGAAGTAGAGCTTCATTCAAGCTTATTTTCCAGAGATGTTTTGAGCAATTTTATTAGAGGTATTTATAGCTGTTTCTTTCCAGGTGGGCATAGAAGGGCAGTGCCTCCAAATAGGTTGACTTTTCTTCCATAATTTTGTTGCTTCTCTAGATGTAGAAGCATGCTTATCACTTGTAGTTTTCCTGGAATATCTGAGGCTTTTCGGTAACTGTACATGTTTAAGGGAAACTAAACTAATGGGAGACAGGAGAGGACAGTTAGAAAATTCATGTATCAGATAGCTTGTGTTCTTTAAAGCCATTATTCTTGATTAAATATAGGGCTATCTATCTATGCATTTAAAAAATTTGGTTTCAATTTCACACTAAATGCATTTTCCCACTTTTGACACTTTGGTATACTTAAAGTATAAGGTCTTCCTTGAGCCAAATAATAGTAGTCTATCTTAATTGAACTTCATATACAGCCCAAATTTATGAAGTTGTTAATTGCTCTTTATATTTGGATTTTACTTTACCAAGGCATACCTGATTACATGAATAAAAAGTTAATCTTTTATTCAGCTGCTGACTGTCAAGCTCCTCTCCCTGCTTTCCTTATCCCCATTACCCCCAATTCCTGGATTTTTCTTTTTGTCTTTACAGACCTAGATTTTTTAAGACCCTAGGTTGTTTCTTCTTGTTTATTGGTGCTTTATATTTGTATGAATGTTACTCTCAAAATTTTTAAATTCAGGCTATAGGTAATATAATTCAGGGCATGGAATTGAAATAATTGGCCGCTTTATCAGTTGAGGTGAAAGGGTTAAAATGAAAGTTAAGGATCCAGGGGACCCCTACAGAAATGAAGGGTAAAAAAATGCTCAATTTTAGGATCTTAAACAAAGCATTTTGATTGGCATATAGAGACCCTTGCATGCACACAGACGTCCATATTTGAATATTTATAGAAGATAATCTGTCAAAATTACTGTTATTTTAATTTGCCAAGCTTGGCTGATTGCTGCAGTTGAATGTTAGTTGAATTCTAGATGAGGAACTGTAAATATGATCTGGTCTGGAACATACTTTTTGTCCTTGAAGCTGTTTGAATAGTACCCTCTTTTTTTTTTTTATTATATTTATATTAGCTGAACTTTCATGTTTTCCTTTTTTTGGGAAAAAAAAGTAGGGTGATAACAGTAAATGTTAAAATTTTGTTGTGTTGTTGTTAAAAAAACTATTTACAGTTAGTGATCAGCGATTATTTAAATAGTTTTCAACTATTTGTCCAATCTTTGCTCAAAGAAGCCTTCCCTGGAGAGTTTAAACCTAGGGACATATATCTCTTCAAGGCTTGAGGTTTTGTGTCACATAAGTTTCTTGTTAACAAAGAAATGTATAATTGTAGATAATTAATGTTACCCCTTTCTTTGTCTCATTTTAAACAGTTGATAATTATAGTGACCTGGTTTCAAGCAGTAATATCTTCCATTGGAAATATGTGACTTCATCAGCTTCTTACATTCTAGGGGAAAAAAGGTAAGCCATTTTTCATACTTACTATTTAGTAACTTTGTAAATAAGTCAAATTTGTCTCTTTTTAAAAAGTTAAAAAATGCTTTTCTCTTTAGGTAGTGTTTTCTCATGCAGAAAACACTGTGTTATTTATTTACGTCATATCGCCATTCCTCAAAAGATTCTGCTGAATCTACATTATTTCAGCTCTAGAGATAATATGATGGAGAAGGTAGTGGCAACTCTTGCCTGGAAAATCCCATGGATGGAGGAGTCTGGTGGGCTGCATTCCATGGGGTCGCTAAGAGTCGTACACGACTGACCGACTTCACTTTCACTTTTCACTTTCATGCATTGGAGAAGAAAATGGCAACCCACTCCAGTGTTCTTTCCTGGAGAATCCCAGGGACAGGGGAGTCTGGTGGGCTGCCGTCTCTGGGATCGCACAGAGTCGGACACGACTGAAGCTACTTAGCAGCAGCAGAGATAATACGATGACTTTCTAAAAATCATACGACAGCTTTTTGGAGCAGGACTACATTCTGTGTGCTATCTACTGGGCTGTCTTGTCCCTTTACATAGCTATTCTCCCCTGAGTTTCTGGTTTTACATGTATAACCACTGACATGACTAGATAGTCTTCATAGTTTTGTTTTCTTGCTTTTGATGTTTTCATTTCTTTATCTCTTGTAAACTGACATAATTGGATCTTGCTTTAGTAAGATAGTTGGTTATTACTTTTGTTAGAAACTATGTCAAGTACTAAGTCTCAGATTTACTTAGACACTGACTTTATTTTGGGGTTTGAGGAATGTGGGGGTCGCAGGAATATATTTTACATTTAGCAAATTGGGTGGAGCTTACAGAACATTCTTTTCTTTTTTTTTTTCCACAAGCATCCATCTTCTTTCTCTTTGGACAGTTCTTTTTTGTGTAAATTTTCTTTTTTCTAAGAGTGCTTATATTACTGTTCACTTATTACTGTGATCTCTTTTCTCAGTTCTTTTTGTGACCATCTCTACTATCATTTCCAGTATATTTCCTACCCTAATTCCTCAGTGATCCCCCTAAGAAAATTATTTGTCCAACTCTGTGGTAATCCTCTGAGTGAAGAGTAAGATTCTTAATAATTCCTTAAGATGTTAGGCTTGCTTCTAGTTTTGTAGTGGTTCACCATCTGTTTACTATATAAAGGACTCAGAAGTATCTGTTATACCTAATGTATCAGTGATATGGAAATAATAACAAAATGAAATTTACGTTTATGCAAAGCAAAGGTGGGGTTAATATAGTCCCTTGGGTTTGGCCATTCTGATATTCTTGCTATGTTTGGAGACTTATTTTGCAACCTACTTTCAGATTTTTTAAGGTGAATTAGATATGTTCATCTTATAATCAGTTTGCTTTTGGTTAAGTATGTTAAAACTCAAGTTGAATAAAATTTAAGTTAGTAATATAAAAAGTAATGAGCTGTTCTACAGTATGATTTGGAAAAAAATTAGCTGTACTTCTTGCTATAAGAACAGCAGATAGCACAACTAAGATTTTCTAAGTAAAGTAATTTTGGTAAAGGTTAATTTCATGGCAATAGAAAATGTTGGGATTTGGCATCCAAATGTCAAATTTCACATACAAATCCTAGCTTTCTACTGACTTTTCTTTTACCCCCAGAGGATAAATCTTAAAACTTATAATTTGTTTAGAAGACACTATAATGCTGTTTTAGGAATAAGAAACTAGCTTTATTTTTCTATAGTTTAACAGTAAGGGTAACCAGTGCATTACAGTACTTGTTGATAGGTTTTTATAAACTCATGGAAATTTAATATTCAAGTGTTTACACAGAAAAAATTTTAGTTGGTCATAATGATGTGGGTTCTAAATGATAACCCATGATATTCACCTATGTGTTTTCATTGTTTCAGAAAGAAAGGATGAAGTGGATTTTTAATAGTTTGCCTTTTGGTATTATTTATTGGGTAAACACCATGAGTAATAATATCTTAGCTAATTTGTGTGCCAGTGGGACAAATATAGATCTCCATTTGTTTCTTAGCTCCTTTATATCATAAGAGGGTTATATTATCACTCTGTCAGTTAGTTAAAGGGTAACAATTGAAAATGGATTTTTGTTTGTTTGTTTCTGGTATGGCATGTAAGAAGCTTAGAAGTCATTATTCTAGCTTAACAACAAGTAAAATAGTGAACAAACTAAGAAATCAAAACTCTTCTTAAATCCATCAGAGAAGTGAGGTCACAGGGCAAACAACTGTTCTCAAATTGAAGAGACAGGCAGATAGAGAATGACAGCTTAGCAGCAACCTCAAAAGAAACCTCTGGCATGTAGGAAAAATCTAAAGTGTGATTGACAAATTATAGGAAGCTCCGTGTGGACAAACCTGACACGAAAACTCCAGGGGGACCTGGTAGCAGGGGATCCCCACATTTTCGTGATTTTACTTCTAGGAGCTCTCTCAGGTCCTCACAGTGACTATCTGAGAAAAATCCCCTGGTGCTTCCTACAAGGGGAGGAGAAAATAACCATTTTGAGATATGCCAAGGCATCTTCCTTTTCTTAACAAGATCTGCTATCAAGAGAAAGTATTTTACCAGAGAGAGCCTCATCTGTTAGAGTGTTATCAGACACTAACTGACCTAGAAGAAGGGAAATACCCAACTCTAGCCTTCCATGTTGGAAGGAGAGAAAGATCCAATTCTTGCCCTCTGTACCATCCTGTTCCACCTAGGAGGGGAGCGCAAGACTGGAAAGAACTTGTGAAGTTCACAGCCAGAGGAGCACAGTTCCACTGAAAGGCTGAGACCTAACTTCTACTCCCGCCACACCTTACAACATTAGTAAATTTCTGTTTGCTGTAGTTCCTTTTATTCTGTGCGTGATGTCTGACTTCCAGCAAAAAACTACAGGGCAGACTATAAGAAAAACCGCAGTTTAAAGAGAGCAAGCATCAGAATCAGACTCAAATGTGACAGGAATACTGGAATTATGAAACAAGGGATTTAGAACAACTGTGCTATACAAAAAAGATCTTAATGACCCAGTTAACCACTATGGTGTGATCACCTGCCTAGAGCTGGACATCCTGGAGTGAGAAGTCAAGTGGGCCTTAGCAAACATCACTGCAAACAAAGCTAATGGAGGTGATGGAATTCCAGATGAACTATTTCAAATCCTAAATGATGATGCTGTTAAAAGTACTTGCTCTCAGTATGCCAGCAAATTTGGAAAACTCAGCAGTGGCCATGGAACTGGAAAAGGTCAGTTTTCATTCTAGTCCCAAAGAAGGGTAATGCCAGAGAATGTTCAAACTACCACACAATTGCACTCATTTCACATGCTAGCAAAGTAATGCTCAAAATCCTCCAAGCTTGGCTTCAACAGTATGTGAACTGAGAACTTCTAGATGTTCAAGCTGGATTTAGAAAAGGCAGAGGAACCAGAGATCAAATGGCCAACATCCATTGGATCATAGAAAAAACAAGAGAATTCCAGAAAAACTACTTCTGCTTCATTGACTATGCTAAAAGCCTTTGACAGTGTGGATCACAACAAACTCTGGAAAGTTCTTAAGAAAATGAGAATACCAGACCACCTTACCTGCCTCCTGTACACAGGTCAAGAAGCAACAGTTAGAACTAGACAAGGAACAACGGACTAGTTCAAAATTGGGAAAGGATGACATCAAGGCTCTATTCTGTCACCCTGCTTATTTAACGAAGGCAATGAGTAGAAAACGGTAACAAATACAGTAGGTATTAACCCAAGTTTATCAATAATTGCTTTAAATATCAGCAGTTTAAATACACTAAAAGACAGACTGTCAGATTGGATCAAAAGTCAAGATACATTGTGTACAGAAACTCTTTATATATGAAGACACATATAGATTAAACATAAAGAGATGGAGAAAGATACACCATGCTAGCACTAAATAAAATAAAAAAGCTGAAGTAACTATATTAGCTTTGACAGAGCAGACTGCAGAGCAAGGAAGAGTTTCAAGGGTAATAAATAGCATTAAAGGTGAAAGTGCTAGTCATTCAGTTGTGTCTGACTGTGCGGCTCCATGGACTCTAGCCCCCCAGACTCCTCTGTCAGTGGAATTATCCAGGGAAGAATAATGGAGTGGATAGCCTTTCCGTTTCCAGGTGATCTTCCAGACCCAGGGATTGAACCCAGGTCTCCCACAATGCAGGCAGATTCTCTACCATCTGAGTCACCAGGAAAGTCCCAATAGGAGCATTATATAATAATAAAAGAGTCAGTTCTTCAAGAAGATATAATAATCCTTAATATGTGTGTACATAACAACAGCTCATCAAAATATGTGATGCAGCAACCAACAGAACTGCAAAAACACATTGCTCAGTCCACTGTTACAGGAGGCGACACTTCAGCACTTCCGCCAGAAATGGACAGACATAGCAGAAAAGCAGTAAGGACACATCTGAACTCAGCAGCAGTATTAATCAACTGGATATGATTGGCACATCATCCAGCAACAACAAGGACTACATATTTTTTATGATTTTTTTTTTGAATAGGATTTGCATCCATACATGGTCAAAAAGAAGAATGAGGAACTCATTTTAAAAAATACAGAAAGCTGTCACCTGCCTCCCTTCTACTTCTTACATAATTTAGGGTATGAATTTTAAAATTTTGATCTTTTAAAATACCAAAACATTTTTCTTGCCTCATATTTGGTATAATGATTGGAAGAGTTGTGGGGGTTACTTTTCCAAATGAAACCTATCTGGCACTTTTTCATTTATTGATATTATGAAGGAATACCTCCTACAACCACCGCTTGGTTCCATATAGCAAAATTTGAAAACTGAATCCCTCATGACCTGGCCAGTATTTGATAATTATTGACTTTTGCTCCTGAATAATAGACCTCTAGATACCCAGATTCTTTTGAGTGATATAGCGGGAAGAGCAGAAGCAGATAAGAAAGGCCAGGGGCGAGTTTGTAAAAGGAAGAAAATATTTATTATTATCATTTATCTGCCAGGTAGACTTACGATGGTGAAACCAAAGGGATTAATAACATAGGATTCTCTAAAGGATATAGATATCTGTTAAAATCAGTGAAATTGTTCCCATCCCTGTAGAATTAAAAACAAAACAAAACCAAAGATAAAACACATCAAATGAACTTGTCCCCTTTGGATCACAAGTAGTGGTATGAAGACAAGCTGTACAAACCTTGATTAAGTCAAATCACGTCTTACTTTGTTTCCTCATCTTCAAAATGGAAATAGTGCCTGCCTCACAAAACACTGGTAAGAATTAATGGAGAAAATATGTGTATAGTGCCCGGCTCATATTGGGCATGTACCAGGGTTACTTCTCCTCCTAGTTCCTTTCAGCATCAGTAGTAATATCTGGACTTCAGTCCTTGAATTCACTAGTTACTTGTCGTGAGATCTTTATAAGATCAAATTATTTTGTCTCTCTGAGCCTTATTTTCCTTTGGTATAAGATCATTAATATCCAAATTATAAAGTTGTGCTTGTAATTCATTTCCTTGTATCATCTAGGAGATTTTCATTGAATCTAAATCTGATGTTAAACTGCTAAAATATGTGAGTTTTACTGAATAGATATTTTGGACACCAAATTCACATTTTTTTAAAGGAATATATAGTAGGAGGAATATAATAAGGAAAAGTAAATCTCTAGTTTTGTTTTTTAATGGGAGGACTCTATACTAGCTTACTTAATTTTTGCTTAATATAATTCATTGGGAAAGTGGGGAAATTATGGGTTGAAGGATTTATTTTCACTTGAAATAGCTACTTCTAGAAAGGATATACATAGGGCACCAAGTTAGGGAGTCCAAACGCTTGAATGTACCTCTTTCTTTCTTTTTGTTCTTTTTATCTTAGGTGACATTATTTTGAAATGAGCCTTCAGCATATGGTAATGGTTTTGTAGGCAGATACTAGAAAATGATACTGTATGGTATCTTTTATGTGCAATTTAAAAACAATACAAATGAATACACATGCAAAACAGAAGCAAACTCAGATTTAGGAGCTTCACTGTTGGCTCACTGATAAGAACTTGCCTGCCAATGCGGGAGATGTGGGTTTGATCCCCTGGAGGAGGAAATAGCAACCCACTCCAGTATTCTTGCCTGGAGAATCCCATGGGCGGGGGAGTCCATGGGGTTGTAGAGAGTCAGACACGACTTAGCAACCACACAGATTGGAAAATTATTAAGTACTGAAAATTTTCTGGCTTGTTAATTACCAAAGAAAGAACTAATAAACTCTTATTAAAATTTAATATTAAACTTTAGTTGGTAAATTAAGACTCATAAATAAATCATGTTAAATGAGTTTGAATTAGGTCAATATTATTGGTGAATTCAGTAGTGTGTTAAATCAATATAAATTCTGTGACATAATCACAGAATAGAAATTGATATATGTATGGTATATTGTATTGAAGGGTTGCAAATTGATGAACTGGGAAGTTGGTATTTTTAATGATGTTATAAATCCATGAATTTCAGTTAGATTTATTTGAATATGAATCACTTTTATGAAAATTAGCAGTAAAATATTATTGCTTTCATATTCTGTAGCAGTTGTGTCAGCTTTTGCACATAATCAAATGAATGTAAAATTTAACTTATTTTTTTGCATGTTTCCCAAAGTTTAGAAAATGATGTAGCATATAGAGTGTTAATTACTGTTAAGAATTCCCAGTTTATCATTTTATTTGACAATATGTAGCTCCTTAAAGTGAGCGATTTCACTTTGACTTTTCACTTTCATGCACTGGAGAAGGAAATGGCAACCCATTCCAATATTCTTGCCTAGAGAATCCCAGGGATGGGGGAGCCTGGTGGGCTGCCATCTATGGGGTTGCACAGAGTGTGCACAGAGTCGGACACGACTGAAGCGACTTAGCAGCTCCTTAAAGTGAAGTTGCTCAGTTGAGTCAGACTCTTTGTGACCCCATGGGCTGTAGCCTGCCAGGCTCCTCCATCCATGGGATTTTCCAGAAAAGAATACTGGAGTGGGTTGCCATTTCCTTCTCCAGGGAATCTTCCTGACCCAGGGATCAAACCCTGGTTTCCTGCACTGCAGGCAGACTCTTTACCATCTGAACCACCAGGGAAGCCTGTGTAATTCCTTATTAAATGCTTATTAACAACTTTGAAAATGATCTACAAAGTAGAGAATAGTCTCTGCATGCAATCTTTACCTGCAGGAAAAAGAATAGATGAAAATATAATAAAAACTAAATTGTGAATGCATTGAGTGCAGACAGGTTTCTGCTGACAAAATGGATGTGAATTTATGTGTGAATGTTAAGGACATGTGGATATGTTGATTATAGCAACTGTTAGTATTGTTGTAAAGCAAATGATTTGCAGAGTTAGGTTAAATGCATTATGGGTATGGCTGAGATCAAAATAACATTAATTTGTTCAAAGTTTTTTTGTTTTTTGGTATTAAAAAAATATTTATTCAGCGGCGCTGGGTCTTAATTGAAGCATACACGATCTTTTAGTTGTGACATGAGAATTCTATTTGTGGCATGTGAGGTCTTCAGTTGCAGCATGCCATTTCTTACTGTAGCATGTGGGACCTAGTTCCTCGAACAGGAATCAAACCCCAGCCCCAGTGCATTGGGAGCTTGGAGTCTTAGCCACTGCACCACCAGGGAAGTCCCAGCATTGTGTTTGTTTTTTTAAGAAGCCAGATACTTTTGTATAATACTAGGTAACTTAACTACTTTTCTGATAATAATTTAATGTTAAGAACAAGTAGATTTCTGTGATTGTACATTTATAAGATATTATTTGGACAAGTCACTTATAAAGTAATATGATTCATATACTTTTCTTTTTTATTGTGATAAAGTATGTATAACAGAATTCAGCACTTAACCATTTAAAGTGTATGACCCAGTAGTGTGAAACGTGTTCACATTGTTGTGCAGCCATCACCAGTGTCCATCTCCAGAACTTTATCATCATTCTGAGTAAAACTGCACGTTAAACAGTAACTCCCCATTCTTCCTGACTTCAAGCCCCTGTCGCATGGAGTTGATATCCAAAATATTTAAAGAGCTCATAAAACTCAACATCAGAAAAACAAAAAGCCCTGTTAAAAAATGGGCAGATGATCTGAACAGATAATGCATGAAAAAATGCCCAGTATTGTTAATTATCAGAGAAATGCAGATCAAAGCCTCAGTGAGATGTTACCTCAAGCCTGTCAGAATGGCAGTCATCAAAAAGAACAGAAACAAATAATTGGCAAGGATGTGGAGAAAAGGATACCCTTGTACATTGTTGACAAGAGTGTAAATTGGTGCAGCCATTGTAGAAAAAAGTATGGTAGTTTCTCAAAAAACTAAAAATAGAACTACTATATGACCCAGAAATTCCACTCCTGAGTATATATCTGAAATATTGAAAACACTGATGTGAAAACAATACACGCATGGCAATGTTCTCAGCAGCATTATTTACAATTACCAAGATAGGGAAGCAGCTTGTGTCCCTCAGCAGAAGAATGGATCAAGAAGATATGGTATGTTCACAGACACATACCCACATATACAAGAATGCTGCTCAGCCATAAAAAAGAATGAAATTTTGCCATTTGCAAAAACATGGATGGAGTTTTAACATGGAGGATATTATAGTAAGTGAAATAAATCAGACAGAGAAAGACAAATACTGAATTTTATCACTTATATTTGGAATCTAAAAAAATAAAACAAATTAGTGAATATAACAGAAAGAAACAGACTCACAGATAGAGAGAGCAAACTAGTAGTTACTGGTGGGAGAAAGATGGTATGGGGGAGGAACAGTATAGGGCCTAGGGGATTAAGAGGTACAGCCTACTATGTACAAAATAAATAAGCTATAAGGATATATTGAATAGCACAGGAAATATAACCGATATTTATAATAATTGTAAATGAATTATATAACCTTTAAAAAAATGTATCACTATGTTACATGCCTGAAACTTACATAATATTATACAACTACAAACTAGTAAAAAATATCAAAATAATGGAAAGCAAAAAAACAAAGAATTCACATTCTCGTTAATACCCAGGCCCTTTAACCACTGTTCTGTCTCGAATTTGGCTACTCTCGGTTTCTTATGTGAGTTGAATTATACAGTATTTTCCCTTTTGTAATTGACTTCTTTTACTTAGCATAGTGTCTTCAGGGTTCATCCATGTTGTCCCATGTATCAGAATTCCAGTCTTTTTAAGACTAATATTTCTTTATGCATATGCCACATTTTGTTTATCCATTTGTCTGTCGTTGAATGTTTGGGTTGTTTCTACCTTTTGGCACTTGTGAATAGTGCTGCTGTGAACACTGATGTGCAAATGTTTGTTCAATGGTGGTCATGTGTATTTTTAATATATATTTTAACATTTAAAGATATTTGAGGTAATGAAATTCTGTTTGAATGGACTGCATAAATATCTGTGTTTTCACTGATATCAGTGGTTGTTTATTGAATACCCCTCATGTTTTCCAGCCCTCGGGCCACAGGCCACAGAGGGTCCCTGGCCAGTTAGGAACTGGGCCACACAGCAGGAGGTGAAATGTGCAAAGAAATGAAGTACTCCCCATTGTTCACATTACCACCTGAGCTTTGCTTCCTGTCCAATCAGCAGCAGCATTAGATTCTCACAGATTTTCATATATCACAATGTAGTAATGATAATAGAAATAAGTGCACAATAAATGTAATGCACTTGAATTGTCTTGAAACCACCCCCACCCACGTTTGTGGAAAAACTGTTTTCTACAAAACTGGTTCCTAGTGCTAAAATGGTTGAGGACTACTGTTCTAAGGGATATAAAGAGAATATTTATTGAATACTTACTGTGAATTGGAGATTAGGTACATAAAGAGTAATAAAACCATGTTACTGTGTTTGAAGAACTTGCAATCTAATAAGAATGATAGGATGTGTATATAAAAACAAAACAACCTGGTAGCATATACTTTTTGAAGCTGAAGAGATGTTCACAATCTGATCCAGACCAGCATCTTCTCATGCTAAGATTTTTGCATGTCATCCTAATCAGTTAAGAGGCAAAATACATGACCATAATCAACAAGCATATGCCATTCAAGTATATGTATTTAACATTCAAGCATAAATTTTGTTATCAATCATTACACTCTGCAAAACAGTCTTCTCCAATAACAGCATCCTTAGAATCACTTATATTCTTTTATCCAAACTCCTTACCTTAACTCTGACTTAATCTCCTATCTTCACCTCCACCTTGAGTTGTATAATTTTTTGTTGTGGATGTGTTTATTATGCGTGTAAACTGACTGAAGTGTAGGTGAGTAAAAGGTGAAATGATGAACTCTGTATGTGTTTCAAGTTTCTTTCCAGGCTTAGATGATTCTAATTTTATCCCTATAGTACCTGGATTTCCAGGTGAAAGAAAACAGAATAAGTAAGTCTAGAGGTTTCTCAACAGATCTATTTCATAATAATTTAAAAGGAAAAAATTTGATTGGAATAAAAATATTTTGGTGTGCTTTGGTGTTTCAGTGATATTTCTCCCTCTCTCAAGCCATTTTTTTCTGGAAAAACAAAATTAATCCTTTGTGAATTCAGTCATAATTTTCGAGTTTAGTTGTATTTTTAAGGTTTTTCTGGCTGCACCGTCTGGACCTTTTAGATACCACTCTTTTTTTCCTATTTCCTAACGTTTCTAACTGAAATGTAAGAAAGACCAAAGGAAGACATACAACCAGCTGTTAGATTCACATTTCCTTTGGATGATGTTTTGAAGTTCAGAAAAGGAACTTTGAAAAATTTAAACACAGCTGAGCAGAGTTTCCAAGAGGCAATACTGTAATACTACTTCTTTCTCCATATTTATTTTCTTGACTCAGTACTGAGCCTGAATTCTGAGTGGTGAAGACATTTATAGACTCATTACTCTGTAGGGTGAAAAAAAAAAGGAAAAAGCTAATTTCAAAGTTAAAACTTAGAAAAAAGAAGATAATTGTAGAAGTGAGGAAGGATGAATGAACAAGGATGATCATCAATTCATTCAGCACATATATGAAAGTCTACTATGTACCAGACACACCACTAAATACTGGAAATAAAGCAATGAATAATATAGGATCAGTACCACTCCTGGAACTTTGATTGCTGGTAAGAGTGAGTAGAACATAATAGGCTCTTAAAAATAACTTGAATAAATGAATGTCTTGAATAAATAAACTTGAATAAATAAACTTCAATAAATAAATACGTTGTGGAGAAGAATTTGGGGGTAAAGGACATTTTAGTGAAAAAGTATGAAGTGTCCTGTTCATTGTGTTTGAGATACTTCATTTAAAAAATGGAAACAAATAAAATACTTATTAATGGGGAAAATGACTTAGTTATGGTAATACATAGAATGTAATACATTGGAGTCCTTAAAAATAATGACATTGAAGTATGTTGGCTAACATAAAAGATGTTCTTTAGTTAATGTCAAATTAAGCAAAGTAGGCTATAGAATAGGATGTATGGAATGATTCTTTTGAGATTATTTACATTTTTATGTAAAATATCTTTAGAGATAGTGGAAACTTTGGAATCAGACATTCTTGGGTTCCATAAAAGCGTACTTCATAAAAGTTAACTACTGGGGTCCAGCCCCGGTTGGATCCAGGGTATCTGAAGTGTGGACGGCGAGGTGAGAGAGATATATAGATATAGAGAGAGATGAGGAAAGAATTTGCAGTTAAGAGAATAGAGGAGAGAAAAGAGGCTGATATTCCTTGGTTTACAGAAAGTCAATAAAGCCTCAGACAAGAGACTTGCTCTGTTCATGTAGGCCACAGACGCCCTCTTGAATAGCAGAAGGTGCCCTGCCTTGGGCTCCCTCTCGCGTGGGTCTTAGAAGCCCGGGCAGGAAAGTGAACTCAGAGGGTCCCCGCATTCCAGGGGATTAGCCTGAAAAAGAGAGAAAGAGAGAAAGAAAGTACGACCTGGGGAGGCCAAGCTTGTGCAAGACCCATTACTTTATTTTCAAAAGGAGCTTATATACTCTAAGTTTTACATAATGGAAGATGCAGAGTCATGCAGGGGCAGCTGTCCTGACCCTTATCGATACCAGGCTTTCTTTCTGCATACCTTTCCGTATTCATTAGGTGATTTACATTATCTTCTGGCCGGGAGGCCTATTAACATTGTATGGCTTTTTTCCTTGATAAATGTTAATCAACCAAAAAAACCTCATTTTCCCTTGAAGTGTTTTTTCTTTAATCTGCATCACCCTCAAAGTTCTAAATAAAGTTACATTCTTATAGAACAAAGGTGCAGTGGGTTACAATAAAGAAAGTACTTAACTCAAAGATCTAATGTTGCTAATACCAGGGCTACTACCTGTTTTTTCTATATACCAACTATATCAACAAATAAAAGATATGAAAACTTGGCAGCAAGTATTGGCTCAGCAGTGAAACCTTTAACCCGTTCTATTCTAATGGTTTTTAACTCCTCAAAAGGCTCTACATTCCTAGAGTTTTAAGCTCCCCGTACCTCTTGTGGTTGGGAGGCTGTAAACAATCACATGTGTAGTTGTAAGTGTCCGGATAAACCTATCAGGCAAGTTAGAAAGCTATTAGAGGGGTTTGAATTGAAACACTCTTATCATGCCCAGGAGACTTATTAACTAGAGTTATAAGGTGGTCAGGGACAGCCCCCATTAATATCAGAAGAGTTTGGCAAAAAGCATAAGATAGTAAGATGGACAAATTCTGGTTTTGGGGTAGGTGCTCGAGCAGGTCCAGGGGATCCCTCGGGTCCTGATCCACCTTGCCCGTCAGGTCTTTCCACATGACCTTGTCATGGGTGGGATCTCCCATGCTGGCTCCCAGCAGTTAACATGTGTCAGAGTTTTATCTAACTAATGAGGGAACAATCAGGAAGACCAAAGAACCTCTTATAAGAGTTTTTGAGCATCAGGAGTTCTTGTATTCATTTAGGAAAAGGATGCTAAGATAAAATTGCTAAGCCACACAGAAGTCTCATCAAATTTCTGAAGGAAAAGGAAACCATATCACCTTGGAAACTTGGAATGTAAACTAGTAAGTTCAATTTAAATATCATCATGGTCTTTATCATCATCTCCAGTATCATCAAATATATCAGTTTCATTGATTTTAGCATGGTTTGGAAGCTTGCTATATGCCTTCAGAGTTATAGCTTTATCTGCATTGTATTTTAAAATTACATCAGCTTTGTTACCCTATTAGTCTGGCAGACCAACCAATAAAATATCTGAGGTATTTCTTTAAACCATTTTTATCAACTTTCCTTTGTTACAGCATAGCCTCTTTACACATCAGAATACATTGCTTCTACTCATTCATTTCCCAGCATTTTGATTTCCTGAGTATACTCTTCGTCATTCATACTCTTCATACACCAACTTTTTTTATTCATTGTCTTTCTTACCCTTGCATCTGTTTAACCTCCTTAACCTTATTTTTGGGCATGGCAATGCCCCCCAGCATCTCAGATCTGTTTCTTGTGGTGGCAGTGGTGGCTGCTCCTCTGAGTGGCACACGGGACAGAGTAGCATATAGTACAGATGGAACCACATATGTGGGCAAGTTCTGACTGAATTTTTCTAAGATATACTTAGCAGCATAAAAATTCTTTCCTTCCTTCTTCCCTTTCTCTGTGTGTTAATGTTTTAAGGTGTTGTTTTATTTTTTTGGGTGGGGAGGGCAGGTACGGAGTTATCTTTACTCTCAGCTTTCTTAGCCTCATTACTCAGGTGGACCTCTCTTCTTCCGTCTTTACTAATTGTCCCAAGGATTCCGTGAGGACTTTTATATCTTGCTTGTGAGAACTTGGATGATTCCTGGCCCTGTGTAAGCACTGGGAATTACCTCCCTTTTGTTACCTGGTAATTTTTCTTGCCCGGAAGTTGTTTTTGTTCAACCATCTCATTTTATGCATATGCAAAATTGATATTCAGGTAAAATTTAAATAGATCTTTCCCCCTCTTCTTAAATAGGCCTTTGTGATGCTCTCAGTTCAGGACTGTAGCCCGTCAGCCTTCTCTGTCCATGGGATTCTCCAGGCAAGAATAGTGGAGTAATAGTAATAGTGCCATTCCCTTCTCCAGGGGATCTTCCTGACCCAGGGATTGAACCCAGGTCTCCTGCATTGCAGGTGGATTCTTTACCATCTGAGCCACCAGGGAGGCCCCAGTTGCTTACATATGGAAGTTAATTCTGGATTCTGTTATTCCCTCATGGGTGAAAGTAGAGATTTCTTAACACTTTTAAATTGGAGAATGATATTCTTAGTGAGTGATATATCCTGCTCAAATAGTTATCAAATACTATTATGTGTAAAAATTCATTTTTAAAAGTGTTGCCTAAATGAAATTTATCTTAATAACAACATCTCTTCTACACATAGATGTAAATAAAATCTGCTTTGGCTGCTTTTCTTCTAATATTAGTTACCAGTCAACTGATGCATTAAATGAAAGTTGGTGTAACCCTAATGATTTATAATAGCTGATGCTTTTTGGTACTGCTTTGCTTCACTGAAGAGCACTGCTGTTTTATGGTGCTTCTTTTCTTTTAAACATGATTCAATTTAGCTAAAAGAACAAAAACAAAAGCAGTAACCTTAACATAACTCTTTATAGAAACTTTTTACTAATAAAAAATCTGTTTTATATTCCATCTATTGAGATACAGTGAAAAAGTATTAATTTAGTACTAATTATTTCTTTGAAATTCTTTCAGTTAGTTTAAAAGCATTGGTAAGTGGTAGTAGAAGTGAATTGAGAATGTCTCATTAAGTTTGGAATTAAGAAAGTAAAGGATGTATTTGGTGAAGAACAATGCAAATTTTGTTGTTTTTGTTTGTTTTAAGGATCTGAGATGTTCATGAAAGAGTTAACAGCTGTCATGGTTACGGTTGATTCAGTTCGCAACATGAACTTCATTCTTTATCTTTAATGTTTCAGTTACTATACTAGGTACAAGGTGCCCTATCTAGTAGTCATTTTGTGTCTATTGTGTCCTTAAAAGAGATACTTGAAATTCTTAGGGGAATGTTTGAAAATGAGTCAGTAGTAGCATTGTGATTTGAATGTCATATGCTGAGGCTTAAGGAAGGTATTTTTGTCTCTAGCATCAGAATTACATATAAGTAAATCTTTAAAAAAAAAATCCTAAAGAAATTTATAGCCCTAATTTACATGTCTCTCAAGGGATGAGGGTTAGGATTATAATTATAGATGAGAGAACTATAAAGGCACTAATTCTAACAGATGGTAGCAAAATGTCCAAATTTTTGTTACTTTTGTTATTTCTTAAAACTGTTTTCTAATACCTTTAAAATGACTGTTTTTAGATACAGCCATTGAGTTAGGTATAGCAATAGACTGTTTACTCTTTAATTTTTTTTCATAGCAGATACAAAATGCAGACATCTAATTATTCAGAATCTTTTAGACACTAATGGCTATTTACTTGTGAGAAAATTTAAACTGGTATGTGACAGTCACTAGATCCATCTGCCAAAGCAGCTTTAGGTTTTGGTCTGTTATTACTAAAAGCGATGGGTCTTACTATAGAGTGACCTAGGCCACATGGATGCACTGCATTTTCTTTCCCTGAGATGACTTACCACTGAAAGTCATGGATTCAGTTTGTTATTTTGGTTGCATGTTCCCTTGTCACTTTGCTACTAAAGTGTAATAATCCCTCAACAATAATGGTTTTGGTCAGCCAAGCCATATTGCTTTGATTCATTTGGAGTCGAGAACAGGGACTCTGTAGTGAAATAGATCTGACTGAATCTCTGCTCCTCCTGGTTTTGTGACCTTAGGTGAATTACTTAACCTCTTCTGATGCATTTGATATTAGTATAGTTTACTAGTTTAAATGTGTGAACTCTGGAGCTAGTTTGTCGGGCTTTGAATCCTGGTTGTGCTGCTTATAAGCTGGGTGACTTCAGGTATGTTTCTAACTTTCTGCCTCCTCTTTCGTATCTGTAAATTAGAGATAAGAATAGTACTTATCTGTAAACACTTTGAGTTTTTTAAACCTACCTGGAATGTAATAAGTACTCAATACATGAATACTAGTATTATCTATGTAAAAATGAGGACAGAAATAACATAAGAAGGCTGTTATGAGGCCTGAATGGTAAAATAAATAAAGCACTTCACACTGGGACTTAGTAATGTTCAGTAAATGATGGTACTATAAAGAGATTGGGGCTTCCTGGGTGGCGCTAGTGCTAAAGAACCCACCTGCCAGTGTAGGAGGCATGAGACCCAGGTTTGAATCCTGGGTTAGGAAGATCCCCTGGAGGAGGGCATGGCAACCCACTCCAGTATTCTTCCCTGGAGGAATCCCTTGGACAGAGGAGCCTGGCCAGCCTGGTCCATAGGATTGCACAGAGATGGACATGACTGAAGTGATTTAGCATGCACACACATAAGGAAATTAATATTAGGATGCAGTAGATGTATCTGTGGAGTAAGTATAGATCCAGGATTTGTAATAAAAGAGACCACACTGAAACTCCATTGCCAGTTGGTTAGGACAACAATGAGTTCCAGCATTCTGTTAGGTCACTTGTACAGAACAAATCAACTTTTCTATCCCAACTGACACACAGATGGGGCACATGAAAAAATCCTATCCAGTGCTGGGCTGGATGAAGCACAAGCTGGAATCAAGATTGCTGGAAGAAATATCAATAACCTCAGATATGCAGATGACAACACCTTTATACCAGAAAGCAAAGAGGAACTAAAGAGCCTCTTAATGAAGGTGAAAGAGGAGAATGAAAAAGCTGGCTTAAAACTCAACATACAAAAAATTAAGATCATGGCATCTGGTCCCATCACTTCATGGCAAATAGATGGGGAAAAAATGGAAACAATGACAGACTTTATTTTCGTGGGCTCCAAAAATCACTGCAGATGGTGACTGCAGCCATGAAATTAAAAGACACTTGCTTCTTGGAAGGAAAACTATGACAAGCCTCAGTTCAGTTCAGTTGCTCAGTCTTGTCCAACTCTTTGTGACCCCATGGATTGCAGCACACCAGGCCTCCCTGTCCATCACCAGCCAACTCCTGGAGCTTGCTCAAATTCATGTGCATTGAGTTGGTGATGCCATCCAACCATCTCATCCTCTGTCGTCCCATTCTCCTCCTGCCTTCAGTCTTTTCCACCGTCAGGGTCTTTTCCAATGAGTCAGTTCTTCGCATCAGGTAGCCAAAGTACTGGAGCTTCAGCTTCAGCAAAAGTCCTTCCAGTGAATATTCAGGACTGATTTTTCGGATTGACTGGTTTGATCTCCTTGCAGTCCAAGGGACTTCTAAGAGTCTTCTCCAACACCACACTTCAAAAGCATCAAGTCTTTGGCACTCAGCTTTCTTTATGATCCAACTCTCACATCCATATATGACTACTGGAAAAACCATAGCTTTGACTAGATGTACCTTAACCTAGACAGTGTATTAAAAAGCAGAGACATTACTTTGCCAACAAAGGTCCATCTTGTCAAAGCTATGGTTTTTCCAGTAGTCAGGCATGGATGTGAGAGTTGGACCATAAACAAGGCTGAGCACTGAAGAATTGATGCTTTTGAACTGTGGTGTTGGAGAAGACTCTTGAGAGTGCCTTGGATAACCCGGAGATCAAACCAGTCAATCCTAAAGGAAATCAGTCCTGAATATTCATTGGAAGGACTGATGCTAAAGTGGAAACTCCAATACTTTGGCCACCTGATGCAAAGAACTGACTCATTGGAAAAGACCCCAGTAGTGGGAAGGACTGAAGGCAGGAGGAGAAGGGGACAACAGAGGATGAGATGATTGGATGGCATCACCTAATGGACATGAGTTTGAGCAAGCTCTGGGAGGTGGTGAAGGATAGGGAAGCCTGATGTGCTGCGGTCCAGGGAGTCACAAAGAGTCAGACATGACTGAGGCACTGAACAGCAACAACAGAGATTTCAGAATTAAAATTGCAGTCTTGGTGTACCTGTTGTGACACAGTTTGCAACTGGCCACACTCCACAGCTGGCCAAGAAAGTAAATGCATTTATTGGGAGAAGCTTTTACATCAGCCACTAAAGATACGACATCAAAGTTTTCCCAATATGAAGGGTTATTAGAAATTTTGAAAAACAAAGTGAGTCATGATGCAGGCTCCTCATATTCTACTCAATCCTAAAATCTCATATTCTAGTCAATTCTAAAATTTACCCCTCTTCTGTAGTAATAGAATCCTGACTTTTTGTTTTTAGCTAGGCACATTGATGCCTGGAATAAAGACTATTTCCCAGCTATGTGACTAAGTTCTGCCAAAAGAGATAAAAACAGAAGCATTATGTGTGTGCTTAGAAAAGGCACTGACTCAACTGTAAGAGACCCCATTTTGCCATTCAGTTTCTCTTCTTCTTTTTGACCTGTATTGAAGACATGATAACTGGAGCTTTAGCATACAGTTTGGGCCATGAGGTGATTTTGATGATGGAAGCCAGGGACCTAGAATGGTAGAGAAGTTAGAAACTTTGGTCCCTAAGGATACTTGCAACTGACATCTCTACATCACCTGTCTCTAGACAACTTTTACAAAAGAAAAATAAATCTCAATGTTGTTTAATCTAAGTTACTGCTGTGTTTGGGTATTCTGTATTGTGCAGAATATATTATTATACTGAGGTGAAGGAGTAAATATTAAAGCACTATAAATCCCTTATGATTATACAATGGAAGTGAGAAATAGATTTAAGGGCCTAGATCTGATAGAGTGCCTGATGAACTATGGAATGAGGTTCATCATATTGTGCAGGAGACAGGTATCAAGAACATCCCCATGGAAAAGAAATGCAAAAAGCAAAATGGCTGTCTGGGGAGGCCTTACAAATAGCTGTGAAGAGAAGAGAGGTGAAAAGCAAAGGAGAAAAGGAAAGATACAAGCATCTAAATGCAGAGTTCCAAAGAATAGCAAGAAGAGATAAGAAAGCCTTCTTCAGCAATCAGTGCAAAGAAATAGAGGAAAACAACAGATTGGGAAAGACTAGAGATCTCTTCAAGAAAATTAGAGATACCAAGGGAACATTGCATGAAAAGATGGGCTCGATAAAGGACGGAAATGGTATGGACCTAACCGAAGCAGAAGATATTAAGAAGAGGTGGCAAGAATACACAGAAGAACTGTACAAAAAAGATCTTCACGACCCAGATAATCATGATGATGTGATCACTAATCTAGAGCCAGACATCTTGGAATGTGAAGTCAAGTGGGCCTTAGAAAGCATCACTATGAACAAAGCTAGTGGAGGTGATGGAATTCCAATTGAGCTGTTACAAATCCTGAAAGATGATGCTGTGAAAGTGCTGCACTCAATATGCCAGCAAGTTTGGAAAACTCAGCAGTGGCCGCAGGACTGGAAAAGGTCAGTTTTCATTCCAATCCCAAAGAAAGGCAATGCCAAAGAATGCTCGAACTACCGCACAATTGCACTCATCTCACATGCTAGTAAAGTAATGCTCAAAATTCTCCAAGCCAGACTTCAGCAATATGTGAACTGTGAACTCCCTGACGTTCAAGCTGGTTTTAGAAAAGGCAGAGGAACCCAGAGATCAAATTGCCAACATCTGCTGGATCATTGAAAAAGCAAGAGAGTTCCAGAAAAACATCTATTTCTGCTTTATTGACTATGTCAAAGCCTTTGACTGTGTGGATCACAACAAACTGTGGAAAATTCTGAAAGAGATGGGGATACCAGAGCACCTGACCTGCCTCTTGAGAAATCTGTATGCAGGTCAGGAAGCAACAGTTAGAACTGGACATGGAACAACAGACTGGTTCCAAATAGGAAAAGGAGTACATCAAGGCTGTATATTGTCACCCTGCTTATTTAACTTCTATGCAGAGTACATCATGAGAAATGCTGGGCTGGAAGAAGCACAAGCTGGAATCAAGATTGCCGGGAGAAATATCAATAATCTCAGATATGCAGATGACACCACCCTTATGGCAGAAAGTTAAGAGGAGCTAAAAAGCCTCTTGATGAAAGTGAAAGAGGAGAGCGAAAAAGGTGGCCTAAAGCTCAGCATTCAGAAAACGAAGATCATGGCATCCGGTCCCATCACTTCATGGCAAATAGATGGGGAAACAGTGTCAGACTTTATTTTTGGGGGGCTCCAGAATCACTGCAGATGGTGACTGCAGCCATGAAATTAAAAGACGCTTACTCCTTGGAAGACAAGTTGTGACCAACATAGATAGCATATTCAAAAGGAAAGACATTACTTTGCCGACTAAGGTCCATCTAGTCAAGGCTATGGTTTTTCCTGTGGTCATGTATGGATGTGAGAGTTGGACTGTGAAGAAAGCTGAGCGCCCAAGAATTGATGCTTTTGAACTGTGGTGTTGGAGAAGACTCTTGAGAGTCCCTTGGGCTGCAAGGAGATCTAACCAGTCCATTCTGAAGGAGATCAGTCCTGGGATTTCTTTGGAAGGAATGATGCTAAAGCTGAAACTCCAGTACTTTGGCCATGTCATGTGAATAGTTGACTCATTGGAAAAGACTCTGATGCTGGGAGGGATTGGGGGCAGGAGGAGAAGGGGACGACCGAGGATGAGATGGCTGGATGGCATCACTGACTCGATGGACGTGAGTGTGAGTGAACTCCGGGAGATGGTGATGAACAGGGAGGCCTGGCATGCTGCGATTCATGGGGTCGCAAAGAGTCAGACACGACTGAGCGACTGAACTGAACTGATTGAGATTTAATCACTGGTGTATACGGTGGGGGTGTATAACAGGACTTAAACATAAAGGAGATTGAAGGGCAGTAGCATAAATGATTAAGGAATTGAGAAGATTGTAGGTCTACTTTTATTATACTGGTGAAATTTTATTGTATTATTCGGAAATAAACTTCTTGGGAAAATATTTCAAACAGTGACATTTGTAAACTACTTATTAAATTATATTTTGTTGGTTACAGGGCATCGTTAGAAGAGCTGGTGAAACTGATGGGGAAGCATAGATAATTTTTGTCTTTATAGCATTAATAGTCTTTTATATTGCTAGGTTGTTATGCCATTGTTAAATGAAGTATTTATAACAGTAGATTTTTTTTTTTCTGGTAAAGTTATTCTAATTAATGATATTTCACGTGTCCCTTGGAGAAGGAAATGGCAACCCACTCCAGTGTTCTTGCCTGGAGACTCCCAGGGACGATGGAGCCTGGTGGGCTGCCGTCTATGGGGTCACACAGAGTCGGACACGACTGAAGCGATTCAGCAACAGCAGTAGCAGCACGTGTCTCTAAATTTTGGATTGGCAAATATGAAAAAACAGTTAGAAAACATTGGATTGACCATTTTCTCTAAAATAGGTTGAGAAAAGATTATTTTGGAGCCTACGCAGCAAATGTTTAAGATTTATTCACTAATTTACATAAAGATTATTCTAAAAAATTATTTTTGTATTAATACTTGGGCCCTCACTTTTAAATGGTTTGTGTGACACCAAAATAATTGTTTGACATTTAATTTAATAGCTTTGGCTAGACAAAGGTTTAGATGCCTGAGCTGAAAATGTGATAATCTCTCTAATAATGTTGCCTAATTTATGACTTGGTTTTATTGGATTGTGTGGAATTACAGACCTGTCTTTAATGTAAATGTTTGCTAATTTGGTGTACCTAATGTGACTGATACGATGTGTTTTAATATATCTTTATTAATGAGCTTGAAGATCTGTCTGTTTATATTATAATCATTTGTATCAACAACATAATACAGTCTTAGGCACAAGAGCTTGACTTACTCGATTTTGAATCCTGTGTCTTCTAGTTACTAATTATGTGACCTTGAATATGTTTCTGTGACTGATTGGGAGCACAGTATTGTGATAAGGGCATTACTTTTATAGATAAAAGACCTGGCCTCTGACCTTCGCTTATACTAGCTTTGTAAATGCTTTAAGCAAATTACTTGATAGCTGTGAGCTATAGTTCCTCATCTGTAAAGGGATGGAGAATTAGAGGGTTTTTTTTTTTTTTGAGGAATAAACTGAAATAATTATATAGCACTACAGAAATATAAAACATTAAAATACTTCATCTTCACTTTAAAAAAAATCAAGAATATTTTATTGTTCTAAGATTTTTTTTTCCCTTGGATTTTTTATCTTATAACTGGAAGTTTGTATTTGTTTGACCATTTTCATTCAACTTGCCTACTTCCCACATTTGTAGCCTCTAGCAACCATCAATCTATTCTCTATGTCTATGAGTTTGGTTTTTTTTTTTTTTTTAAGATTCTGCATGTAAGTGGGATAATGCAGTATTTGTCTTTGTCTGCCTTAGTTTACTTTGCATAATGCCCTCAATTCATCCAGATTGCTTCAGATAGCAAGATTTTCTTCCTTTTTTTATGATTGTATACGATTCTGTTGTGTGTGTATGTTTGTATATGTGTGTGAGTGTATGTGTAGAAAATCCATTGTGTGTGTGTGTGAGTGTATATATGTATGAATGTATGTATATTTTTTGAGGAACTGCCATACTGTTTTCCATAGTGGCTGCACCAATTTATACTCCTACTAGCAGTACACGAGGGTTCCTTTTTCTCAACATCCTCATAAGCACTTGTTATTTCTTGTCTTTTTGGTAAAAACATGTGAGGTGATATCTTGTGGTTTTGATTTGCATTTGCTGATTAGTGGTGTTGAGCACCTCTTCCTTTATCTGTTGGCCATTTGTATATTGTCTTTGGAGAAATGTCTATTTAGATCCTATGTCTGTTTTTAAAATGGATTGTTTATTTTTTCTATTGAGTTGTATGAGTTCTTAATATATTTTGGATGTTAATGCCTTATGTATATATGGCTTCCAAGTGTTTTATAGGTTTCCTTTTTATTTTGTTGATGCAGAAGCTTTTTAGCTCAGTGTAGTAAGCAACAGTTAGAACTGGACATGGAACAACAGACTGGTTCCAAATGGGAAAAGGAGTACGTCAAGGCTGTATATTGTCACCCTGCTTATTTAACTTCTATGCAGAGTACATCATGAAAAACACTGGGCTGGAAGAATCACAAGCTGGAATCAAGATTGCCGGGAGAAATATCAATAACCTCAGATATGCAGATAACACCCCCCTTATGGCAGAAAGTGAAGAGGAACTAAAAAGCCTCTTGATGAAAGTGAAAGAGGAGAGCGAAAAAGTTGGTTTAAAGCTCAACATTTTGAAAACTAAGATCATGGCATCCGGTCCCATCACTTCATGGGAAGTAGATGGGGAAACAGTGGAAACAGTGTCAGATTTTATTTTTGGGGGGCTCCAAAAATCACTGCAGATGGTGATTGCAGCCATGAAATTAAAAGACACATACTCCTTGGAAGGAAAGTTATGACCAATCTAGATAGTATATTGAAAAGCAGAGACATTACTTTGCCAACAAAGGTCCGTCTAGTCAAGGCTATGGTTTTTCCTGTGGTCATGTATGGATGTGAGAGTTGGACTGTGAAGAGAGCTGAGTGCCGAAGAATTGATGCTTTTGAACTGTGGTGTTGGAGAAGACTCTTGAGAGTCCCTTGGGCTGCCAGGAGATCCAACCAGTCCATCCTAGAGGAGATCAGCCCTGGGTGTTCTTTGGAATGACTGATGCTAAAGCTGAAACTCCAATACTTTGGCCACCTCATGAGAAGAGCTGACTCACTGGAAAAGACTCTGATGCTGGGAGGGATTGGGGCATTAGGAGAAGGGGACGACAGAGGATGAGATGGCTGGATGGCATCACCGACTCAATGGACATGAGTCTGAGTGAACTCTGGGAGTTGGTGATGGACAGAGAGGCGTGGCGTGCTGTGATTCATGGGGCTGCAAAGAGTTGGACGCGACTGAGTGACTGAACTGAACTGAACTGAGTCTCACTTGATTATTTTTGCTTTCATTGCCTTTTTTTCATTTGGTGTCAAATTAAAAAAATATTGCCAAGACTGATGTCAAGGAGGTGTTAAAATTTTATGGTGCCAAGTCAGTGGAATTAAGGAAAAGCTGATAACTCCTTTAATTATTGAACTATTAATTAGTTGTAGCTTTTATTTATCAAACCCATACTACATGCTAGCCACCATGACTAGCACTTACATACATATCTTAGTTCAAGACTACTTTAAATATTCATTTAAACTAATAAAAGTAAATAGAGTTAATAGTCTCAACCAATATATAATAATAGCTATAATTGTAATTATTTTATTTTTATTTTGTTTGGTCCATAATTAATGTTATTAACTAATTTACGAAGAGGTTAAATTTTGGCCACAATCGTACAGCTAGAAAGTTGAGGAGGAAATGGGCAAAAATTGTTCTTAGTGACTCTAAAACTCTCTATTAATTCTTCAGTTATTACATTGCTAAATATTATTGAATGTATCTCCTTGTATAGATATTTTAGTAGTAGCTTTAAGGCTTCCCTGATAGCTCAGTTGGAATCTGCCTGCAATGCAGGAGACTTCAGTTTGATTCTTTGGTTGAGAAGAGCCACTGGAGAAGAGATAGGCTACCCACTCCAATATTCCTGGGCTTCGCTTGTGGCCCAGCTGGTAAAGAATCTGCCTGCAATGTGGGAGACCTGGGTTCAATCCCTGGGTTTGGAAGATCCCCTGGAGAAGGGAAAGGCTACCTACTCCAGTGTTCTGGCCTGGAGAATTCCATGGACTCTGTAGTCCATGGGCTTGCAAACAGTCGGACATGACTGAGTGACTTTCACTTTCACACTTGAAGTATCGCATTAAAAAATATGTAACTTGTTAAAATCTACTGTTATTGAAGTTTTACCAATATGAAGTGTAGAAAATACCTCTAAAGTTCCTTTGCCCTCCTGTCATTTATAATATGATGGTCTTAAAATATCTCCTCTACATATATTTAAAACTGCAACAGACAGACTTTTTGCTTCACTTGTCAAACATAGTGTAGAAAACTCAAGAATAGAGGTTAAGTCTATTATATTTACCCATGTTTTTGCTCTTTTTTATGCTTTCTTCCTTCTGGGATTTATGAGGCAAAAAAAAAAAAACAAAACAACAAACAGACCTCAGAGAATTTACTGCTGTGTTGTTCCTTTAGTCCCTAGATCCTTGCAGGTCTGCCTTTGCTTTCCAAGTTACCTTATATTTTTTAATATAGTGGCTGGGGTTTTTAGCTGTTCTTAGTGGGAGGGATGGGGAGAAGCTTGTGTTTTCCATCTCGGTCTGGAACTGAAAGTTACTTCATTGTACTTTCAATAAATAAATAAATAAATATATATATACATAAAATCGGCTATGCTGGAGTTTTATGTTGTTTTCCTGATCGTGTGCTATTTGGGAGGAAAAAGCTTGGGGCCTTTAAATCTCTGGATTGAATTGTACTTGACATATCTTAGTGATAGAGTTGCCCATCACTGGGGTTAAAAAAGTACATATAAAGGAGATTCTCTAGCTGCCCTTTCAATTCTTGGAAGTGAGCAGTTTCTTAATAATAATAATAATAAAATAGCTGTCATTGATTTTGGTTCTGCCATTTATTGACTTCATGATTTTGGGAACGTTATTTACTCTCAATGTGCCTTAATTTCCTCCACTGTAAAATGGGGATAATAGTACTTGAAAGGTTGTTGAGAAGATTAAATGGTATTATAATTGTAAAGTAATGAGAAAAAATACCTTACATTCAGGAAGAACTGTATAAATGTAGCTGTTATCTTCATTATTCTTAGAGTAATAGGCCCATATGATAGACGTTATTACATTCATTTTAAGAATAAAAAATTCAGGTTCAGAGAGAGTAAGATGCCTTGCCTGGTTCTTTTCTGGCCCAGTTCTATATAGGTATTCTTAGGATATACACCCAGAGCTGTATGACCTTACACTGTATGCTTTTCAAGGTATGATGCTATCCATCAACATCACCAAATCCCCATGCATCCTGTATTTTCACCTAGCATTATGTGTATTTCTCTTCATACTTGACATTTTAACCCAAGCTGTAACATCTCACCAATCATTGTACCATAATTTATCTAACCTTCTCTTATTTTTGAATATAAATTGTCTCTCTGTCATCCATCTGGCTCATGTATTAATGAATGCTCACCAATATCAGTATATTATTTTTTATAATGCAGTAGTAACGATTGACCTTTAAAGGGCTTTATGCCTTTTATATGAAGATAGCAATGTGTTTTATGAAAATGTATATCCCACTAAAAATTTTCAGTAGCATAATATGTTTATTATACTTTTGAATCTCTTGTTCTGTAGAAACTGCTTTAAATCTGTTTGAATCTGAATTTTTGAATCTTTATTGTTATTTAGGAAGAGTTCTGTAGAAAGATTGTGCATCTTTATTCATTAGTTGTATTCTATGAGACTTGGAACTTTTGCCATATGTCTCCTGGCCCTTATTAAATGTAATGTGGGAGGACTGTGCAGGTTATCAAGAGTTGGCTTAAACGTAAGTCTTTGATTTGAAATTATATTTGGATATATTTCTTTCTGAGCATCTACAGTTTACATTTTCTGAATGTAAATATGGATGAATAAAGATGACATGACTTTGAATCTTAGCTCTAATTCTTCAAAGTCTTTATTTTATGTTTATTTTGCCTAGGATTTTGACTATAGATATTAAATGAATACATGCACACTGTGTAATAGTCATACATTCACTTTTTTGTTCTACAGATATTATTATAGGGCTTGCTTTGTTTTAGACACTGCTCTAAATCCCTGCTCTTCTGATACATACCTTTTAGTATAGAAAAGAAATAAGCCAATAATTATTGTGATAGTGTGATAGAGAATAATGGGGGATGGTGAGTGCTTTTTTTTTTTTAAGACAAAGTTTTGTAGCATTCTTATAGCATTTTATAGTCATTCACTTTTTCTTGCTGCCCAAGGTCCTGGTTTTGTTCTGCAGCCCACCCTTGCGAATAAATTCTATTAGTCTAAGCATAATGTAATCCCATTTCACTTGTCAGTGGTTGAATTTTCAAGGGATGGGTTGACTCACTCTTGTTTAATAGGATGCGCAGATTTGGGGGAGACTTCTTTTAGTAGTTTCTCTCCTTTATAATGCGAGTGACTAGAACAGTTGTTCTTCTTCACACAATTACCTGTGGCTACAGTTAAGATAGCCAACTTGTTACCCCGAAGAGAGCTAGGGCGAGGACAGAAGCCGATATGCCAAGCGGGAAGAATAGATAGATGAAAAGAGTTTTTTGACTATTTCATGGAACAGTTGAATTAGTCAACTTTAAAACCTTTCTTTAATCAAGTAATCGATTTCCTTATTTTTGAACAATCATTTCTTTGGCTGTGCTGGGTCTTCGTTGCTGCGTGGGCTTTCTCTAGTTGTGGTGAGTGGGGGCTACTCTCTGGTTGCAGGGCAGGGGTTCTCATTGCGGCGGCTTCTCTTGTTCTGGCGCGTGGGCACTAGGCTTATGGGCTTCAGTAGTTGGGGCACATGGGTTCAGTAGTGGTGGTGCATGGGTTTAGTTGCTCTTTAGCACGTGGGATCTTTCCAGACCAAGGATTGAATTCGTGTCTCCAGAATTGACAAAGGCGGAATCTTTACCACTGAACCATCAGGAAAGCCCTGATTTCTTTATTTTTAAAGCCATTTAAAGTTGGATTTTCTCTTACTTCTGTCCTAACATGTTGTAATTGATACGTGTTGTCAGGGACTATCCCTGAGAAGAGGGGACATTTAAGTAGAGGTTTGAATTATGAAGAAAAAGCCGAAGGGATTGTAGGTCAGGTAGAAGGTACAGCAAGAGTGAAGATCCCATGATAGGGAAGAACTTTACATATTCTGGAAACTGACAGAAGGCTGGAATACCTAGTTTCTATTGAGTGGGGAAAAGATAATAGTATAATATTTATAAATTGCATTACAGTTTCTAAACCATTTTTACTTATTTAATGTGATCTTCACCGTTAAATGAGGATATACTATTATTACCATTTTGTATTTTGGTAAACTCCCCATATATTTATAGCCAGTGATTTATTTGAAATAGTTACTCTTTCTACTTTAACATGTTGGCATATGAGTATATGTTATGTCCAAAATCCCCTGGAGAAGGGCATGGAAACCCACTCCAGTATTCTTACCTGGAGAATCCCATGGGCAGAGGAACCTGGCAGGCTACAGTCTATAGGGTCACAAAGAGTCGAACACGACTGAAGTGACTTAGCACACAGCAGACATATGTTATGTATATATTTGATAACCAGATAAAATGGTAAGAGATATGTTTTATTTGAATTTGTTAGTGTTACCACTTTTTGGCAGTATTGATATGTTTAGGGCAGAAGGAACAGATGCCAAGGCCAGTTTTCTGGATCCATTTGAATGGTATAAATTAATTGCATCAGTAAACACAACCTGGTGTGTTGAATTAAAGTGAGTGACATGCTCCTGATAGAAACCATATAAATGTGATTATGTGTTTGCACTTTGTAACTAGGAAGGTAAATTTCTAAGATATTAGCTGGTTTTAGTGAATTAATAGAGTATTTTGTGCTCATGTATTCAGGATGCCTGGCATTTTAAATTCATATGTGCATATACTGTGACCTTACTGATAAGTGTACTGTGAAAGCATGATAGATAACTGTAAGTAATGAATAAGAATTGAATTTTGTAATCTTGGTCGTTGCTATATGAAAATTTCCTTTCCATTCCTTTCCTGTTACTCCCTCTTTTCCCCCTCCAGGCTTTCTCTTCTCTCCCTTTCTGTCTTCCCTTCCTCTCTGCCTTCTCTCCCTTCATTCCACTTATCAGTTTAGTTATTTAGATTTCAGCTGTCATTAAAGGACCATTTTAATTTATGATTCTATTTTTACTTGTTTTTTCCTACTTCTTCCTTAAATTATTAAACAAAATGTTGTTACTGCTCTTTTCACATATATGGAGAATAGACAGAAAGATTTTAGGTAAAATCTTTACTTAATTTGAAAATGAATTAAGATCAGTTGAGAATATATTTAAATAAATAGTTGTGGACTTGTATTAATCTGGAATTAACTTGAATTATATATACATAGGGCTTTTTAAATATTTGTACTTTATAATTAATCATTAGCTTTTCTCTAAAAGTTTAATTTGATTTCCTTTTATCAACCTGATGCCTTTAAAATATAACAGTTAAGCTTAACCTTTGCTACATTATAGTAGTCATTCTTTAAATTTGTTGAAAATGATTTTAATTTTCTTTTGAAGTTTTAGGTTTATTCCGTTACATTGAATTACTTTAAGGAGCACTCTGTAACAATGATTTGCTGTTTACTCTTTCAGTTACTAAAAAATCATCCTAAAGATGATAGCTCTCTAAACCATAGTATACATTTATTATAATCTAAGGAATCATTATTATTTGAACATTTATGATCCTTTCTTTTGGCTTGAGAAGAAGTTAGGTTACTAGGAAGATACAGAAAAGTTGCATTGTAGTTTGTTAGTTTTATAGTTACTTCAGTGGATTCTCATTTTCTTTGAAATGTGTAAAAAATAGAATTTTCACATTAACAATTGGATTGAAGTTGATCATATCTATAGAATAATTACTTTTGATTTCTTTCATTAAAAGTAAGTATGTATACTGATGATTTTGCTGAGGAAAATCTCATAGAAACTCAAAATGCAAGCAAATAATTTAACCATTTACTGAATTAGCATTCTTCAGTTATTGACATTTTCAGTTACATTCACAAGACAGTTTAAATTTTATTAAAATTTTTCTAATAGATTTTTCAACTCTATTGAAGCATTACTTACATGAGCAAAAGGTACATATAGTAAGTGTACACTTAGATGATTTTTCTTAAATCTGTACCTTCATACAACTGTCATTCCCCTTTTTAATCAGTTGTATGCATGCTCCCTGGCAATCAGTAATCTGATTTTAGTCACTATGTGTTAGTTTCTCTGTTCTAGAACTTCATAAATGTGTATTTTTGTGCCTGGCGTCTTTCAACAGGCGTATTTTTGAGATTCATCCAGGTTGTTTTGTAAATCAGTAGTTCCTGTTTGTTAGTCGCTCTGTCGTGTCCAGCGGTTTGCGATCCCATAGACTATAGCTGTGGCTCCCCTGTCCATGGAATTCTCCAGGCAAGAATACTAAGTGAGCAGCAATTCCCTTCTCTAGGGGATCTTTCCAACCCAGGGATTGGATCCACGTCTCCTGCATTGCGGGCAGATTCTTTACCATCTGAGCTACCAGGGAAGCTAGTTCCTATTTACTGCAGAATAATATTCCATTTATGTGAACCTGTTACCTGTTGATTAGACACTTGGATTTTTTTCAAAGTTTGATTCATTGATAAAGTGGCTGTGGTGTCTTCTATAAATATTTGGTGGAATTCACACATAAAGCCATGTGGACCTAGAGTTTTGTTCCTGGGAACATTTACTAATATACATTCATTATCTTTAATAGATATAAGGCTTATGCCTATTCAGGTTATCTATTCTTTTTTGAATAGCAGTTGGCATTGGCAGTTTGTTTAAGAATTTTATCCATTTTGGGTCCGGTTTCATATATATTGACCGTAAGTTGTTCATAATATTTCATTATTATCCTTTTGTAGGATCTGTAATGATGCTTCCCTTTTCATCCCTTATATTGGCAATTTATGTCATCTTTTTTCCCTAGATTAGTTCATCTAGAATATTATTAATTTTATTGATCTTTTCAAGGAACTAGTTTTTAGTTTCATCAATTTTTTTCTTGTATTGTTTATCTGTTTTATATTTTATTGATAGTGTTTACACTGTAAAGCTTTTTTGTTGTTCAGTCGTTCAGTCGTGTCTGACTCTTTGCTACTCCATGGACTGCAGCACACCAGGCCTCCCTGTCCATCACCAACTCCTGGAGTTTACCCAAACTCGTGTCCATTGAGTCGGTGATACCGTCCAACCATTTCATCCTCTGTCGCCCTCTTCTCCTCCTGCCCTCAGTCTTTCCCAGCATCATGGTCTTTTCCAGTGAATCAGCTCTTTGCATCAGGTGCCAATGTATTGGAGCTTCAGTTTCAGCCATCTGTCCTCTCAGTGAATATTCAGGGTTGATTTACTTTAGGATTAACTGGTTTGATCTTGTAGTCCAGGAGACTCTCAAGAGTCTTCTCCAGCACCGCAGTTTGAAAGCATCAATTCTTGGGCTCTCACCCTTCTTTATGGTCCAAATCTCACATCTGTATGTGACTACTGGAAAAACAATAGCTTTGACTAGACGGACTTTTGTTGGAAAAGTGATGACTCTGGTTTTTAATATGCTATGTTTGTTATAGTTTTTCTCCAGGGAGCAGATGTCTTAATTTCATGGCTGCAGTCACCATCTGCAGTGATTTTGGAGCCCAAGAAAATAAAGTATCTCACTGTTTCCATTTTTTCCCCATCTATTTGCCATGAAGTGATGGAACCAGATGCCATGATCTTAATTTCTTTTAATGTTGAGTTTTAAGCCAGCTTTTTCACTCTCCTGTTTCACTTTCATCAAGAGACTCTTTAGTTCCTCTTCACTTTCTGCCATAAGGGTGGTGTCATCTGCATATCTTAGGTTATTGATATTTCTCGAGGCAATCTTGATTCCAGCTGTGCTTCATCCAGTCCGACCTTTCCCATGATGTACCATGCATATAAGTTAAATAAGCAGGGTGAAGCTTTTACCTATTTCACCAAACTTTCAAATGCCTGCCTTCTTCTTGAAATATAATGTAGACCTTAAAACTATATTGTTTTTTCTGCTTGTCATACATACATCTTGTGACTTTGTTGTAAACTCTATAATATTTGTGATTTTAGTTTTAAAGAATCAAATTTATTTTACTTTTGAATTAAATTTATTTTAAGAGATTAAAAATGAGGAAAATTTTCATTTATATGTATTCATACATTTATTCGTTGTTTACATTCAAATTTCCATCCACAATCATTTTCTTTCAGTCTGAAAAGCACCCTTTTAAGTATATCCTGTAGTGCGTATCTGTTGGTAACAAGTTCTTTCAGCTTTTGTTTCCAGAAGATGTATTTATTTTGCTTTTATCTTTTAAAATCTTTTTATTTTAGAATTACAGAAAATTTTCAAAGAAAGAGTTTTCATACACTTTTTGCCAAGGCTAGCCTAATGTTAACATCTTACATAGTCATAGTGCATTTGTGAAAAATGATGAATTAACAAGGTGCAATATTATTTGCTAGACTGCACACTGTATTTGAATTTTACCAGTTTCTCCATGGTGTCCCTTTTCCAAGATCTAATCCTCGATACCGTGTCTCCTTAGACTTCTCTTATCTGTGACAGTTTGTTAGTTGCTTCATTATTTTTTCATGACCTTGATAATTTTGAAGAGTATATTAGGGTCAGGTATTAATATTTGGTTGGATGTCTCTCGTTTTGGGGGTTTTTGGTAGTTTTCCCATTTTTAGACTGAAATTTGGGTTTGGGGGTTGAATACCACAGAGAGAATGTGCCATTCTTCTGTACCAATTAGAGTTGTTTCATCGCTGTAGAAATTTTCCTGAAACCCCTTGGTGATCAGCCCTTACTTACACCTTCAGTACTTGGCAACAGCTGATCTATGTTTCATTCTGTAGTTTTCTTTTTTCCATAATATCAGATAAATGAATCACACAATATGTGTCTTTTGGTTATATCTTCCTTCACCTAGGAAAATGTCTTTTTAAGATTCACCCATTTTGTTGAGTGGGCCAATAGTTTGTTCCTTTTTATTGCTGAGTAGTAGCCCTTTGTTTTTGATAGATTTATCATTTGTTTTGATAAATGAATGTTCTCATTCACTTATTGAAGGCCATGGCGATTTTCTCTCCGATTTTTGGCTATTTATCTATGAAGCTGCTATAAACATTTATGTAGCAGTTTTTGTGAGAATATGAGCTTTCATTTTCTTGAGGTGATACCTAGATAGGAGTGGGAATCTTGTGTGAGTGTATATTTTTAACTTTGAAACCTTAAACTTCTTAAAGCAAACATTGGAGAAAATATATTGACCTTGGATTTGGCATTGAAGTTTTAGATATAATAGCTAAACCACAGTCTATTAAAAATTATATTCAAACAAAAGATTAAATTTTTGCTGCATTCAGGACACTGTTAAAATGCAAAGACAAGTTACAGACTGGTGGAAAACAATTGAAAAGTTACATATCTGATTATAGACATGTATCAAGAATATATAAAGAACTCTTAAATCTCAAATGTAAACAATCTAATATATAAATGGATAAAACATCTCAATGGACATGTCACCAAAGAAGCTATATGGGTGGAAAATAGGCAGAGGAATAGATGATTACATGCTTAGAGAAATTGAATGCAAATGAAATCTGCATTGAGGCACCACTACACATCTATCAGAATTGCTTTAAAAATGGAAAATACCAAACGCTGGAGAAGTTGCAGAGTACAGGAACACTAATTTTTTGCTGGTAACAATTTAGGATGTAAATTAAGGATGGAGAAGTTGCTTTGGAATACAGTTTGGCATTTTCTTATAAATACATATTTTTCATATGACCCAGCATTCTCAATCCTAGATATTTACCAAAGTTAAATGAAAGATTACAAAAACTTGCTCTTCTGTTTGAAGGTATTGTGAGTTCAGTTCAGTCGCTCAGTCATGTCCTACTCTTTGCGACCCCATGAATCGCAGCACGCCCGGGCTCCCTGTCCATCACCAACTCCCAGAGTTCACTCAGACTCATGTCCATCAAGTCAGTGATGCCATCCAGCCATCTCATCCTCTGTCGTCCCCTTCTCCTCCTGCCCTCAATCCCTCCCAGCATCAGAGTCTTTTCCAGTGAGTCAACTCTTCCCATGGGGTGGCCAGAGAACTGGAGTTTCAGCTTTAGCGTCATTCCCTCTAAAGAAATCCCAGGGCTGATCTCCTTCAGAATGGACTGGTTGGATCTCCTTGCAGTCCAAGGGACTCTCAAGAGTCTTCTCCAACACCACAGTTCAAAAGCATCAATTCTTCGGCGCTCAGCTTTCTTCACAATCTAACTCTCACATCCATACATGACCACAGGAAAAATGATAGCCTTGACTAGATGGACCTTTGTTGGCAAAGTAATATCTCTGCTTTTCAATATGCTATCTATGTTGGTCATAACTTTTCTTCCAAGGGGTAAGCGTCTTTTAATTTCGTGGCTGCAGTCACCATCTGCAGTGATTTTGAAGCCCCCCAAAATAAAGTCTGCCACTGTTTCCACTGTTTCCCCATCTATTTCCCATGAAGTGATGGGACTGGATGCCATGATCTTTGTTTTCTGAATGTTGAGTTTTAAGCCAACTTTTTCACTTTCCACTTTCACTTTCATCAAGAGGCTTTTTAGTTCCTCTTCACTTTCTGCCATAAGAGTGGTGTCATCTGCATATCTGAGATTATTGATATTTCTCCCGGCAATGTTGATCACAGCTTGTGCTTCTTCCAGCCCAGCGTTTCTCATGATGTACTCTGCATAGAAGTTAAATAAGCAGGGTGACAATATACAGCCTTGACGTACTCCTTTTCCTATTTGGAACCATCCTGTTGTTCCATGTCCAGTTCTAACTGTTGCTTTCTGACTGGCATATAGGTTTCTCAAGAGGCAGGTCAAGTGGTCTGGTATTCCCATCTCTTTCAGAATTTTGAAGGTATTGTCAGTGGATAGCAAAGGGTATTTGCCGTTTCTTTTTATTTCAGCACTTTTTAAAGATAGTGTTCTGTTGCCCACTAGCTTGTATTTTTTTCTGATAAGAAGCCCCCTGAAATTCTCTTTGTAGCACCTGTGTATTTTCCCCGTGTGACTAATCATCTTCTCCAAATTATGGTTTTATTTGTATTTAAAAGTACATTGGAAATTCTGCATGTGCCCATGACTAAGCTAGTTTTCAATATGTTACTTCAAGTTTGATGATAGGTTTTGTTTTGAGAAGTCCTTTTTTGAACTGAATGCCAAAATGGGGGGAATGCCTGTACATTTCCAACTGGCCCCAGAGCGATTAATGTAAATTGTTTTCTTGCTAATGATGATGAGTGACTTTAAAGTTTTAGCACCTGACCAGATTTTAGTTCACAATGATAGTTACTTTAAGGTGACATGACTGTGCTGAAAGCTGTTAAACACTGTAGTATCTGAAGATAAGTGCCGTTAACAGTGGCTGCTTGAAAAAGTTACTTTTTTTTAAGTCAAACTTTCCAATTTTTTTCTTTCTGTATAATTTTCTCTTTGAGTAATTTTTTAAAAAACTGACATGTTACATTGTATTAGTTTTAGGTATACAACATAATGATTTGATACATGTATATTGTGAAATGATTACTGTATGAAATCTGGTTGACATCTATCACCATATATAGTTATAGTATTTTTCTTGTGATGAAGATATTTTCTGTCTTCAAATTCACTTAACTTTTCCTCTGCAGTATCTAATACGCTCTTAATCATTACCAGATAATTTTTTAATTTTCTAGATTAAAAAAAAATGATAGATGTTGCCTTTTTGTTAGTTCTTATTTCCTTTATCAATGTATTCATTTTCTAAAATTTAAATCCTAGCATATATTTTTAGTAATCGTTTTAGGGTCCTTATCTGCTGTTACCATCACTTTGTCTTCTGGGTCTGTTTTAAATTGACTGATTTTCTTCTTGGTTGTGGGCCACATTTTCCTACTTGTGGCTTCATAGAAAAAATATACATTTCTTGAAAAGTAATTCATAATTTCTTCAACCATGTTTCTATTGATGAGCAATTATGTTATTTGTAGTTTTAAATTGTTGCAAACAATGTTTTAATGAATATCCTTCTGCTGTGTTTTGTTCACATGTTAAAATTCCTCTTGGTATAAATTTCTGCTAGTGGAATTTCTCATCAAAGGACCCGTTTATGCAAATATTTGACATATTATGCCATATTTCCCTTTCCATAGGATGTACATATTTTATATTAAATAAATACTGAATTTAAGTTAAATAAGTACTGCATTATTTTTAAGTTTAGAAGAAAATCCTGTAACGAACATGGTTCATGGCAGAACACGCCAGGCTCCTAGAGATTTGGTTCTGTAGCACGTTGTCACAGATTCATCTTTTGACCTTAACCTTAGTAAACCCACTTGAATGTAACTCTTGGAAACTTTCACATAGTCAGATGCTAAAAGAAGTAGATATTGTGGTCATTTTTTTAATATTTTGAATATGCGTGTGCGCTAAGTTGCTTCGGTTGTGTCCGACTCTTTGCAATCCTGAGGACTATAGCCCGCCAGACTCCTCTGTCGATGGGATTCTCCAGACAAGAATACTGGAGTGGGTTGCTATTTCCTTCTCCAGATATGCTGAGTATAAGAAAAGTTAATTTGATAGTGTTGTAATAGTACTACATTTTGTTGTTGTTCCTTCTAATGGAATGGTTACACTATTTTTAAGGAATTAATTGGGTGATATTGTTTATATTTAGTTTTTACTGAATTAATCAGAATATTAATTGCTATAAGAAGAGGCTTTTTGGGGGGCTTGTTTTAGTGACAGTACTGCCCTTGCAATTTGAATCGACTAGAATATTATCCTCGAGGGTAGAAATGTTTTTGTCTTTCTTGTTGTTGCAGAAACCTAAAATTCCCAAGTGCTGCCTTATTTTTGGTTTGGGGCTTGAAATGTTGGAGTGTTTGCTCTTTTTTCTAGTCACCGCCGGTAGCCTTTAACAGCTTTTTGAATACCGCAGGTGATCTCTCTCCATGTTCTTCGTAATTTTTGGTTAGTTGCTGGACAGTGTGAACTTTATATAGTTAAGTGTCTGTATTTTATTGCATTTCTTTAAAGAACATTGAGTTTTATTTTGATAGGCATTCATTTCCTTTTGGATCACTTTGAGCTTGCTTTTACAGCTTGTTTTTAAGTTTTATTGTAAATCTTGTTAGCATAGCCTTTATTCTGTGGCTGGAGTCATTAGACTTGTCTCATGAACAGATCTGGGCTACAGCCCTTGAGCTAAGAATGGACTTTACATTTTTAAACAGTTGTAAAGAAACAAGAATAAAAGCTAAGAATATGTGGTAGAGACTGTATGTGTCCCACATAGTCTGAGATATTTACTGTCTTGCTCTTTACAGAAAACATTTTCTGATCTTTGCTCTAAGACTTGCTTAATCCTAACTTATAAGATGTTTTATTTCTTGGCTTTCTACTGAATATCCCAGGTTTTCTGTGATATTTTCATTCTGTTTGATTGGAACTCATATGTCTTCCCTTTATAAAATCTCTGAAAGATGTACAGCTTTCAGCTACATTTAATTTTTCTTTCCCTGGTATTCTTTGCAAGTCTCATGTGGTCTTACTACGTGTGCAGAACTTAGTGTCTAGCCGGAGACTCTGAGGATCATCTCTGCACATTTCTGGAGCCTTTTCTCTGGGTAGCTGTTTTCACTTTGGTACACTGGCTCACAGATTCCAGCCACCTTACATTCCCTTAACTTTTTTTATTTTAATTTTACTCATTTTAAAATAAGATAATGTTTTAATACAATATATTTTTAAACTAAAGTTAAGTTTTAAAAACATGAGTTGACCATGTATTTCTGGGTTTATTTTTGGACTCTCTATTTATCCCATTGGTGTCTGTGCTGGTATCATACTGTGTTTTTTTTTTAACTTTCTATTTTATGTATGGCTGAGTCACTCTGCTGTGCACCTGGAACTATTAAAACATTGTTAATTGGCTATACTCTATAAACTTTTTTTGTCTCTTATCTTTTCACCTCAAAAAGATAGCTGTGCTTTGCTTGAATTATCCATTTTTGTTCTAGTGTTCAATAACGTTTAGTTAGAAACCTGCAGTGAACATAGGACTTACATTTGGTTGTTGACCTCCTCTCAGGCATTACAGTCTTGTCTGACCTTTGCCCAATGTCTGAAAACTGTTTTCCTAAATTTTTTTCTTTTTCTTTTAGTTTTCTAGTTGTTTATATGTGAGGCCAAGTCTAGCATCAGTTATTTCTTCATGGTGAGAAGTGAAAGTTTGTTTCAGTTCAGTTCAGTTGCTCAGTCGTGTCCGACTCTTTGAGACCCCATGGACCGCAGACTACAACACACCAGGCCTCCTTGTCCATCACCAACTCCCAGAGCTTATTCAAACTCATGTCCATTGAGTTGGTGTTGCCATCCAACCATCTCATCCTCTGTCATACCCTTTTCCTCTCGCCTTCAATCTTTCCCAGCATCAGGGTCTTTTCCAATGAGTCAGTTCTTCACATCAGGTGGCCCAAGTATTGGAGTTTCAGCTTTAGCATCAGTTCTTTCAATGAAAATTCAGGACTGATTTCCTTTAGGATGGACTCATTAGATCTCCTTGCAGTCCAGGGGACTCTCAAGAGTTTTCTCCAACACCACAGTTCAAAAGCATCAATTCTTCGGTGCTCTGCTTTCTTTGTAGTCCAACTCTCTCATCTATACTTGATCACTGGAAAAACCATAGCCTTGACTAGACAGACCTTTGTTGGCATAGCAATGTCTCTGCTTTTTAATATGCTATCTAGGTTGGTCATAACTTTTCTTCCAAGGAGCAAGCGTCTTTTAAGAAGTCTGGTTAGTAAACATTGATAGAAATGCTTTTAGACTTTTGATATATTATAAATTAATAATTATACTTTTTTAAAATATCTTATTTGTTGTAAATTGAATTTAATTTTTATAGATTTGTAAAGAGGTATTAGCAGGATATTAAGGAAACTGATTAAGATTCAGTTCTGTTCTGCATCTTGAATGCCTACTCTGTGTCTCAGACTTTGTACATCTTGCTGGGGACAGAAAAAGTAACATGTGATTTGAAGGCCAGGTACTCAGTCTGGTAGGGAGAGTAGACCTATGTATTATCTATTGCTGCATGACAGATTACCCTAAGACTAAGTGGTTTAGAAAACTTAATCTCTTGGCCAGGAATCCGGCCATGGCTTTAGCTGGATCTTCTGGCTCAGGATCTTTCAAAAACCTGAAATTAAAATGTCAGTCAAGCTGCAGTGGTATCAAGGCTTGACCGGTGGAGGATCCATTTCCAAGTTCACTGACATGGTTGTTGGCAGAAATCAGTTCCTTTCCACATGGGCCTCTTGACAGGGCAGCTCACAGTGTGGTAGCTTATATCTCTTGTAACCTTATCTCAGAAATGAAATTCTGTCATTTTCACTGTATTCCATTTAAGAAGTAAGTCCTTAGGTCCTGCCTACACTCAGAAGGAGGGGATTACACAAAGATACGGATATAGGACACGAGGATCGTTAATAGCCATTTTAGAAATTGCTTTAATAACCCATGGTATATAAATTGCATAAAATATTATAACTGGGTCTATAAAATAATGTTTTGTTTTATAAAGAAATAAAGTTTCAGAAGGAAACCTGGCACATTTTGATCCATTTACTATTTGCAGATGAAGGGTTGTATGTGAATCTCAAACAGAAATGAATTCATAAATACTTGACAAGAGAACAACCCACTCAGAAGAAATCTCAGCAAATACTGTTTATAAATTTTAGTCAGAAATTAGCTCATATTGTTAATGTTGAAATATTTTTGCTAATAAATTTGAAATATTTTCATTAATAAATTCATCCACAAATTAACTGAGTGACTTTCAAAGGCTGTACACACTTCCTATAGCTATCTCATTGTCTTTGCAAAGGGAATATTCTAGATGAGGAAAAAATTAAGACATAGAGAATTATTTTTAATGGTGAAAGGTAACCATAAGATTGCTGATCTTATTGGCTTTTTAGACCAGTTTATTTTAATACTTAAGGGGGTGTCTTGTAAAATATATGTTAATAATAATAAACCCTAAAGTTGTTGAATGATTTTATTTTCCTTATAATGGCACTGTCCTCTGCATTCTACATTTGTATTTGCTATCTGGAGCATAAAATGCAGTTGAGGTTGATGTGCCCAGATTTTGTATCATGTATCATAGAGGCACATGCCATTATGACATCTTCACTCACTCATTCATTTATTTTAAAAAATATTTGTAATTAAGTTTTAAATACTGTTCTAAGTACTTTGGATATGTCAGTGAACATGGATAAAAATCATTAAGTTAACATTTTGGTTGGTACGGTTCAAAAGTAAACAATAAACATGATAGGTAAGTAAGCACACATTCATTATAGATAAGAAAAAAATTATATATGTGCTCTTTTAAACCATACTAAGGAAAATTACATAGAAAGCTACTTGGTTTTCAGCTTATTTTTGTTAATCACTTTTTAAAATATTGATCAAGACAACAAACTGGGGAAATATTCTCTCTAAAGAGAGAATTAAAATCATGCTATTAATTAAGAAATGACCATGTTTTGCTCCTACAATAATTTCTTACTTTTCATATGCAATATCAATATTACTCTAAAGTGGGGTTTCCGAGGTGGCTCAGCAGTAAAGAATCTGCCTGCCGATGCAGGAGTTGCTGCAGACGCAGATGCGATTCTTGGGTCAGAAATATACCCTGGAGGAGGAAATGGCAAACCACTCCAGTATTCTTGCCTGGAAAATTCCATGGACAGAGGAGCCTGGCGGGCTCCAGTCCATGGGATCACAAAGAGTCGGACATGACTGAGCAACTGAGCACAATTTCTCCTCTTCCACGTACTAATTTAATATCTTAAGTATTTTTGGTGGTTTATAAAATCCCAAAGCACTTGGTATGACAAAATTATGTTTCTGTAAACTTGTTACTGTTCGAATTATTTTATACTTTTGCTGGCTTTGAATATTTATGATAATTGTTATAATTTTAAGTAAAATGTTACAGCACATCTTTTATTATTTGTTATTGAGGTGATTCTTGTTTAGAAAACTCTATAGTTTTGTTTATCACATTTGTCTTTCTAGGTTAGTTTTTTCTATGAAGGGGAAGATTTAACACTTTTAATGTCTTATTGGTAAAGGTCAGTTTTCATTCCCATCCCAAAGAAAGGCAATGCCAAAGAATGCTCAAACTACCGCACAATTACACTCATCTCCCACACTAGTAAAGTAATGCTCAAAATTCTCCAAGCCAGACTTCAGCAATATGTGAACCGTGAACTTCCAGATGTTCAAGCTGGTTTTAGAAAAGGCAGAGGAACGAGAGATCAAATTTCCAACATCCGCTAGATCATGGAAAAAAAGCAAGAGAGTTTCAGAAAAACATCTATTTCTGCTTTATTGACTATGCCAAAGCCTTTGACTGTGTGGATCACAATAAACTGTGGAAAATTCTGAAAGAGATGGGAATACCAGACCACCTGACCTGCCTCTTGAGAAACCTACATGCAGGTCAGGAAGGAACAGTTAGAAATGAACATGGAACAACAGACTGGTTCCAAATAGGAAAAGGAGTACGTCAAGGCTGTATATTGTCACCCTGCTTATTTAACTTCTATGCAGAGTACATCATGAGAAACGCTGGGCTGGAAGAAGCACAAGCTGTGATCAACATTGCCGGGAGAAATATCAATAATCTCAGATATGCAGATGACACCACCCTTATGGCAGAAAGTGAAGAGGAACTAAAAAGCCTCTTGATGCAAGTGAAAGAGGAGAGTGAAAGAGTTGGCTTAAAGCTCAACATTCAGAAAACAAAGATCATGGCATCTGGTCCCATCACTTCATGGGAAATAGATGGGGAAACAGTGGAAACAGTGTCAGACTTTATTTTTTGGGGCTCCAAAATCACTGCAGATGGTGACTGCAGCCATGAAATTTAAAAACGCTTACTCCTTAGAAGAAAAGTTATGACCAACATAGATAGCATATTGAAAAGCAGAGATGTTACTTTGCCAACAAAGGTCCGTCTAGTCAAGGCTATGGTTTTTCCTGTGGTCATGTATGGATGTGAGAGTTGGACTGTGAAGAAAGCTGAGAGCCGAAGAATTGATGCTTTTGAACTGTGGTGTTGGAGAAGACTCTTGAGAGTCCCTTGGGCTGCCAGGAGATCCAACCAGTCCATCCTAGAGGAGATCAGCCCTGGGTGTTCTTTGGAAGGACTGATGCTAAAGCTGAAACTCCAGTACTTTGGCCACCTCATGTGAAGAGTTGACTCATTGGAAAAGACTCTGATGCTGGGAGGGATTGAGGGCAGGAGGAGAAGGGGATGACAGAGGATGAGATGGCTGGATGGCATCACTGACTCGATGGACGTGAATCTGAGTGAACTCTGGGAGTTGGTGATGGAGAGGGAGGCCTGGCATGCTGTGATTCATGGGGTCACAAAGAGTCAGACACAACTGAGCAACTGAACTGAATGTCTATTGGTTTAGCTTAGTATTGAGTAGAATGTATTATGGGTTCAACATATGGTAAGACAACATTTTACAGTGGTGCATGTATTGTCAGACAGTATAATAATACACAAACATTAATACTTCTTTTGTCAACTTACTGAATTAAATACATCCCTTAGGCCATTAGGGTGGATTTTTTTTAATTGAGATTTGGGGTTCAAAAGGACAAAAATTGTAGTCATGTTCTTTAATTGGTGAAACCATTTCTTCAACTTTTCTGTGTAGTCTTTCATAACTACTTAATGAATGGTTAAGCACCCATCACATTGTTTTATATATAGAAACTATCTTTTCTCTCTTTTACAAGGACCTCAGTGCCTGGAAATAAGACTTTTCTTACATAGCTCTGAACTTGTCAAATGGTATTAAAGTTATATCTTTGCCTAAAGATATTTTTCTTGGGGAGAAAATTGTTTTGTTTCCAAAAAATTCAAAGCTTCGTGATGTAGAAGTGACAAATGAAACCAATAACCTAGCCTGAGACAGCATATCCATTTTGTAGTGTAAGATGCACAGTAACTAGAATTTAACTGGTATTAGACTTCTGTTCCAATTGTTGATATTTTAAAAAAAATTTGAGGAAGGAATAATCTACCATAATCCATATGAATCTTTGCTTATGAATCTTTGCTTATGTTTGGAGTGGTTGCCGGCTGTATAATGGCTGTGATAACCTTTACTTGGCTAATTGCCTGTCACCTGCAGAGTGAAATGATATGACAGCTGAGCAGTGAGAAGGGGGTGGAGTTTAAATTTTGTAGAAATGAATTCACTCATACAGAGACCATGTTTCAGTTTGAGATAATGGAAAAATCAGCCCAGAATATGTAGTTGAGTACATTTGGTTTGGTTTTGAGTGAATTTTCAAAGATACAGTCTTTAAATCTCAGTATCTGTGCTATATTGCACAGTGATGTTAGAAGGAAAAGTAATAACGGCGTTTGGAGGACTTTCAATCTTAGAGCTAATTAATTTATGTTGTAGAGCCTTGATTTAACATGGAGATGTAAAAGCTTTTCCTTTTTTCTTGTTACATTATTTGCCAGCCTATTGGCTACTTAAAACCAATATATTTCTTTTAACTCCATGAATTTCAGCTTATGCTATTTTATACATCCTAAATAATTTAAATAATTTCCTTCTCTTTCCACAGCATGTAGAGTCCATGAAGCACAGGAAAATAAAACTTCCTACTCATACCACCAGGAGGATCTCTTGAAAAGAGTCACCATAGGACTACAGGAGAGACTAATTTGTCTGAAGCATCATGTGTTGAAACAACGGAAGGCTACACTTTGCACTGGTTAGAAATAGAGTGATGATGTTTTTAATTCTGTGAGCTCCAGGACCCCAGGAGAGTGAGTTGAAACTCTGAAAATGCGGCCATGGACTGGTTCCTGGCGTTGGATCATGCTCATTCTTTTTGCCTGGGGGACCTTGCTGTTTTATATAGGTGGTCACTTGGTACGAGATAATGACCACCCTGATCACTCTAGCCGAGAACTGTCCAAGATTTTGGCAAAGCTTGAACGCTTAAAACAGCAAAATGAAGACTTGAGGCGAATGGCTGAATCTCTCCGGTAGGTTCCAAGAAACTGGGAAGAATGGTAAAATATTGTACTTGGTTTTTAGGTGTAGGGCTTCAGTCAGCTATTAAAAAAAATGCTTAATGATTTCTGTAAACTGCTATTTTTGCAAAAATTTAAATATCTTAGTAAGGTACTTTTTGTACTACTTCTCTATGTAGTTAACACAGAGAATTACTCTAGCAGATCTTGTCTTTACATATGAATTTTAGTATAGAAAAACTGTGCTATTCAATTTATGTACTTATATTTTGTTTCAAATTATCTTCAACATTTTGATAATTTTAATTAAGCTTTGTATGATTTGAATTAGTCCATATTAAAATGTTCATCATGGACTATAATAAACACACTATAATAATTGAGAGACTAAGTTAGTCTAACTGTAACTTATGAAATGAAAAAAATTCATTCTTAAAACAACTGTATCTGGAATCTAGAGATTTACTATAGTTGCTACTTCTAGTCTATTAAAAAATGTGACAAATATCTGTTAGTCATCAACTTTGGGGAAAAACAAAGTTCTGTATTTGGGGGGGCAAGTGAACGAGGTGTTAAATAGATAATCTCTATATTTGTTTTCAAAGTTATTGAACTTAGAAGTTCTTTAGTATCTTCTCATTCCTCATACTTAAATGTGAAAGTGATTGTATAGTTAATGCTTGCTGTCTCTCAAGACAGCAGTTGAAGATTTGAGAAGATGAAAAATTGAGACTCATCTACAGGTGGTAATTGGCTCTAAGGGAAGTAGTGCAGAGAAAAAGAATACTAAGTCATTTCTTTTTTGAGAAACAAATAAACTGAGGAGTTGAAAGTGGAAGCGTTCTGTTGTGCATGGAGCCCTCAGAGTAATTGGAGAAAGAGAACTGAGAGAGTGATGCTGTGGAGGCTGAGGAGCCTGCTCCATTTCTACAGCCTTCTACATTTCTACATTCTATGAGGAAACGTAGGTGGCAGCATCATCCACCCTTGGTGCCTCACTGCCCTTCACTCTTTACTTAGATCTCAGTTCTTTCGTTTTGTTTAGTTCCATAACTTTTCTTCACCCTGATATTATTTTTGATCTCTTTATGTTCTTTGGAAAGCTGGGATATGTGTTAAATGAGTTTTACAACAATGAATGAAACATCATCCCTATTATTTGTAGGAGTAGTACCAATCAGCAAAGTACAAAGTAATCAGAAATTAGAAAGCAGACAGATAACTTTTTGAAATTTGTGTATCATTTTATTTCCTTGTTGAGAAGAGCCAGGGAGGATCATGGAAAGGATGGTCTTTCAGTAGAGTCCTACTCATTTGTTATGGGAACCAAAGATTGATAATTAGAAGATGGTAACAATAGCTGTCATTTGTTGAGAGTTTATTTTGTGCCAAGTACTATGCCAAGGACTTTATATGGATTATCTCATTGAATTCCGCAACTTTTTGATGGGATGCTGGTTCTGATTTTATAACTATTTTACAGATAAGGAATCAACAGAATATTAAGTGATTTAATTTTTCCCAAGATTACAGTTTTCACAAATGATGGCACTTACTTTGAATCCTGGCAGTTTGAGTGGACAGTCAGGGAACTGGTGAATTGTTTTGCCTCTCTGAATAGAGGGGCTTCCCTTGTGGCTCAGCTGGTAAAGAATCTGCCTGCAATGCGTGAAACTTGGGTTCCATCCCTGGGTTGGGAAGATACCCTGGAGAATGGAACAGCTACCCATTCCAGTATTCTGGCCTGGAGAATTCCATGGACTAACTGAGTGACTTGCACTTTCACTCTTGGGTAGAAACCAGTGAGAAGTAAATGATTCAGAAATCTCAACTAAACATCTCATGTAGCAAATCAGCAAGAGTAGTTAATTTTGGAGAATCCTTGTAGTAAGATCTTATTCTACATTATAGGAATTTTGCTCCTTGAAAAAAGAGTTGCCTCTTAATTTAGGCTTATAAAAAATTGCCAATTTTCCCCCTAATTTCAACTTAAGTACTGATACTTCAGTTGGCTTATTTCTAACTGCCAGGCATTAGGTTGGCCAAAAAGTTTGTTCAGGATTTTCTTTAAGATGTCATGGAGACATCCTGAATGAACTTTTTGGCCAATCTAATATTTGTTTCTATTGCATGAAGGAAAACTTGCCTTAATATGAGTTATTCCTTCTGAAAAATAATCTTTGAGTTTCTTAAGTCACTTTCTTTGTAGTCTTTCATGTTTCTGAAGAATTAAGTTCTCAGCTTCTCAGATGTAGAGACAACTTCTAAGAGTGTAGACATTTAATATGTCATGTTATAGAGCATATATACAATCTGAAAGCACAGATGAAGCAAATGAGCCTGTATAGACACACACAAATAATTTTAAGAAATGTAATTAATTAGGGAAGAAAACTTCCTCAGGCCTTTCCATCAACTTTATTGATAGGACCATTTGTGTTTTCTCCAAAGAGATTTTATTTTAAAGTCCTTGATACCAAAGGAAGAGCAGTAGAGGTGCTAGTGGCATCGGTTTCTTTTTCTCCCTTTATTGTAATATTTCATACTCAGTTTTCTGTGTCTTTTTTTAATAAGAAGATATGTTCAGAAGGTAGACTGTGTAGAATTAATTCAGATGTCTGTAAAGCTAGATTATTTTTTTGAGATATGGTATGTGGATTGGAATTAGAAAGTAAGCCAGAAGCCTGCATGCATGCATGCTCAGTCATATCAGACTGTTTGCAACTCTATGGACTGTATAGCCCACCGGGCTCCTTTGCCCATGGGATTATCCCTGCAAGAATACTGGAGTAGGTTGCCATTTCCTCCTCCAGGGGATCTTCCTGACCCAGGTATCAAATCTGCATCTCCTGTGTCTCCTGCATTGGCAGGCGGATTCTTTATCACTGGAACCACCTAATTCAGATGTCTTGTAAAGTTAGGTTATTTCTTTTAGATAGGGTATATGGCTTAAAATTGGAAAGTAAGTCAGAAGTCTGATTTACTTAAACATTCAGGACAGTCATTTTTAAAAAGCAATTGCCCAACCCTCTAGCTTGTGTTTGCTAGTCTTATTGATAGGACTACAAATTTAGGAAAATAATTTGAAGATCATTACTCTGAGGAATACAAATGTTTTAGATCAACCTGGGGAGGTTGCTGTATGTTGTTGTTTTCCAGTCGCTAAGTCATATCTGACTCTGCAAGCATGCCAGGCTCTTCTGTCTTCCACTGTCTCCCAGAGTTTGCTCAAATTCATGTCCATTGAATCAATAATGCTGTCCAACCATCTCATTTTCTGCCACCCGCTTCTCCTGTTGCCTTCAGTCTTTCTCAGCGTCAGGGTCTTTTTCAATGAGTTGGCGCTTCACATCAGGTAGCCAAAGTATTGAAACTTCATGTTCAGCATCAGTTCTTCCAATGAATATTCAGGGTTTATTTCCTTTAGGATTGACTTGATTTGATCCCCTTGTAGTCCAAGGGACTCTCAAGAGTCTTCTCCAATACCATAGTTCAAAAGCATCGTGCTGTGTGTATTTCTGTGTGTATCTATATGTATATTTAATTCTGAATTGTTGATGAATAATTCCTATATGGTAAAATTCACTCCTTTTAGCATAAATGTCTATGAATTTTGACAGATTCTTACAGTCATGTAACCAGCACCGCAATCAAATTATAGAATCCTGTCTCACTCCAGAATTCTGTTGTTCCCTTTTGTAGTTAAAATTATATTCTACCTTCTGTCCCTGGCATCTACTGATCTGTTTTCTATTCTGTGTTTCTTTTCTGTTCCAAAATGTCGTATAACTAGAATCATGCAGTAGGTAGCCTGTAAGTCTTTTCTTTTTCATTTAGTATGGTATATTTGAGATTCATCAGTGCTGCTTTGTGTACTGATAGTTCGTTTTTGAGCAGTATTCCATAGTATGTTTGTGTCAGTGTTGTTGTTGTCTTTAAATGCATTCACCAGTTGAAAGATGTTAATATTTCCATTTGAGGGGCTATTATGAATTACGTTGTTAAAAGCATTTGTCCTGAGTTTCTGCGTGTGAGTTTTTGTTTCTCTTGGGTAAATACCTGGGAGTGGAATTGCTGGGTCATGTGTAAGTGCATTTTAACTTTATATAAGAGGCTACCCAAATGTTCTCCAGAGTACTTGAACTATTTTTTATTTCCACCAGCAGTGCTTGAGAGTTACAGCTCTCTCCTTTGCTAGCACATGCTGCTGTCAGGTGTTTTTACTTTAGCTGTTTTAATAGATCTGTAGTGTCATCTCCTATAGTTTCAGTTTGCATTTCTGTAATGATTAATGACGGTGAGCGTTTTTTTTAATGTGCTTATTTCCTATTCATATATGTGCTTTGGTGAAGTATCTACTCAGATTTGTTGCTTATTTATAAATTGAGTTATTTGTTTTCTTATTGAATTCTTTTTAAAAACTGGGGTATCATATATAACAAAATGGATTATATATATATATATGCATAGATATAAAATAAAAACATAGTAGCATAAACCAATAAATATTTATTTGCTTCTGATTATCCTATTTCAGTTGGCCTCAGCTGGACTGGTCACTGATGTGGTTGTAGCCACCTGGTAGCTTCATTGTGACTGGGCAGTCTGATGACCTGACTCATGTTTGGTGATTAAGGGACCGTCAGCTGGTTCCCCTCTATCTGGCTTCTCTAGAAGGATAGCCCTGGTTTCTTACCTTGCAGTGTTCTAAGCAGGCAAAAGTAGAAACTGCAAATCCTCTTGAGGCCAAGCATGAAAAGTTGCACAGTATCACTTCTGCCACATTCTGTTAATCTTTGCAAGTCAAAGGGACTTTCCACATGCAGGGAATAGAAGTAGGAACTGCAAAGAATTTGTAGCCATTTTGACCCACAGTTCTCATCTCTAGATATAATGTTGAATAAATTAGGTCACATTGTAGTGGTGTTGAACAGCCAGAGTTTAGTATAGGCTTGGTTGATAGATAACAAGAAATCATAATTGGTTTTTCAGCAGAGGCGTATCACTGTGAAAATGGTTGAGGAAGATTTAGATTTTCAGGTAGATTCGGCCATGTACTTGACTGGAGTGAAATTAACTGGGAAATACAGTATTAATCTAGACGAGGTGTTGCTGACCTTAATTAATGATTGAATTGCATGGCTTTGGTACCAAGGTACATCTGCTTATTTTCCCATGTTTCCTCCATGCTTTTATCTGGCTTTCCCTAGTCATCCTTTTCTTACTTGTTGATTGCCAGCATCTTGAGTATACATGTAATATCCTTCTTTAAAAGCTTAGAAGTCATCGCTTTTTAGCGTGCCACCCTACAGGAATGCCTTTTCAAATTTCATATTTGTCTTGTTTCAACTTTTACTAATGTGAAGTTTCTATCAGTTTACAGAATCTTTGCTTCTTAGGATTTGAACCTGCCATTCTGCCTCTCAGAGTAGAAATTAGCAGAAAACACCTGGAAAATTACTGAAACTTGTTCTGAAACTCCGTGAGCAGTGAACCTCATTGACAGATGTTAGAACTGGACAGAACTTGTAAAATTTAAGGAGTGCTTAATTGAAAGCTTTCCTCTTAATTCCTTATTCTAGTTCCATTTATTTTGGGGAGCATAATTTTAAAAATTCAGTGTGAATTTGTAGCCTTTTTTTTTTTTTTTTTTGGTCTAGGAGAGAAAAGATTTCTTCTGGAATTTAGATATTAGCTATAAGCTAAATTTTACATGAAGATATAATTAACTTATGATTATCTGTGTTTCTGAGCTACATGCTAGTCTCCTCAGTTGGATTAGAGCCAAATCATGAATCTTCCAGTGGAAAAATTTGTCTGATACAACAAAAGTATGAAACACTGCCATGGGTAGGAAGGAAACTGATGCAGTTTTTCGTAGGTCATACCTTACTTCAGTTTGCGAAACTGATATTAGAAATTGGAGATGCCTTTGTTCCTGCTGGTTGTTTAGAGGGTTTGCTGTAGGCAACCTTCTCCATAAATGCTTGTCTCATTTGTAAAGAGTGTACTTGTATTGAGTCGCTCAGTCGTGTATGACTCTTTGTGACCCCATAGACTGTAGCATGCCAGGCTTCCCTGTCTGTCAACCATCTCCCAGAGTTTGCTCAAACTCATGTTCATCGAGTTGGTGATGCCATCCAACCACTCATCCTCTATCGTCCCCTTCTCCTCACGCCTTCAGTCTTTCCCAGCATCAGAGTCTTTTTCAATGAGTCACCTTTATGCATCAGGTAGCCAAAGTATTGGAGCTTCAGCCTTAGCATCAGTCCCTTCCAATGAATAAAGGATTGATTTCCTTTAGGATTGACTGGTTTGATCTCCTTGCTGTTCAGGGGACTCTCAAGAGTCTTCTCCAGCACCACAGTCCCAAAGCATGAATTCTTAAGTGCTCATCCTTCTTTATGGTCCAACTTTCACATCCATACACGACTACTAGAAAAACCATAGATTTGACTGTATGGACCTTTGTCAGAAAAGTGATGTCTCTGCTTTAGAATCTGCTGTCTAGGTTTGTCATAGCTTTTTTGCCAAGGAGCAAGGGTCTTTTCATTAGAAGAGCATACTGATTCTATTCTTACAGCAACTGAATAGATTGGAGTGTATAGAGCATCTAGCTATAACCTGCCCCCCACCTTTTTTTTTTTTTAACTTTTATTTTTGCAGTCTTCCATCCATTATTTCTTGTGCTATCAAGAACGTCTTACTTTTCCATATGGAAAATATTCCTTTCCTATGTTAGAATATCTTAGTGAGATTTTTAGTCAATATTCCTAGTCTTCTCAGTCTAACAATCAGATGCTTTCTCCCTGGAATTTGTATTAACCTTTTCATATATAGTTGTATTAAATTTGCTAGTGGATTGTTTGCTATGTTAACAAGACATGCTTACCTGTAATATTTCCTTCTTACAGTGTCATTAGGGTTTTAGTTTTAAGGTTATACAGAAAAATTTTATTCTCAGAAAGTGTTTGTATAAAATTGGAATCCATTCTATTTTATATCTTTGTTACAATTTCACCAGTGAAGCTGTCTGGGCCTGAAGTCTTTATTTTGGGTGAGTGGGGGGAGAAACATAGATTGGTTTTCGTAGAGACAGGAGACATGTGGGAAGGCTTCAGATTCTAAAAAAAAAAATTTGTTTTTCTTTTTTAATAGAAATTGGACCATGCATATTTTCTTTTTTTTTAATGTCAGTTTTGGAAAATGGACTTTTCAAAAAGTGGTCCATTTTATCAAGATTTTCAAATGTATTAGCATAAAGCTGTTCATAATTCCTTTTTACTTTTCTACTTTATACCTATAATATCTGTAGTACTTTTTCCTTTTTCATTCTTGATTTGTTTATATTTTCCCCTTTTATCTTGCAAACAGTTTATTGATTTTATTTATTTTTTCAAAGAACTTCTCCTGTTTTTTTTCCCCCCTATTGTATGTTTATATTTTGTTGATTTCTATTCTTAGTTTGTTAATTTCCTTCTTGTAGGAGGTTTTTTTTTTTTTTCCCTTTCTTTCTGTTTAAAGCTTTTTCAGAAAGAATTTTTATATTATTGATTTTAAGCCTTGCTTTTTTCCTAACATATGCCTGGAGAGCTATAAATTTCACACTAATCAACTAATCACAGCTGTAGAGAGCACAGTTGCATCTTGACAATTCTGTCAGTGACTTACTTTAATTGATATTCAGTCAAAAATAGTTTCAAATTTCTTTTGTGATTTTTCTTTTTAACTTGCTAGGTATTTAGGACTGTATTTTAACCCACTGTCTGTTACAAAGTACACATTATGTTATTATAATTTTGATTTAAATTAATCATGAAGTGAAGTGAAGTTGCTCAGTCGTGTCCAGTTCTTTGTGACTCCATGGACTGTAGCCTACCAGGCTCCTCCCTCCATGGGATTCTCCAGGCAAGAGTACTGGAGCCGGTTGCCATTTCCTTCTCCAGGGGATCGTCCCAAGCCAGGGATCGAACCCCAGTCTCCTGCATTCCAGGCAGATGCTTTAACCTCTGAGCCACCAGGGAGCCCCAAATTAATCATATTGCTCTATAATTGACTACATATTTATTCTTTCTAATGTTGTTTACTCCTTCCTGCAGTTTATTTCTTCCATGCTGATCATTTCCTCTCAGTCTAGAGAATATCCTTTAGTATTTTTGGTAGTGCAAATATGATGGCAATAAATGTTTTTTTATTTTCTTTTTCTGAAAACTTTTAAAACATATGTTGTGTTGAGATAATGTTTGCTTGTATAGAATTTAATTTGGCACATTAGAATTTAATTTTTTTTAGCACTTTTAACATGTCATTCTATTGTTTTCTAACTTACATAGTTTTTGTTGAGAAGTTAGCAGTTTTACTTGAAGTTTATCTTTTTCTTTGGCTACTTTTGCACTTTAATTTTTGTCTTGGTGTTATACAAGTTGACCGTGATGCCCAGATATGACTTTGTTTTTATCTAGTTTGAAATTCACTGAGCTCAATTCTGAGATTTGATAAATCGTAGGTTTTAGAAAATCCTCAGCTATTACCTCTTTAAATACTGCTTCTGGACTATTCTTTCTCTTTTCTCTTGAAACTCCAATTATACGTGTTAGTACATTTCCTTTTATGGTGTTTCACATGCCTTTTATGTGTCTTTCACAATCTAATATGTTTTTGTACTTGATTTTATGTGTTTTATTTTGAACTGTCCTCCAATTTATTTAATCTGTTTTCTGCACTCATTCTGATGTTAAGCACACCCAATTAGTAATTTTTTATGTATTTTGATTCCAAAATATCTAGTTCATTCTTTTTTATGATTTCAAAATTCTTTGTAAATTTTCTATTTTCATCAAAATTGTCCATGTTTTTAAAATAATTTCTTTAAGTCATTATTCTAACATAGCTATTTTATTGTCTACTAATACCTGGATGATATCTGGATCATCTTTTGTTCATCTTTTCCTATTGATTATTGGGCGGATTTTTTTCCTCTTAACATGTCCAGGATTTTTTTTTTTCCTCGTTTTTAAGAATACTGGTGTGGGTTGCCATTTCCCACTTCAGAGGATCTTTATTTTTGTTAGATAGTGTGACAAAATATTTTGAAAATATGTTGTCTAAAAGTAGTTTGGAAATTATGGAAACTTCCCTCTGATATGGATATATTATTTCTGGGACTATTATTTCATCTGGTACAATTAGGGATTGAGCTGGGTCATGGCTAAACTATGGTTTTAGTAATACTTAGTCCACTTCTTTTTCTTGCTTGTTGCTGCTGCTGGGTTGCTTCAGTCATGTCCAACTCTGTGCGACCCCAGAGACGGCAGCCCACCAGCTCCCCCATCCCTGGGATTCTCCAGGCAAGAACACTGGAGTGGGTTGCCATTTCCTTCTCCAGTGCATGAAAGTGAAAAGTGAAAGTGAAGTCACTCAGTCGTGTCCGACCCTTAGCGACCCCATGGACTGCAGCCTACCAGGCTCCTCTGTCCATGGGATTTTCCAGGCAAGAGTACTGGAGTGGGTTGCCATTGCCTTAGGCGTAAATCTTTCATGCTTTTTAATTGAGGACTTGATGGATTTCTTTCAGGACTTAAATATGGTGGGAAATTTAGTCTGCCTTTTAGATGTGTTTAGTCTTGCTCATTTGCGTCTTAAACCATGTATCATATAAATATAACAAACACTGAAAAAAAAAAAAAAACTATGACTTTAAGGTAGGTCTCAAATAGGACTTTGTCTTGTAATATCCAGGGCTGAAAAATTTTAGTCTGTCTTAAAATTTCTGTCTAGCATCCCATGACCATTGGTCAGCAAACACTGTCTTTCAACAACACAAGAGGTGATTTTACACATGGACATCACCAGAAGGTCAGTACCAAAATCAGATTGATTATATTCTTTGCAGCTGAAGATGAAGAAGCTCTTTACAGTCAGCAAAAACAAGACCTGGAACTGACTGTGGCTCAGATCATCAGCTCCTTATTGCAAAATTCTGGCTCAAATTGAAGACAGTAGGGAAAACCACTAATCTACTCAGCTATAACCTAAATCAAACCCCTAGTGATTATACAGTGGAAGTAATGAATGGATTCAAAGGACTAAATCTGATAAGAGTGCCTGAAAAACTATGGACGGAGGTTCATAACATTGTACAGAAAGTGGTGACCAAAACGATCTCCAAGGAGAAGAAATGCAAGAAGACAAAGTGGTTGTCTTAGTAGGTCTTACAAAGAGCTGAGAAAAGAGACATGAAAGGCAAAGGAGAAAGGGAAAGATATTCCCAACTGAATGCAGAGTCACAGAGAATAGCAAGGAGAGATAAGAAAGCTTTCTTAAGTGACTAAATACAAAGAAATAGAGGAAAGCAATAGAATGGGAAAGGCTAGAGATCTCTTCAAGAAAATTGGAGATACCAAGGGAACATTTCGTGAAAAGATGGGCACAAAAAAGGACAGAAACAGCAAGGACCTATCTAACAAAAGCAGATGAGATTAAGAAGAGGTGGCAAGAATACATAGAACTATACAAAAAAGATTTTAAATGACCCAGATAACAACGATGGTATGATCACTCATCTAAGCCAGACATCCTGTGATATGCAGTCAGTTGGGCCTTAGGAAGCATTACTACAAACAAAACTAGTGGAGATGATGGAATTCCAGCTGAGCTATTTCAAACCCTAAAAGATGATACTGTGAAAGTGCTACACTCAATATGCCAGCAAATTTGGAAAACTCAGCAGTGGCCACAGGACTGGATAAGGTCAGTTTTCATTCCAGTCCCAAAGAAAGACAATGCCAAAGAATGTTCAAATTATCATACAGTTGCATCCATTTCACATGCCAGCGAGAATATCCTCAAAATCCTTCAAGTTAGGCTTCAATGGTACGTGAACTGAGAACTTCCAGATGTGTAAGCTGAGTTTAGAAAAGGCAGAAGAACCAGAGATCAAATTGCCAACATCCACTGGATCATAAAAAAAGCAAGGGAATTCCAAAAGAAAATCTACTTCTGCTTCATTGACTATGCTAAAGCCTTTGATTGTGTGGATCACAATGAACTGTGGAATATTCTTAATGAGATGGCATTACCAGACCACCTTACCTACCTCCTGAGAATCCTGTATGCAGGACAAGAAGCAATAGTTAGAACTGGACATGAAACAATGGACTGGTTGAAAATTGGGAAAGGAGTACGTCAAGACTGTATATTGTCACCCTGCTTATTTAACATAAATGAAGAGTACATCATGTGAAATGCTGGGCTGGATGAATCACGAGCTGGAATCAAGATTACCAGGAGAAATATCAACAATCTCAAACATGCAGATGATACCACTTTAATGGTAGAAAGTGAAGAGGAACTAAAGAGCCTCTTGATAAAGGTGAGAGAGGAGAGTGAAAAAGCTGACCTAAAACTCAGCATTCACAAAACTAAGATTGTGGCATCCAATTCTATCACTTCATAGCAAATGGGGAAAATGTGGAAACAGTGTCAGATTTCATTTTCTTGGACTCCAAAATCAATGTGGACAGTGACTGCAGCCATGAATTAAAAGAGTCTTGCTCCTTGGAAGAATACCTATGACAACCTGCTACTGCTAAGTCACTTCAGTCGTGTCTGACTCTGTGCGACCCCATAGATGGCAGCCCACCAGGCTCCCCTGTCCCTGGGATTCTCCAGGCAAGAACACTGGAGTGGGTTGCCATTTCCTTCTAGACAGTGTATTAAAAAGCAGAGACATTACTTTGCTGACAAAGGTCCATATAATCTAAAGCTATGATTTTTCCAGTAGTCATGCATATGCGAGAGTTGGACTGTAAAGGAGACTGAGCACTAAAAAATTGATGCTTTTGAACTGTGGTGTTGGAGAAGACTCTTGAGAGTCCCTTGGACTGCAAGGAGATCAAACCAGTCAATCCTAAATGAAATCAACCTGGAACATTCATTGGAACGACCTGCTGAAGCTGAAACTCCAGTACGTTAGCTACCTGATTCAAAGAGCTGACTCATTTGAAAAGACACTGATGCTGGGAAAGATTGAGGGCAAGAGAAGAAGAGAACAACAGATGGTGAGATGGTTGGATGGCATATCTGACTCAATAAACATGAGTTTGAGTAACCTCGGGAGGTGGTGATTAGGTAGGGAAGCCTGGTGTGCTGCAGTTTGTGGGGTTGCAAAGAGTCTGACAAGACTTAGTTACTGAACAACAACAAGCATCCCTTCAAATTAAGCTACTGTACCGTGGACAAAACTGGCTATAAATTTGTTGTTCCTATAGTTCCCAAAGTTTCAAAATCTTTTGTAGAATCTACACCTGTACCTCATGTCGTAGCTAGAATCAGTAAGTGCTCCCTAGGTAAAAACATGGGCTAGTTATACAATGCTGTTCTCTGGACTGTTAGTTAATTTAATCCTGCATTTGAAAATACCTCTCTAATGGCTTTAAATGGGTTATATTTTCAAGTTACTTGTTTTCAAATTATTTTTATTGTTATTACAACAGGGTTTCCCTGGTTGCTCAGACAGTAGAGAATCTGCCTGCAGTGCAGACCTGGCTTTGATCCTTGGATTGGGAACATCTCCAGGAAAAGGGAATGGCTACACACTCCAGTATTCTTGCCTGGAGAATTCCATGGATGGAGTTGTCTGTCGAGCCGACAGTCCATGAGTAGAGTAGGGTTTGCCATTAACTATTATATTCTACCTGAAACGAAAACTACCTAGATTGAAAATTGTTGGAATTCATTTATCTTAATACAGCTGCTATAAAGAGATTTCCATTAGTTCCTATATTTAGGTCCCTAGAGCTGTTCTGTTTCTTGCCCATTTTAAGGTCTGATTGTTCAGGTTTTCCTTTGATTTATTTTTAATTTTTCCTCCCATTGTACCCCCTGTTGTGTGGTAAAGGAAAGTAGGATTTTGGGCAGGTTGGAAGTTTTTTTTTTTTTTTTTTTTTTTTACTAATATCAGTGATCTCTACTTCATTGACCAATATAGTGTATCTCTTAGGAGAAAGAGATCAAGATGAAATCTAGATAGATTGAGCTTGATGTGGTTTCTAAACCTATCCAGTAGAAGGTCGGAAAGTTAATCTAGAAGTCAGGGAAAAAGTCAGGATGAGAGAGAAAGATACCTTTGGGAATAATCTATATAGAAGTGATTGCCAGAAAATGTGTTGCACAAGGTAAAATTTGTGTGTTTATTTCAGGTAACCCACAGTCATCATAGGTTTGGAGAGAAGTAAGTGTGGGAATAGTTTTAAAGGAGATTTTAAAGCATATCTGGAAGAACTCCTTTCTATTACTAGTTTGTCAATAAATAGCTCTTTAGCTAATGATAGTTGATAATTTAAAAAAAACACATAATTTAAATACTTTTCTAGAACTCAGAATACTTGTTTCTCTTTAATAGACAGGAAAAAAATTCATATTAAATATTTAGCATAACACATTAGATTTCATAAAATGTACATGTTCCTCAGAGTGACTGTTTACCCTGAGAAAATCAGTTGACTTCTTTTGGCCTAGAATACAAAAGTAGAGAAGGTTGATTGGGATAGATGATCATATTCAGTAAATTTGTAAGTCTTTACAGAGACAAAATAATTGCATAATATACTAGGTCATGAAGGAGTATAGAATAGGTTTTGTTCCTTAGGATTTGGCTTTTATAACTGAATTATATGAATTTTTTTAAGATGATTTTTGCTTTTATATGTGGGAATTATATTTGCCCACCATGAGCTTTATTTAAAATACATAAATTTTAATTATTCATTGTAAGTACTCAGAAAGGCCTTTAGGGAAGACTGCACCATTCTTTGAGAAAGGTGTCACATGAGTAAAGATATTAAAATCCTAACTATTCATTGGAAGGACTGATGCTGAAGCTGAAACTTCAGTACTTTGGCCACGTGATGCGAAGAACTAATACATTTGAAAAGACCCTGATGCTGGGAAAGATTGAAGGCAGGGGGAGAAGGGGATGACAGAGGATGAGATTGTTGGATGGCATCACTGATGTGATGGACACGAGTTTGATTAAGCTCTGGAAGTTGGTGATGAACAAGGAAGCCTGGCATGCTATAGTCCATGGGGTCGCAAAGAGTCAGACACAACTGAGCAATTGAACTGAACTGAACTGACCATGAACTTTATTTAAAATATAGAAATTTTAATTATTCATTATAACTACTCAGGCATTTAGGGAAGATTGGACTGTTCTTTGAGAAAGGTGTCACATGAATAAAGATATTAAAATCTTAAATAACCAAGATGAAGTTATTTAAACTTTGTGTGTTAGTTTTGTCATATAGACAAAGTGCTGATGCTGCTAAGTCGCTTCAGTCGTGTCCGACTCTGTGCGACCCATAGACGGCAGCCCACCAGGCTCCCCCATCCCTGGGATTCTCCAGGCAAGAACACTGGAGTGGATTGCCATTTCTTTCTCCAATGCATGAAGGTGAAAAAAGAAAGTGAAGTCTCTCAGTCATGTCTGATTCTTAGCGACCCCATGGACTGTAGCCTACCAGGCTCCTCTGCCCATGGGATTCTCCAGGCAAGAGTACTGGAGTGGGATGCCATTGCCTTCTCTGATAGACAAAGTGAGTGTGCATTAAATATTTTATGATGTTTGGATATTTGAATTTAGGGGCCTTGATTAAACGTTTTTTTAATCTTTTATTCTTTTATGTTAGTATTAATGAACTGATAATGGTTTCAAACACATATTACTGATAATTAAAGGTAAATAATAATACGAAATATGGCCATAGTGATTCATCAGTTTCAGTGTTACTTCATTTATAGATGATGCATAATCTGCTATAAACAGTGTACAGGGGAAAAAACTTTCCTGAGCTATTTCTCTCATTTTTTTTAGGTGTACTTTTATTTCACTGGGAAGTTTTTTTAATGTTTTTGAGATGTCATATTACCATTTTATAATTCATTTAGGTAAAATCATGAAACAAAGTGGTTGTTTAGCTTGATCAGGATTCTAGACAAAGCTGTCTGAAAGAGAATGAATGTAAAAAAGTCTTCAATGTATTTTAACTTATGAATTACTGTAGCTAAAAGGTGGTATAGTGTAAAATGGCACACTATGCTTATCTTGTTGCTGGTTCAAATAGCATAAATTTGATCTTAATACAGTCTTTTTGTTCTTTTAAAATGTATGCAAATGTGATTGCTTGGCGGAGATAATTGTACATCAGAAATGCATAAGAGAGTATAATGTTTGGAGAGAAGCCGGGGTGCACTTAATAAATACAGAATACTGTATCTTCAATAAAGACAAAAAGAACACTCAAAAGTATAGTTTAATGTTAATTCTCATTTATATTCAATAACACTTCAAAAATATTATCTGTTACCAAATGTTATGTACAGAAACTAAAATGACTTAGTCATTTTTCTGTAAGTCAGTGTCAGAAGTAAAAGTAGAATCTTCTGAGGATTTAGGAGTTTGTATCTAATTTTCAGTACACTCCCTATTGGTCATTTTTTAATACCTTCTCATGTTCCCCTTCTGTTAAATATTATCTTCAGAACAATGTGTTTTACTAGCCTACAGATAATGAAAACTATCCTATTTATTATTACTATTACTTTTGATAATTGTTAAATGTGATCAAAGATGTCCATATACCAGTATTAGAGAATTGTCACATCTTTTAGTTATATAAATGCACCTGTGTAAGCTATAGTGATGGTGTTTCATGTTTATTGAACTTAAGTGTAGTAATAGTTTATAATCTGTGTAAAGAAATACAGATGGCACATTTGACACAGTTTGCTGTGATCACAGTACTGCAGTGTTTAATGAGGGTCACAGAATCTGTGGGAAGAAACCACATACTGTAAGTTTAAGTTCTAAATTTATTTGGTCAATGATACATAAATATTTTAGAAGTACGACCATATGGAGTGGGAGTAGATGTAATGCAGCTACATGTAGCTTCCCTTAGCCCTTTAGAATTCCTGGTACAGTCATAAACTGCTAATGCAGTTGTCCACATTAGGTAATGTCTTGCCATATCTGGGTTCATTTCTTGGTATGCTGTAATAATCCTTATATTTGGGCCCAGTGTCACATTTTTTGGAAGACTGTACACAAACTATTTTTCATTTAAGGAGATATGTACAAACTGAGATTTATTAGTTTTTGAGCCAAACCTAGCATCAGTTCTTACTCTGATCCTTGAGAAGAATACAAAAGTCATTTCACTGTATCTCAGTCATCAATGTACTTCCTAGCATTATGAATAGTACATTTCTCCACATACTGATAGTGGTATGTACTGTGCCTGTGCGTGCATGCATACACACACACACACACACACACACACACACACACACGTGCATGCATAGAAGTTTGTTGTAAACCAGCCAAGTCATTATTAATTTGATTTTTTTTTCTTTAGTGCTATTGGTAGCTTTCAAAAAGCAGAGGTCAGTGAGGAAGATAAAACTCTCCCCCATAGTTTTGCTCTCTTTAATATGTTACAGTGTTAGCAAGACTCAGATCAAGTCCTGCCACACACAAATGTTTGTAAGTGGGTACAAAAACAGTCACAATCTGTTCTGTAACTTTGTCAGAGGGCATGCTCTTAGTCTTCTTTAGTTGTTTTTATAGTGTCTTTTGTGAAGGGCTCTCTTGAGGCAGTTGTGATAGTCGTTCTGATAACATGTTTTGGTGTACTTTCTGTTCGGATGTTAGAGAATGTCCGAATGAGCCCCTGGACAACATATAGTTTTGAAACCTAGGCCTAACATGTAATTCCAAAGGTTGTGATCTACTGGAGTTACTATGTTTGTACATATTGTTCACAAAATTGTTCGCAAAATTCTTCTACAACATATTTAGGTTCCCATTTTCATATATATTGAATTAATTTTACCAGTAAAATAATATTTATAGTATCTGCTGCTAAGTCGCTTCAGTCGTGTCCGACTCTCTGCAACCCCTTAGACGGCAGCCTACCAGGCTCCGCTGTCACTGGGATTCTCCAGGCAAGAACACTAGAGTAGGTTGCCCTTCCCTGGTAGCTCAGAGGATAAAGCATCTGCCTTCCAATGCAGGAGACCCGGGTTTGAACCCTGGGTTGGGAGGATCCCCTGGAGAAGGAAATGGCAACCCACTCCAGTATTCTTGCCTGGAGAATCCCATGGACAGAGGAGCCTGGTGGGCTACAATCCATGGGGTCGCAAAGAGTCGGACACAACTGAGCGACTTCACTCACTCACCTACCTAATAACAAACTACCTTTGATTGTAAATGCATGACCTGACATGGATGTATGCTCAGTCATGTCCAACTCTGCAGCCCCATGGACTGTATAGCCTGCCAGACTACTCTGTCCATGGGATTTTCCAGGCAAGAATATTGGAGTGGGTTGCCATTTCCTTCTCCACGGGATCTTCCCAACCCAGGAATCAGACCTGCGTCTCCTGTGTTGACAGGCAGGTTCGTTACCACTGCACCACCTGGGAAGCCCTTGATTAGAAGCAGAGCTGTCTAAGGAACTTTAATATCAATCACAGCCCAGGTAGTATGAACTTTTCCCCAGCTTTACTGACCTACAGTTGACACATATCATTGTGTAGATTTAAGATGTGCAGCGAGATGAGTTTTGGGGGAGTGGGAAAGGCTGCACTGGGTCTTAGTTGTTGAACGTGGGGTCTTTGTTGTGGCACACAGGCTTTTCCCTAGTTGTGGTGTGTGGGCTCAGTGGCTGTGTGCAGGCTTAATTGTCCCACGGCATGTGGGATCTTAGTTTCCTGACCAGGGATTGAACCCACCTCCTCTGCATTGGAAGGTGAATTCTTAACCACTTGACCATCAGGGAAGTCCTCAACGTGATGATTTGGTATATGTATATATTGTGAAATTTTTTACCATAATTAGGTTAGTTACACATTCATCACCTCACAACATAGTTATCTTTTGTGTCTGTGTGTGTACTGTAAGATTTTCAAAATCTACTCTGTTAGCTCTCAGGTATACATATAATACAGTATTCTTAATCACAGCCATCATATTGTACATTAGATCCCCAAAACTTATTCATCTTATAACTTGAAGTTTATTCTCTTTGATCACCTTCGTCCACTCCCTCACCGTCACTCCCCTATCCTTGATCCTGGAAACGACCAATATACTCTTTGTACTATGAGTTCAACTTTTTTAGAGTCTTTACATAAGTGAGATCATATAATATTTGTCTCTTTTTCTCTGATCTATTTGATCCTGGAGTCATGCTTTCAAGGCTCATCTGTGTTGTCACAAATAGTAGAATTTCCATATTTTATCATGGCTGAATAATATTTGATTGTATGTATATACATCATATATTCTTTATTCATTCATCTGTTGACAGACACTTAGGTTGGTTCCATGTCTTGGGTATTGTGAACAATGCTGTGGTGAACACAGGAATTCAGATATCTCTTGGTGATATTGATTTCATGTTTTTGAGATGATAATTAGTGATGTTGAGCACTTTTTCATGTACTTGTCAATTTTTATGTGTTTTGAAAAATGTCTATTGAGTTTCTCTACCCATTTTTATTTATTTATTTTCAATCTTAATTTTTTTTAATTATTTTTTTAACACCAAAAGCGTTTTGTATTGGGGTATAGCCGATTAACAATGTGTGGTAGTTTCAAGTGAACAGGTATACATATACATGTATCCATTCTCTCCCAAATCCCCCTCCCATCTAGGCTGGCATATAACATTGAGCAGAGCTCCATGTGCCTCTGCCCATTTTTAAATCAGATTTTTTTTATTTTTGTTATCGAGTTCATGAGTTTGTTATCTATTTTTGACTATTAACCCACTGCATATGGCTATCCAGTTTTCTAACACTATTTATTGAAGAAATTACCCTCTCCTCATTGAGTATTCTTGGCTCTCTTGTTAAATGTTAGTTGGCTGCATATTTAAGGGTTTATTTCTGGGCTCTTGATTCTTTTCCATTTATCTATGTGTCTGTTTTTATACAAACACATGCTGTGGGATAACTATAGCTTTGTAACATAGTTTGAAATCATGAAATGTAATGCCTCCCACTTTTTTTTCTTTCTTAGGGTAGCTTTGGCTGTTCAGGATATCTTGTGGTTCCATACAACTTCTCAGGTTGTTTTTGCTACTTCTCTGGAAAATATCACTGACATTTTGATGGGTATTGCATTAAATCTTTAGATGTAATATCCTTTCCATTTCTTTACTTTGAGCCTGTGTGTGTCCCTAAAACCGAAATGAGTCTCTTGTAGGCAGCATATATAGGTATATCTTAAGAATCTCAGGTTCAATTCTAGACCACCACAAGAGAGCAAATAATGCAGTAAAGCAATCACACAAATTTTTTGGTATCCCAGTTATAAAGTTTATACTATATGGTGGTCCATTATACAATAGCATTATATCTAAAAAATATGTATATACCTTAATTTAAAAGTACTTTATTTCTAAAAACTCCTAACCATCATCAGAACCTTCAGCAAATTGTAATCTTTTTTGCCAGTAGAAAGTCTTCCCTCAATATTGATGGTTGCTGACTGATCAAGGTGGTGGTTGCTGAAGGTTGAGGTGACTGTGATAGTTTCTTAAAATAAGACAGTAATGAAGTTTGCAGCGTCTTCACCAGAAGTAGATTCCATCTCAGGAAACCACTCTCTTTACTCATTCATAAGAAGCAACTCCTCGTCCATTCAGGTTTTTCATGAGATTGCAGCAATTCAGCCACATCTTCAGGCTCCCCTTCTGATTGTAGTTCTCTTGCTATTTCTGCCACATCTGCAGGGACTTCTTCCATTGGAGTCTTGGACCCCTCAAAGTCATCCATGAAGATCTGAATCAGCTTTTTCCAGGCTTCTGTTGATGGTGATATTTTGACCTCTTCCCATGGACAGAGGAACCTGAAGGGCTACAGTCCATGGGGTTGCACAAGTCGGACACAACTTAGCGACTAAACCACCACCACCACCACCATGAATCATGAATGTTCTTAATGGCATCTAGAATGGCGAATCCTTTTCAGAAGGTTTTCAGTTGACTTTGCCCAGATCCCTCAGAGGAATCACTGTCTGTGGCATCCATAGCCCTACAAAATGTAATTCTTAAAGAGTAAAACTTTGTTAGCAGGCTTAAAAGCAACTTGAATCTAGTCATTCTGTATCTTTTGATTGAAGAATTCAGTATATTTACAATTAGAACAGTCATTGATATGTAAGGATTTACTAATGCCATCTTAATATCTGTATGGGCCAAAATATTGGAGAAGAACAGATACTCCCAACACATTATGTGAAGTCAGTATTACCCTGATATCAAAGCCAGATAAATGAAGCAAAGCAGAAAACTACTGACTGCTGTCTCTGATGAATGTGTAAAAATTCTCAACAACAACAAAGCATATCTTTAAGTATTTATTCCCTAATAGTGAGATATTTGCCTAATAAAGAGTGAAGTCACTATTCCTAGAGTGTAAGTTAGAGCATACACCAGTATACACAAACACATACACCACATGTACTATGTACTAAGGTATTTTACTGACCAAATGGCATAGTTGTATAGAGACTGACTATTAGCAATAATCCTGTGTAAATTATGGTTTTTACCTTGTTTCTGTTATGTCTCTAATAGCATTTGTATACATAGAACTTCTGTTTTAGATCAGATGCATGTTTGCCTGATCTACTCATCTAAAAGAAATAAAAAGTTTTGCAGAAATCATAAATTATATACATTTTTTTAATGACCACTTTAGTTCCACTAGAGTATAAAATTGTTACCACCTGTAGTTGTTTGTAAAGTGATTATCTGTAGTGAGGGAAGAAATCTTAAGTTACATGAATAATTCTTCAGTTCAGTTCAGTTGCTCAGTTGTGTCCGACTCTTTGCGACCCCATGAACCACAGCACTCGAGGCCTCCCTGTCCATCACCAACTCCTGGGGTCCACCCAAACCTATGTCCATCGAGTTGGTGATGCCATCCAACCATCTCATCCTCTGACGTCCCCTTCTCCTCCTGCCCTCAGTCTTTCCCAGCATCAGGGTCTTTTCCAATGAGTCAGCTCTTCACATCAGGTAGCCAAAGGATTGGAGTTTCAGCTTCAACATCAGTCCTTCCAATGAACACCCAGGACTGATCTCCTTTAGGATGGACTGGTTGGATCTCCTTGCAGTCCAAGGGACTCCCAAGAGTCTTCTCCAACACCACAGTTCAAAAACATCAATTCTTCAGCACTCAGCTTTCTTTCTAGTCCAACTCTCACATCCATACATGACCACTGGAAAAACCATAGCTTTGACTAGACAGACCTTTGTTGGCAAAGTAATGTCTCTGTTTTTTAATATGCTGTCTAGGTTGGTCATAACTTTCCTTCCAAGGAGTAAGTATCTTTTAATTTCATGGCTGCAACCACCATCAGCAGTAATTCTGGAGCCTGGAAAAGTAAAGTCAGCCATTCTTACTAGTCTAGTAAGTGAAAACAAGCAAGTATTTGCTGAATTGAATTATGGATTATACTATGTATTAATGTGCAAAGATAAAACAGACTTAATTTAATAATAGTTTAAGCTTCTATATTTAGAGAACCAAACAAACTAAAAAGTGCATTTTGCTTTCAAGGTTCAAACCTGAAGAGAATGAAGTTTGTGTATATATTAACTGTATCTATGCATGTCTAAATGTCCATACATTCATGCTCTTCTCCCCTGCCCTGAGTTACTAGACACTGTATTAAAAACATTAATAGACTGTTTTATATTAACCCTTTCCTTCCTTTGTAACTCCCTTAAAAAAGGGACTGTTTCATTCATCTCTGTATATTCTGCAGTATTGAGCATAGCACCTCCTTCACAGTAACTTTGAATATGTTTTTAGGAAAGCATTTATTCAGAGTTCTAATACCAAAATATTCCAGAGAAATTCACTGTAAGGACTATTATGTTTTGTTTTTTTTCACTAATTGTTCTACCTGTTCTTTATTTTTCTTTTGTTGAATCCAAACTGCTTCAAGGCAAAATTCTTGAGACTAATTAGTTTGGGAAGCACCCTGACATTTTCTATGAATAATATTTGAAGTGTAGGAAAAAAAATATGTATCTTTAATCAAAGTGTAAAAATTGACAAGAATTAATGGTAGCTATAGGAAGATGGGTGTTTAAAGTGTATACCATATAGGTGGCCATTTTGCCTCTCCTCTCTTTACTGAATTCTACCTTTCTCCTTTCCGCATATTCAATCACTAGGAAAGAGTAGGCCTGGAGTTGTTTCTTTGACTTTAATTGCTAAGATTATTAATGGTGTTTAAAAACTTTATAAGACTATGATCTGTACTTCAGTTGATGACTGCTTTTGTTACTTTATAAATGAGAAACAGGATGGTTTACATGTTATGTTTAATGTAAAAGACAAATTAAAAATAATTTCATACTCTGTATTTTCTTTAACAGAGTAATTAAAAATTTTTTCATTGGGGTATAGTTGATTTACACTGTTGTATTAGTTTCAGGTGTACAGCGAAGTGAATCTGTTTTACACACATATATACATCCACTCTTTTTTAGATTCTTTTCCCACATAGGCCATTACAGAGTATTGAGTAGAGTTCCTTGTGCTATATAGTAGGTCCTTATTAATTATCTATTTTTATATAGTAGTGTGTATATGCGGAGAAGGTGATGGCACGCCACTCCAGTACTCTTGCCTGGAAAATCCCATGGATGGAGGAGCCTGGTAGGCTGCAGTCCATGGGGTCGGTAGGAGTCGGACACGACTGAGTGACTTCATTTTCACTTTTCACTTTCATGCATTAGATAAGGAAATGGCAACCCACTCCAGTGTTCTTGCCTGGAGAATCCCAGGGATGGGGGAGCCTGGTGGGCTGCCGTCTGTGGGGTCGCACAGAGTTGGGCACAACTGAAGCAACTTAGCAGTAGCAGTAGCAGTGTGTATATGTCAGTTCCAATCTTCCAATTTATCCCTCTCTTCCTCTTCTTACTCCCTGGTAACTGTAAGTTTATTTTCTACATCTGTAAGTCTGTTTCTGTTTTTGTAAATAAGTTCATTTGTAGCCTTTATTCTTTTAGATTCCACATTTATAAATGAGAAATGAATGCTTTGCATGTTATGTTTGAAAATGAAAGTGTTAGTTGCTCAGTTGTGTCTGATTCTTTGTGACCCCATGGACTGTAGCCCTCCAGACTCCTCTGACCATGGGATTTTCCAGGCAAGAATATTGGAGTGGGTTGCCATTTCCTTCTCCAGGGGATTTTTCCGAGCCAGTGATCGAACCTGGGTCTCCTGCATTGCAGGCAGATTTTTTATTGTCTGAGCCACCAGGGATGCCTTCTGAATGATGGAGCTCCAGTCCAGAATACTGGAGTGGGTAGCCATTCCCTTCTCCAGGGGATCTTCCCAACCCAGGGATTGAATCCAGCTCTCCCTCATTGCAGACGGATTCTTTACCAGGGAAGCCCTAGAATACTGGAGTGGGTAACCTGTTCCTTCTCACAGATCTTCCCGACCCAGGAATAAAACCAGGGTAGATTTATAAATATAGATAAATATTGATTCCACATTTAGAAATGAGAAATGGATGCTTTGCATGTTTAGTGTTTAAAAAAAACTTGAAAATAATTCATACTCTGTAATTTTGTTCTTTAGTAGAGCAGTTTTTTAATTTTTTTAATATAAATTTATTTATTTTAATTGGAGGTTAATTACTTTACAATATTGTATTGGTTTTGCCATACATGGACATGAATCCTCCACAGGTATACACGTGTTCCCCATCCTGAACCCCCCTCCCCCTCCCTCCCCTACCATCCCTCTGGGTCGTCCCAGTGCACCAGCCCCAAGCATCCAGTATCATGCATCAAACCTGGACTGGCAGTTTGTTTCATATATGATATTATATATGTTTCAGTGCCATTCTCCCAAATCATCCCACCCTCTACCTCTCCCACAGAGTACATAAGACTGTTCTATACATCTGTGTCTCTCTTGCTATCTCGCATACAGGGTTATTGTTACCATCTTTCTAAATTCCATATATATTGGTGTTTTTCTTTCTGGCTTCCTTCACTCTGTATAATCGGGTCCAGTTTCGTCCACCTCATTAGAACTGATTCAAATGTATTCTTTTTAATGGCTGAGTAATACTGCATACTGTATATGTACCACAGCTTTCTTATCCATTCATCTGCTGATGGACATCTAGGTTGCTTCCATGTCTTGGCTATTATAAACAGTGCTGCGATGAACACTGGGGTAAATGTGTCTCTTTCAATTCTGGTTTCCTCGGTGTGTATGCCCAGCAGTGGGATTGCTGGGTCATATGGCAGGTCTATTTCTAGTTTTTTAAGGAATCTCCACACTGTTCTCCATAGTGGCTGTACTAGTTTGCTTCCCACCAACAGTGTAAGAGGATTCCCTTTTCTCCACACCCTCTCCAGCATTTATTGCTTGTAGGCTCTTGGATAGCAGCCATTCTGACTGGCATGAAATGGTACCTCATTGTGGTTTTGATTTGCATTTCTCTGATAATGAGTGATGTTGAGCATCTTTTCATGTGTTTGTTAGCCATCTGTATGTCTTCTTTGGAGAAATGTCTGTTTAGTTCTTTGGCCCATTTTTTGATTGGGTCATTTATTTTTCTGGAATTGAGCTGCAGGAGTTGCTTGTATATTTTTGAGATTAGATGTTTGTCAGTTGCTTCATTCAATCAATGTAATACACCACATTAACAAATTGAAAAATAAAAGCCATATGATTATCTCAATAGATGCAGAGAAAGCCTTTGACAAAATTCAACATCCATTTATGATTTAAAAAACTCTCCAGAAAGCAGGAACAGAAGGAACATACCTCAACATAATGAAAACTATATATGACAAACCCACAGCAAACATTATATTAAATGGTGAAAAATTGAAAGCATTTCCCCTAAAGTCAGGAACAAGACAAGGGTGCCCACTTTCACTACTACTATTCAACATAGTTTTGGAAGTTTTGGCCACAGCAATCAGATCAGAAAAAGAAATAAAATGAATCTAAATTGGAAAAGAGAAGTAAAACTCTCACTGTTTGCAGATGACATGATCCTCTACAATAGAAAACCCTAAAGACTCCACCAGAAAATTACTAGAGATAATCAATGAGTATAGTAAAGTTGCAGGATATAAAATCAACACACAGAAATCCCTTGCATTCCTATACACTAATAATGAGAAAATAGAAAGAGAAATTAAAGAAACAATTCCATTCACCATTGCAATGAGAAGAATAAAATACTTAGGAATATATCTACCTAAAGAAACTAAAGACCTATATATAGAAAACTATAAAACACTTGTGAAAGAAATCAAAGAAGACACTAATAGATGGAGAAATATACCATGTTCATGGATCGGAAGAATCAATCTGGTGAAAATGAGTATACTACCCAAAGCAATCTATAGATTCAATGCAATCCCTATCAAGCTACCAATGGTATTTTTCAGAGCAGTTTTTTAAATATAAAATTTGGAAAGAGAAAAATCCTAGAATGGTTTATAACTAGACTTCTGTTTTCATGGAACACCCCAAAGTAGTGGCTTTTGGTGTGGTCATTTGAAAATGGCATCAACATTTCCTTAAAATTCTTAGAACCCCAACATGTTAAAGCCCCATCCAGAATTATTGTATCATACACGGTGGAGATGTGGCTCAGTGTTCTTTATTTTAGCTAGCTCTTTAGGTGGATCTGATACATGGTAAAGTTTTCAACCACTGCCCTGAAGTATAAAAATTTGATATTTAAATTCCTGACAGAGAAACATCATAACAGAAAAAGGAACAAATATAACCAATGAGTGAGTCATCTTTGGGAATTTATCATGACAGTGTTAATCTTGAGCATCTGGAAGAATTTACTAATGAAATAAACATGTACATCTTGTTTCCTGTTAAGTGTAGCGCTTCATGTAATATGATAGAAGTGATGCTCAGATCAGTTCAAAAGCATTTATTGGGCAGTTTCTATTTATTCACCTTAAGAGGACAGATTTTAAGACCTGTATTTACTCATTTATATAGCCAGAGCTGTTATATAATAGCACTGGCCTTGAAAGAAGAGTGTAAATTGATTATTGTTGTATGTGTGTCAAAAAATATAAACCAATATGTGCAAATTTTAGCTTACCCATTCCATCCTGGCTTTCCAGTTAAAACCTACTAAGATCTTTTTCCTTCCATAATTCATCCATATGTGAGTTGGTATGTTTTATTATTAATAGTAGTAAATATATAGATACCAACTATTTTTACTTTTTTGTTCTACCCATTTTTTCTTTCTTGAATGATGCCTTTATTTCCAAATCAGCAAAGATATATTTATTTATCATTTCTCTGTTTTCTAATAGGACTTTTGCATATTTACATAAAAATTATAGTTAAAGTAGCTGCCTGTGCTTTGACAGTTTTGACATTTTTATTTTCTCAGTCTTGCCTGACTACAGCTTATTTTGTCTATTACATCTGACTGAGACCATTAGAGTCTTGTTGCTGAAACTGTAAGTCATGGTGTTAAATTTCCCTTTGAGGTATACAAAATAGAACTGTATACTTGAGTGCACTTTGCCTCAAAGGGGTGTAGCCTAAAAGGAGCATAAATGTTAATGTGGCAAATATAACCAGATTTTTCTTCATAGTATTTCTTTCATTTAAATATATGTAACTTTTCCTAGAAATTTTATGCTATCCTGAGATATTTTAATATAAAATATATTTACCTTGATATTATTAGATATTTTAAGAATGTTGCCATTTCATGATCTCTGCTTACCTCACTAACCTTTACTCTTAGTACTTTCTAGTTTGCCTCCTAAATAAACGTCTGCTTTGTTGAGCAATTAGTATTTCTTCAAAAATACTATGCTTTCTGACTCTGTTCCCTTTTGCATTTTACTACTTTGCTGATTCAGCCCCCACTCTTATCTCTCCTGAGCATTTTTAGTATGTCAGAGAACCAGACATGAAACAATGGACTGGTTCCAAATTGGGAAAGGAGTACATCAAGGCTGTATATTGTCACCCTGGTTGACTGTCACCATGGTTGTCACTTCTGTGCAGAGTACATCTTGTGAAATTTCAGGCTGGATAAAGCACAAGCTGGAATCAAGGTTGCCAGGAGAAATATCAGTAACCTCAGATATGCAGATGATACCACCCTTATGGCAGAAAGCAAAAAGGAACTAAAGAGCCTCTTGATGAAGGTGAAAGTTCAGTTCAGTTTAGTAACTCAGTAGTGTCCAACTCTTTGTGACCCCATGGACTGCAGCACGCCAGGCTTCCCTGTCTATCACCAACTCCTGGAGCTTACTCAAACTCATATCCATCAAGTTGGTGATGCCATCCAACCATCTCATCCTCTGTCATCCCCTTTTCCTCCTGCCCCCAATCCCTCCCAGCATCAGAGTCTTTTCCAGTGAGTCAGTTCTTCGCATCAGGTGGCCAAAGGATTGGAGTTTCAGCTTCAGCCTCAATCCTTCAATGAATATTGAGGACTGATTTCCTTTAGGATTAACTGGTTGGATCCCTTGCAGTTCAAGGGACTCTCAAGAGTCTTCTCCAACACCACAGTTCAAAAGCATCAATTCTTCAGCACTCAGCTTTCTTTATAGTCCAGCTTTCACATCCATACATGGCTACTGGAAAAACCATAGCTGTGAATAGATAGACCTTTGTGGGCAAAGTAATGTCTCTGCTTTTTAATATGCTGTCTAGGTTGGTCATAGCTTTTCTTCCAAGGAGCAAGCGTCTTTTAATTTCATGGCTGCAGTCACCATCTGCAGTGATTTTGGAGCCCAAGAAGATAAAGTCTGTCATTGTTTCCATTGTTTCCCCATCTATTTGCCATGAAGTGATGGGACCGGATGCCATGATCTTAGTTTTCTGAATGTTGAGTTTTAAGCCAGCTTCTTCACTCTCCTCTTTCACCCTCATAAAGAGTTCTTAGTTCTTAGTCCTTAGTTCTTCCTCACTCTCTGCCATAAGAATGTTGTCATCTGCATATCTGAGGCCACTGACACCTCTCCCAGCAATCCTATCTCCAGCCTGTGCTTCATCCAGCCAGGTATTTTGCATGATGTACTCTGCATATAAGTTAAATAAGCTGGGTGACAATATACAGCCTTGAAGGTGAAAGAGGAGAGGGGGTTTCAAAAAGAGTTTGACACAACTGTGTGACTGAACAACAACAGCAGCTAGTTTTTAGGACTCAGCCCAACCATGTCTTTGTCTGAGAATCCATTCTTGATCCTTCTCATCTGGATAAGGTCCTTTTTCTGTCTGTTCCTGCGCTTGGCTAACTACTGTCACTGTACTTACCACAGTGTGAAAACTTTATACAGTTTTCTCTTTGAATCTTCAGTCTTTTGAAGTAATGGATCATATCTTAATCCATTGTTGTATTACAGTGCTGAGCTCAGAACCCAGTACATTTAATAAAATGCCCATCAAATGAGTGAGGAACAAATACATGAATGAATAATACTGATTGATTTTGGGGGACATTTGTATTTGACTGAAACTCACTCCTATAATATCAGTTGATATTTGTCATTTTAGATGTGCTAATCCATGCTTGTTATATCTTTGATCCCGTACCTTGGACCTGGTGAATGTTGTTGCATAAGTGAATTGGACTTTAGGACTATATTTTGTGTAAAGTCATTGTGTACAATGACATATTTAGATTTAGGCATTTTATAATTAAAGTCTAATCTTCTTGGAGGCCTCTTTCTTTTAAAGATTTGTTGATCTGCCTTATACCCCATTGGTCTAAGTATTCCTTTTGCATATTTGGGTTCTGTTTGGAGTTACGGGTTCCATTGCATTATGGATTATTTTGTAACCTAGATAGAGGATTCTTGTCAATATCATATAGTAGTTTCCTCTGAAATTCTGTGTTCTCATATCATTATGGTAGATATTAGACATAATAGTTTTGTACTTCAGTTAACTATGATAGTTATCAATGTTATAAAATATAAACATATACCCTGTTATTCATAACCAACAGGAAAAACTAATAACTGACTTATAGTTTCCAGCAACTTAAGCAATATTGAATTGATTTGGATTGTTGAAAACAAGAAGCATAAAAAGAAAAAGGAGAACCCGGAGTCAAATGTAATTCACTCAGCGTATTACAATACTTTGATTTTTAATGATTAATCAGAGAGCACATAGAGATCATTGTTTTTTCTTCCAACTCCTTATTTGTATATTAATCATCTCCTTTGTTGTGTAAAGGAAGATATTTAGGAAGACAGGTTTCATATTTATTTCCTTTAAACTTTTTGGATTAGATCTGAATTAGCAACTAGGAGTTTTTGTTTTCTACTTAATACCAAACCTTGAAACTTCTTATTCAAGGAAGTGAATTGCTATCTATAACTGTTGCTATTTGCTTACCAAGAACATTTATTTTTCAAAACTGGAACTAAGATGGAAAGGTGGTAGATTAGGCTGTTAAGAAAGAGCAAGTAGAGAGAATAAGTCAAGATTTTGAAGGTATGTTAATTCAAAGTAACATTCTAATATTTTAATGTATTCTGTATGCCATAATCTAGGTACTTTCATTTATGTTACTTTTAAGTTATTTAATCTCAAGTGAAAATTGTGGTTTATTTTGCCATAGGCTCTTCTTTTATATCATTTCAGTGCTTAACTTTTTAGTTTATATATGTTTGCATTTGACATATTAGTTGGTCAAATTTTATTCATTTTTATATACACTTAGCCTTTATAGTCAGAGAATTCTGAACTTATAGTTCATCTCTGTTCAGTTTTTAGCTAGGTGAATTACTTATCCTCTGAGCCTTAGTTTCTTCATTCATAAACCAAGAAATTAAACTTCTTGATTAAAGCTTATTTTGGTTTCAGGCTCCAGAATTACACTTAACCACAAAATGGAATTATTTTTAGGACTACATGGATATCTTTTGGAACTCACAGTAAAGTCAGGAAGCAAGTCAAGACCTCATAAGACTCTAGAAATGGAATTGGAAAGCTGTTAGAAACTCAGACTTTTAATTTCTGTCTCTGTCTGTCTCTTTGTGTCTCTGTCTTTTCCTTATTTATTTTCTCCTTATCTCTGATTTCTGACTCTCTTTGTATATTTGCCTTACTCTTCTCTCTCTTCCCCTGCGGATCCGCTTTTGTTGTTTTAGTGTGAATTTAGCCAAACACTAAACAGGAGCCTGACAGCTCCTAAATTTGTATAACTTCAGTTTGAGTGACCAGCTGGGACTAAATGGTGGCCCTTAGTTTATATACTAAATCTCCAGGAGAAAGAAGCTAATTGATCCAGCTTGTGTCAAGGCATGTGTACCTTGTCCAGGCCACTGTGGGTTAAGGAGGGAGGGCTCCGTTAATACAAACACAGCTACTCTATAGTTGGTGGCAGGAGTTAGTGTTAAAGTGGGTGATAGCTGGTAGCTGTCCACTTAATGGTGTGTACACATAGACCACACACACACACACACACACACATATCAGATTCAAAACATGATTATTTAAAATTGCAAAACATAAGTTAGTTAGTAACCAAAGGCTATGGAAGTTCTTAACTACTTCATTGCTAGGCAGTCTTTGAAGGGAAGGAAGATGAAGAGATGGGCCTAGTGGAGTATTAGTTGCGTTGCTCATGCTGTCCCTGTCTGTTTTAACAGTATGAAAGTGGAGTAATAAACTCATTGAACTAATAAGTCATATGTAAGCACTGTCATTGATTGTTTTTAGTCATTAAGATAGTGTCAGTTAGTTTGTATGTATTCATTGTGTAAGTAAATGTGTAAACTGGTAGAAACCTAAACTTGAAGGTATTTTTGGCATTTGTGGTGGCAGAGTATAAATCATCTGTCATTCTCAAAACATGCCTGTGGCATTGGAATAAAATTCCTTTAAAGAGTTTTCTGGCACTCTAAGAGGACTAGTTAGAGACTTTTCAAGATGTAAGGTAATATTATCCTTTTTGTTCAGAAATATTAAGAAAACAACATCAAGTGATTTCTTTAATCAGATGGAAAGTTGAAGCAATCTTGATGAATTCACTAAAATGGTTTGCTGTGGTTGAGTATTATGAAACAGTTTTCAGATGTTTGTGTAGCAGGTCTAAAAGTGACCAACTTACAGAACAGGAGGCAGATTATTTCATTAGCTTATATGTTGCTATTGTATATGCAGCAAATCTAAGGTAAATCTGCACAAGGTATGTGGCTTCTATCCCTGGAAAGTCTGATGTAGCATCAAAGGCTAATTCTTTTTAATTGATGATCTGTCATTTTATGTAGGCTTCCCTGGTAGCTCAGTTGGTAAAGAATCTGCCTGCAATGCAGGAGACCCCAGTTCGATTCCTGGGCCGGGAAGATACTCTGGAGAAGGGATAGGCTACCCACTCCAGTATTCTTGGGCTTCCCTTGTGCCTCAGCTGGTAAGGAATCCACGTGCAATGCAGGAGACCTGGGTTTGATCCCTGGGTTGTGAAGATCCCCCAGAGAAGGGAAAGGCTACCCACTCCAGTATTCTGGACTGGAGAATTCTATGGACTGTATAGTTCATAGGGTCACAAAGAGTTGGACCTGACTGAGCGACTTTCACTTATATGAGACTTCAAGAGAGCTTATATATTAGTATAAAGAAGTTCTAAGTTTTAGATGTGATTAAAATAGAAGTTTAGCCCCATATTAAAACAGAATAGAAGATACAAATTCATTATCTAAAATTAATATTTAAAGCTTCAGAAAAAATTATTTATGTTTTTGAATAGATTATCAATCACAGATTTTTTTTTCCTCCAGTTAGATGGTATTTTGGGACTCTTCGGATGTTACCTACCTTCAAAATATATGTTGCATATGACATATCATATGCAGTTTTGAGCATGTTAAAGTTTATTGATGAAGGAATTAATATAGAAATGACTTAAATAAAAATTTGTTAATTGGATATCTGTATGAAGGAAATCAGAATATGTAAAGAAAATGGGAATTTGGAGGCTGGAGTAAGCATGCTGCTTATAGCACTTTTCCTTCTCTATTGAAGCTCAGAAATTTAGTTGGTTTGTGAGTAGCGATTAATAAACCATTCATTACCTTCTGCATAAAAGGCAAATATAATTCCACCAGGTTTATAAAACAGGTAGCCCTCCCTGAAGTTAAAGGCATATTTATGGTTTTAGGAATCATGTAGTTAACTGCAAATCTATCAGCTACAGTGATATGAGCCCAGTGACTATGTGACTGCGCCTCTGGCTGATAAAGACATTAATGTTGACAAAGTATAGCAGCAGCGTCAGGTAGTTGAGGGTTATGGCTCAAATGCAGTATATCATTTTATGAGAAATACCCCTTTAAACTTTCACTAACAAACCACCTTAGCTTTGAAATGAGGAGAGGCTTTAAGGCAATTTTCCATCAGAGAAGACAAGCACAGAATTCCTTGCCAAGTAATCTTTTAGAATTTCTTAAATTGCAGACCTCTGCCCCCAAAGTATATCCATCATCTGAGGTGTAAAGAGCATCTCCTGACAGTTTTTGTAAACCACGCTTAGGTATTTAATTTAGTCTCATATAAATTCCCATAACTTGCAGAGTACAAAGCAATCTAACATTATTTCCTACAAAAATAACTACCAAAGTTTACTTCTGAAACAACTGTTAGAATGGCATATTACCTTTTAATTCAGGCTGTTTATCACAATGATATAGAGTTTGAGTCATTTGGCCTAGCTGGTGTCAAAGACCATGATTTTAAAGAAAGCAGCCACAAGTTGAATCCACGCCCAAAACTGTTAGATTTATATACAGAGAAATTCTCTTTTATAATTAGAGATAGCATTCTTCATCTTGTATACCTTCAAGTACCTGTCTTATTGATTCCTTACTCTGTCTTTGAACAGTGCCTATTTGAGAGGTGGGTTAAATTTTTCAGGCAAGAAAAGAGAATAAACTGCTCAAAGCATATATTGTTCCATTGGCCTAGTTCTTTAGTTATCTATTTTTACACTGGGGATTCTATTTAGGGGTTTTAATGTCATGACATCTGGATTCCCCCAGAACAAATAGAAGAGTAAATTGGAAGCTGCATTAGAAGTCACACTTCGTCACTATGCAGTATTGTATCAGTTACTACACAGATCATCACTGTTCACTGTGAGAAGGGACCTGTGCAAGAGAGTGCACACCAGGAAGCAAGGCTCTTGGGGCCATTTTGTAGGCTGCCTGCAATACCTCGTGTCCGACTCTTTGCAACCCCATGGACTGCAGCATGCCAGGCCTCCCTGTCCATCACCAACTCCTGGAACTTACTCAAACTCATTTCCATTGAGTCGGTGATGCCATCCAACCATCTTATCCTCTATCGTCCCCTTCTTCTCCTGCCTTCAATCTTTCCTAGCTTCAGGGTCTTTTCAGATGAGTCAGTTCTTCGCATCAGGTGGCCAAAGTTGGAGTTTCAGCCTCAACATCAGTCCTTCCAATGTATATTCAGGACTGATTTCCTTTGCGATGGACTGGTTGGATCTCCTTGCAGTCCAAGGGACTCCCAAGAGTCTTCTCCAACACCACAGTTCAAAAGCATCAACTCTTCAGGACTCAGCTTTCCTTATAGTCCAACTCTCATATCCGTACATGACCACTGGAAAAGCCATAGCTTTGACTAGATGGATCTTTGTCAGCAAAGTAATGTCTCTGCTTTTTAATATGCTGTCTAGGTTGGTCATAGCTTTTCTTCCAAGAGAAAGCATCTTTTAATTTCATGGCTGCAGTCACCACCATCTGTAGTGATTTTGGAGCCCTCCACAATAAAGTCTGACACTGTTTCCCCATCTATTTGCCATGAAGTGATGGGACCGGATGCCATGATCTTAGTTTTCTGAATGTTGCGCTTTAAGCCAACTTTTTCACTCTCCTCTTTCACTTTCATCAAGAGGCTGTTTAGTTCTTCTTCTTCACTTTGTTCTCTAAAAGTTTATAATGTCACCATTGCCGGTAGTAATGTATTTCAATTAGAGGATATATGGAAACTATTTATTTTAATAAGTATTAATATTCCTACTTGTTCTTATTTAAAAGCACTTCTGTTTCATTTTCTTCCTACATCCGCCCATAGAATATTCTCCCTCTCTTTCATTTCATCTTCCTCTCTCACTTTTATGGTTTCCTGACCTAAGTAATGGTTAATTTGAAATGATAGCCAAAGTAAGATTCTAGCTGTATAGAATATGAAATAGTAGGAAATAGCATAAACCTGCAGTTGTAAATCTGGATAATTTAAGCTGCTCCCCTTTATAATTATTTATACTGTTTATTAAAACTTCATGCTAGAAGCAAAAATCAAAGAGTAAATATTATTAAAGGGATGTAAAAAGAATGAAGACTGAGGAGTGGCATGTCTAGTTACCATAGTTCCCTTTGGAAGTAATGGCTCCTGATTTCCTCAAAACTGAGAAGACTCAGCATATGGAAGTCAGACTGCCTTGCCTCAGAAAGATAATGTTCTTCATGGTATCTTAAAACATAATTACTGAAATAAATAAAGTGCAAATAGCAAGGGATAGAAATAATAGCTAAAAATTAAATTACTGACACTGAAGTAAAGCTTGACTCCTGTTACAGAGAGTGAAGAAGAAAAAGCAAGAAATTAAAACAGAGAATATAATAGATAATAGAGGTCCAGCAAAGATCCAACAGTAAGATAATTGCATGAAGTAGAGAATGGAAAATGTGGAGGAGAAAAATTATTCAAAGATAAAATAAAGTTTTCTCTGAGAAGAATTAACAATTGAATCCTCAAGTCAAAATGATATTTTGAGTCCTAGGGATTTTGAGTGCTTGGCATACCTAGGTTAATTGATAGAACTTTATTTCTCCAGGTATTCAGAAAAAAAAGGGCATATCATTTCAGAGGAGAAGGGCAAAATAAGACTCTCAGTAAACCTCTTCTCAGGGACAGCCTGTGCCGGAGATCAACGTAGCAATAGCTAAACACTTCTGAAATAAAGAGGATGTGATCCAGAAATATTGTTCCTAGCCAGGATACCATTCATTTATAAAGTCAGCAGGCAGACATTCCCAAATACTCATGAGTCTCTCTTGAAAAAAAAAAAAAAAAATCTCTTAATATGAAATCCAGCCAACTAAAAGGTAAAACAAATTGGTAACAAGATTGGCAGTGACTCCATTTAATATGAAATATAAGATACTTATGCAGTTTATGATTGTGGATCTGATAAGTTTGACTGTGAAAAATAACATGCCAACAAAATTTTGTTTTGATAGGATGTATGAATAATCTCGTATTTTAGTTAATAACATCTAAAATTTTAAGTATAATTTAAACTAGATATTATTCTACAAATATTTTCATATTTTTTAACCTTAAAGCTTTTAGAAAATATCCATTTGAAATTGAGGAATTCATATATTTTCACTGACATGTTTCTGTTAAATTCAGGTAAGATTAAATGTATTATATTTTAAAAGCACAGACAGTATCATCCAATTTTTATGAAAGCTTCTAAAATCTGTTTTCATATGGGCATTAAAATGGCTAGAATTATGTTAATGTAAATGTTAGCTTATTTTAACTTTCTGTGTAATTGTATTTGAGGTATCTCTCTTCATACTTATTAAATCACTTTAATCCTTTCAAAGAGTGTGTACTAACTTTTATAAAAATTATTATTTATTTAATTATTTTGCCCCATCCAGTACCTTATATTCTCCTATGTGCCATATACTCCAGCCATATAAAATTATTTCCATGTTTTCTTGAATGGAGTGTGCTCTTTCATACAGCTCTTCCTTCTGCTTGAGGTAACTTTCCCTTCCTTCATCATCTAAAATCCTTAATGTTTAGAAATATAATTTATATTTCAGAATTTGTGTCTGACTCTTCCACCTGGTTATGAAATTCTTAAGGATAGTAGATGTTTCTGATTCGTGTTTGTGTCCTTCTGTCATGTAACAAGCACTAAATTGTTTTTTTTGATTGAGCCTATGATTCTTGCTCCTACAGAGATCATATTATCAGATTTTCCTTCTTTCCTTTCTTTCCCTCCTTTTTATCTTTCTCCAACTTTCTTTCACTCTCTTTCTCTTTCCCTTATTCTGTCTTTTTTTTTTCTTCTTCTTTAATGATATACAGAAGACAAGAAATTTAAGTAGTAGGTGTTTGCCAGACAGAAGAGAGTCCAGTTTTTTAAAAGATGATCCATAGACACAGTAAAACGTACAAATACTACAAAGAGATACACACTGGCAAATAATTTCCCACACCAACTCAGCCTCCAACTCCTGTATTCCCCTTCCCTTTGTGTATCCGTTCAGAGATATCTCCCTGTCTGGGAGGAAAGAAACAAATACATGACATACCAATGTATTACTTCTCTGGTTAGAATGATCTCCTAGCTCTGTGTTTGGTGTTTGAGAGCTCTGCCTACTTGATTTTGTCCTTATGAGTTCATATTTTTTTTCTTTATGACTGTATAGAAATCACATTGTTGACCATGAGTTCACAGGTAGAAAATGTGACATTTTAATAGCCACTTAAAACATGAAAAACATTAATTAATTAATTCTAAGACTCTGGAATTGGAAATTACTTTGCAGTGAGTCTCTTCAACCCAACAAAGCCAGTTCGTTTTTCACATGGGATAAAAAGAGACAGGAAGGGGGCAGAGTTTGTGCCTTTGCTGAAGTCTGAACACCTTGACCTAACTAAAGAGTTGTTCTTATATCTTAGATTCACGGGGCCAAAAAATAGATGCCGTTGGGAAAATCCCTTGAAATGTCTCTCTCTCTCTCTCCTCTTCGGCAAACACTGGGGAATACTTATAATTGAAATGGTTTCATTACCTAGAGAGCAGCAGGCTGGCACCCAGTATGCTCACTTGTCTATTTCCTAAGTGTGGATTGGTGTCCAGAATATATTAGGCATATGAATAACTTACAGTTCTTTTGTGAAACCTATAATTTTTCCTCCGGAGAAAAGGTTTCAAGACATTACCGTGTAACTATAGGGTTCAATACCTCAGTGAAATCCTACTTAAGATGTTGTTTTCTTAGTTTCCTGGTATTTGTTGGAAATAGATTTCATACATCAGGCTGGGATTTATATGCCTGAGGGCAAAGGATAGTAATCTTTCACCTCCTTCTGCCACTCCATCTGCCTTGATAAAAATCTCTGTGGGAAGAAGTGTTGTTAGTGCTATATTTTGGGAATTTGACACATTTGTAATTTCATTGGAGAGGAAAAACAAACAAAAGCATTTCATTATTGACTTGGGAAAATGTCACATCCTGTAGCTTGGGTTATTTTATCTATGTTTTGTTAATACACGAGTATACACACACACACACACACACACACACACACACATATTTAGCACGTCAGTTCAGTTCAGTCACTCAGTCATGTCTGACTGTTTGCCACCCCATGAACTGCAGCACGCCAGGCCTCCCTGTCCATCACCAGCTCCGGGAGTCCACCCAAACCCATGTCCATTGAGTTGGAGATGCCATCCAACCATCTTCCATCTTTTCCTCTGTTGTCCCCTTCTCCTGCCCTCAATCTTTCCCAGCATCAGGGTCTTTTCCAATGAATCAGCTCTTCACATAAGGTGGCAAGGTATTGGAGTTTCAGCTTCAAAATCAGTCCTTCCAGTGAACACCCAGGACTGATCTCCTTTAGGATGGACTGGTTAGATCTTCTTGCAGTCCAAGGGACTCTCAAGAGTCTTCAACACCACAGCTCAAAAGCATCAATTCTTTGGCACTCAGCTTGCTTTGTAATCCAACTCTCACATCCATACATAACCGCTGGAAAAACCATAGCCTTGACTAGACGGACCTTTGTTGACAAAGTAATGTCTCTGCTTTTTAATATACTGTCTAGGTTGGTCATAACTTTCCTTCCAAGGAGTAAGTGTCTTTTAATTTCATGGCTGCATTCACGATCTGTAGTGATTCTGGAGCCCCCAAAAATAAAGTCAGCCACTGTTTCCGCTGTTTCGCCATCTGTTTGCCATGAAATGATGAGACCGGATGCCATAATCTTAGTTTTCTGAATGTTGAACTTTAAGCCAATATTTTCACTCTCCTCTTTCACTTTCATCAAGAGGCTCTTTAGTTCTTCCTCACTTTCTGCCATAAGGGTGGTGTCATCTGCATATCTGAGGTTATTGATACTTCTCCCGGCAGTCTTGATCCCAGCTTGTGCTTCTTCCAGCCCAGCGTTTCTCATGATGTACTCTGCATAGAAGTTAAATAAGCAGGGTTTCAATATACAGCCTTGACATGCTCCTTTTCCTATTTGGAACCAGTCTGTTGTTCCATGTCCAGTTCTAACTGTTGCTTCCTGACTTGCATACAGGTTTCTCAAGAGACAGTTCAGGTGATCTGGTATTCCCATCTCTTTCAGAATTTTCCACAGTTTATTGTGATCCACACAGTCAAAGGCTTTGGCATAGTCAGTAAATCAGAGATAGATGTTTTTCTGGAACTCTGTTGCTTTTTTGATGATCCAGCAGATGTTGGCAATTTGATCTCTGGTTCCTCTGCCTTTTCTAAAACCTGCTTGAACATCTGGAAGTTCTCGGTTCACGTATTGCTGAAGCCTGGCTTGGAGAATTTTAAGCATCACTTTACTAGCATGTGAGATGAGTGCAATTGTGTGGTAGTGCCTTTGGCAGTGCCTTTCTTTGGGATTGGAATGAAAACTGACCTTTTCCAGTCCTGTGGCCACTGCTGAGTTTTCCAAGTTTGCTGGCATATTGAGTGCAGCACTTTCACAGCATCATCTTTCAGGATTTGAAATAGCTCAACTGGAATTCCATCACCTCCACTAGCTTTGTTTGTAGTGATGCTTCCTAAGGCCCACTTGACATCACAAATTTAAGATGTCTCACTCTAGGTGAGTGATCACACTATTTAGCACTCATACACACTATTTAGCACATACTGTAGTATAGTCAATTATGGAAGAAAATAGAAAGTTCTTTGATGTAACCTGAAAACAAAGCCTAGGGCATAAGATGAATTGTTCCTTCATAGGATTAGTTGTGTGAATACATTTGAGTGTAGTGTTAGTTTAAAATTTCCCATTTCAGTATGAAAAAATTCAAATTTCTTTTACCTTTGAACTTGATATTAGTAGTCTGTGGCCAATCAGTCTTTGATGAAAGGCTAAAAAAAAGTTTTTATTTAGTTCAGATTTAGATTGAAGTATTTAAGAACATGAAAGTGGCATAAGATTCTACCTCGGAAAGCTTAAAATGCATTATGTCTTTTAACTTCAGCTTCCTTGTTGTGACAAGGCAGGATGGCATACAAAAAGAACGGAAAAGCTCTGAAAGGGTTAGCCCTCAGTTGTTGATAATGTTTACCTCACTGGGGTGTTGTACAGCTTCCTTAGCACTAGCAAAGCAACTTAATACCGCTGGATGAAAGACAGTTAAGTCATTAAGGGTATGGTAGTGCTGTTATGAAGGGGTGTGGCAAACCAGTGATCATTTTTCCATTGGTTACGTGGAGGGAAGCTGCGATACAGAACAGTTTGAATCTAGAATGCTGGATGAAGTAGCTCGCATCTTTAATCTATCAGCTGAAAATCAGTGGTTGCCTTTCTCTTAAACTATTCTGGTGTGTAACCAAGACAAATGTGTACTTTTACAGCAGACTTTTGCAGTGTGTGTGTTGCAGGGAGGGGGTTGTGTAACCCAGTAGCAGTGTACTTTACAGATACAGTTAACAGTGCAAACAAATCTCAGATTGATTATAACAATTCTTTACATGACTTGGTTGTGACTAGAAAGGTATAAAACCTATTGCAAGATATAATAAAAAAATTTTTAGCTGGGAATAAACAAAGGTCATTGCTTCTAGATCTCACCTCCTAGTTCTTCAGGAAATTTCCAGTTTCTTATTAACTGAGGGATTAATTATGAGAGCTTTTCTGCAGCTTTGTGCATTTGTAGCCGTATGTGCAGTTGATGTTTTGCCAGCTCCATTCTTAAAATAGACACTGAATGCCTTTGGATATATATGAGGCTTTTTCACTTTGGTTCTGTGTCATCATTGTTTCTTTGCTGAAAAATTGTTCACAAAAAATGATTGTGTGAGTGTGACTTGAAGTAAAGTATGCATTTATTTATAATTTATGGACAGAATGATTGGGTTCCCTTTATTCTAGCAATGGCTTCTGATAGGGAATGTGATTGTTTTCTTTTAGATAATGAATACACAAGTGATGAGGTCTTCATTAATTATCAAAGACAAAGATCTGTTCAAACTTCAGCCTTTGGTGGAAAGCAAAGGAAGACTCTGCTAGAGGATGAACTTGCATTTGGGAAATGTCATTCTTTCATGCAGGTAGCCTAGTTCTGTCTTAATAAGGGCTTCCCTGGTGGCTCAGTGGTAAAGAATATGTCTACCAATGCAGGAGATTCAAGTTCGATCCCTGGTTTGGGAATATCCCCTGGAGGAGGAAATGGCAACCCACTCCAGTATTCATGGCTGGGAAATCCCATGGACAAATGATCCTGGCAGACTCCAGTTCATGGGGTTGCAAAAAGAGACACGACTGACTTAGTGACTTAACACCGACAGTTTCTAATAATGATACTAGTGGAAGTTTGCAGACATGTTAATCACCTTTTCCTCTAAAATAATTCCAGTGGACCTGCCATCCAGTGATTTACTACTATTTTGTTTGAACCTGAGTGGGTTATTAGCAATGGAAATAGCACATTTTATGTTTTTCTGTCTTTTTTCGGGGGAGGAAAAACTTGTTGGGAAACTATCTCCAGTCATTCTTTAATGCATCATTCATTTGATAGCCATTTCTTGAGCATTTACTATAGGTCAGCACTTGGGCTGGGTCATGACATGTTTATTGATAGGATATGAATATGATATGGTAGCCACTGTCTGAGTGGAGAATTATCATTTATGGATGTATTGGGTGTTTTGCACTCATTCCTTCCCAGGATCCCTCCCTTCTCCACCTCCCTTCCTTTTTCATTCAAAGCAACAGATAATATTTGTGGTTATTTTATTAATATGTTTCCTCTGATACTGTAGCATATCTTCACTGAGTCTTCCAGAAATTCCTTAGCAATGATAAGATGGTTACTGTTCTATAAAGTGCTTTTTGTTTTCAAACAACGTATTTACTTTGTCCTTCTATGTGTCTTAAAGTATCAGTGTACTGTAATATCATCTGGGCTATATTAACTTAACTAATAACAATGGAATCCCAGGCCACCTTACCTGTGAAAGTGTAAGTTGTTCAGTCATGTCCGACTATTTGCAACCCCATGGACTATACAGTCCATGAAATTCTCTAGGCCAGAATACTGGAGTGGGTAGCCTTTTCCTTTCCCAGGGGATCTTCCCAACCCAGGGATCGAACCCAGGTCTCCCACATTGCAGGCAGATTCTTTACCAGCTGAGTCACAAGGGAAGCCCACCTTATCTGAATGCAGAAACATAGATGCAGGTCAAGAAACAGGAGTTAGAACCGGACATGGAACCCTGGACTGGTTCAAAATTGGGAAAGGAGTATGTCAAGGCTGTATATGATCACCCTGCTTATTTAACTTATATGTAAACTATATCATGTGAAATGCAGGGCTGGATGAGTCATAAGCTGGAATGAAGATTTATATTGCTGGGAGAAATACCAGTAACCTCAGATATGCAGATGACACCACTCTAATGGCAGAAAGCAAAGAGGAATTAAAGAGCCTCTTGTTGAAGGTGAAAGAGGAGAGTGAAAAAGCTGGCTTAAAACTCAACATTCAAAAAAATAAGATCAGGGCATCCAGTCCATCACTTCATGACGAATAGATGGGGAAACTGAAAACAGTGACAGACTTTATTTCCTTGGACTGCAAAATCACTGTGGATGGTGACTGCAGCCATGAAATTAAAAGATACTTGCTCCTTGGAAGAAAAGCTGTGGTAAACCTAGACAGCATATTAAAAAGCAGAGCCATCATTTTGCCTACAAAGGTTCATCTAGTCAAAGCTGTGGTTTTCCCAGGAGTCATGTACATATGTGAGAGCTGGACCATAAAGAAGGCTGAGTCCTGAAGAATTGATGCTTTCAAACTGTGGTGCTAGATAAGACTTTTGAGAGTCCCTTGAACTGCAAGGAGATCAAACCAGTCAATCCTAAAGGAAACCAACCCTGAATAGTCATTTGAAGGACTGATGCTGAAGCTCAAATCCTTGGCCAGCTGATGCAAAGAGCCAACTCATTGGAAAAGACCCTGATTCTGGGAAAGATTGAGGACAAGAGGAGAAGGGGGTGATAAAAGATGAGATGGTTGGATGGCATCATCAACTCAATGGACATGAGTTTGCACAGACTCGGGGAGATGTTGAAGGACAGGGAAGCCATGCTGTCCTTGGCTGTCCATGGCATGCTGCTGTCCATGGGGTCACAAAGAGCTGGATATGAATGAGCAACTGAATATCAATAACAAACAATGGAAATGAAGTTAAACTGACAAATTGCTGATATCAAATCTAATCTTTGTCAGTAGAATTGAAATTAATTTCTGTTCCACTTAGGTTGTGTTGATTTTTTTTTTGACCTTTGGAATGATTATTTTTTAACTTAGCTTAAATAAATATACACAGAGATGATTCCATGTAAATGCATATGCAAAATGGAAAAGTATAATTTTGATGTGGTATGATTTTTAACTGTAGATCTATATTAGAAAAATCACAGTTTTTACTTCATGTGAGCATGCATGAAGATTAAATGTACTTATTAGTCATTGATTTGACAGCAGCATTGTTCAGTCAGAATTCCTTGATACTGGTGTATAATTTTTATAGAATTCTTTCCAGAGCTATTAATTCACTTGCAGGAGCTATCAAGGCTGGTGTTCTGAGGAAGGATTGTATTCCTTTCTTCATGTGATAGGCTATTTTAATGTGACCAAAATTTTTAAAAGCCACCCTTCTTTCATATTCCTTCAGATTTTCCTTGGAGACTATGGTGTGAATGTGAAGAATAGCTAGGGAAGTTACTAAATCTTACTTACTATCTTGATAGTTTTCAGCTAATGTCTCCAAGATAGCATATTAAGAAACCAGATATGAAACTACACAATTCTTTGAAGACTTAATGATATTCTTTTAAAAAAAGTAGATCATAGCTTAAAATTTGTGTAAGTTTCTCTCATAGGACTTACTATATTCTAGTTTATTGAGTTTTCCAAGCAGGGTGCTGTGTAAACACTTACTTTGATATGGAAAATTTTATTACTACTTTTTTTTAAAAAGATCAGTCTTTCTACTGATCAGTTTTATTACTGATTTTTTAAAAAATCAGTCAGCTGAATTCGTATGACAAAACTTCATATTCTTTATAAGGTTTATAAAATTTTAGGAAGGTACTATAAAGATATTCCATAATAGTATGTGCTATTCTACAATAGAACATGGTAAAAATGTTAATAAGTAACATTTATTGAGCCTCCGCCTTTTTGAAGCATTTTCTTCTTCAACATGAGTCTTTGTGGGGTGATTGTTATTTTCATAGTGCAGATAAGGAAATTATTATCAACATTATGGTTATTTAACCTTAGAAAGGAAATTATTATAAATGTATTAATAACCTTTCTAAGGTTAAATAACTTGTTTAGAGTCCCATAGCTAGTAGGACCCTGATCAAAGTCCTTCTTCCTCTAGAACCTATTGTTTTAACCTTTGTACAGTTACCCTAACCAGCAGTTAAGAAGGCACTGATACAAATGACCTGTACAGTGAGGGTGATGAATTAATCTAAATTATTCACACTTACTAGAATGTTATATATCCCAGAGTGGCTTGGCTTGGAGTAAAAGACATGCTGGTGTAACCAAAGTTTTCTTTGGAGGCCTAGAGACTCTTTGTCTATATCTTAAAGCAACTAGGATAATTAGCTCTACCGTCACTGCCCTACATGAACAAACATATCCTGGTAACATTGAGATGGATATTTATAGCTTATGCCATCTCACTGTGAATTTGTCTTTCATGTATTTTGATTTATTCTGTTAACTAACAGAAGGGAAGAATAACAGAAGCCTGGATTCCGGTTCTGGCTACACTGCTTATTAGCTTTGAAACCTTGAACAAAGTTGCTTAACCTCTCTGAACCTCACTTTCATAGCTATAAGGATACCTCTTTTTTCTTGATTGTTCTGAGTTGTAAATGAAATAGTTTTCTTAAATGTCATCATAGTACCTTGAAGATAATGAGAGTACCATATGTGATAATAGTTATTATTATTTTCATTATGGATGTAGAAAAAGAACAGGGAGTAAATTTTAAAAAACAACAGAACTTGCTTTACAAAGTTGAGTGTTTTGGAAACCAGCAGTTCAGTGATAAGCATTAAGATGGACTAATGAGAAATGCTGGACTGGAAGAAACACAAGCTGGAATCAAGATTGCTGGGAGAAATATGAATAACCTCAGATATGCAGATGATACCACCCTTATGGCAGAAAGTGAAGAGGAACTAAAAAGCCTCTTGATGCAAGTGAAAGAGGAGAGTGAAAAAGTTGGCTTAAAGCTCAACATTCAAAAAACGAAGATCATGGCATCTGCTCCCATCACTTCATGGCAAATAGATGGGGAAACAGTGGAAACTTTATCTTTTTGGCTCCAAAATCACTGCAGATGGTGACTGCAGCCATGAAATTAAAAAGACACTTACTCCTTGGAGGAAAAGTTATGACCAACCTAGATAGCATATTCAAAAGTAGAGACATTACTTTGCCAACAAAGGTCCGTTTAGTCAAGGCTATGGTTTTTCCAGTGGTCATTTATGGATGTGAGAGTTGGACTGTGAAGAAAGCTGAGCGCTGAAGAATTGATGCTTTTGAACTGTGGTGTTGGAGAAGACTCTTGAGAGTCCCTTGGACTGCAGGGAGATCCAACCAGTCCATTCTGAAGGAGATCAGTCCTGGGTGTTCTTTGGAAGGAAGGATGCTAAAGGTGAAACTTCAGTACCTTGGCCACCTCATGTGAAGAGTTGACTCATTGGAAAAGACTCTGATGCTGGGAGGGATTGAGGGCAGGAGGAGAAGGGGACAACAGAGGATGAGATGGCTGGATGGCATCACCGACTTGATGGATGTGAGTTTGAGTGAACTCCGGGAGATGGTGATGGACAGGGAGGCCTGGCGTGCTGCAATTCATGGGATCGCATAGAGTCAGACACGAGTGAGCGACTGAATTGAACTGAATGAGACCTACCCTTACTTTAAAAACATTATAGTCCTGGAAATCAGAGTTTTTTAGTGCAAACTGCATATTCTCTTGCTTGGTGTTTGGAATAAGCCTTTCTCTGCCCAAATAAGCAAATAGAAGCCCCCAAATATTATAGTCCTTGCAGTCTGTCAATCTGTTTAATTTAAATGTCTTCTAAGTATACATGTTTATATCTTTAGATGTGTCTATGTGCATGTATATGTGTGTGTGTGTGTTTGAAAAGGAGTATATGTATGCATTTGTTTAAATCTAGATTAGTTTGTTTGGTTAGTGGTCTTATCCTTAGTTTACTCGGAATTTTAGTAAAAATTTAGTAAGAATTTTTGTAATTTTTGACCTTTTTTTGAACAAGCCATTTAATATGAAAACTTAATTTTTGCCTAAGCCCAGTTTCCCACCTTATAAATGGAAAATAAGCAAAAACAGAACCAGTCATCAACAAAAAGAGAAAAATATGTTTTCAGAATATGGTATCCACTCTATATCAGGAATATAAATAAGATAATTTTTCTGAAAAAGCTGTAGAAGAGGAGAAAAGAGAAAACCTAAACTCACTGAGAATTATTTGTGTTTTTACCCTCCTTTCCATGCATATTTTTAAGTGGTTCAACTCTGCCTTATCTTAAAGCATTTCTTAAAAATTGGAAGTATGCCTGAAAAGGAGACAAAAGTATTCTTTGGGAAATATGTTTTCCAAAATGAGTGTTTTCTAAGATGTTCTAAATTTTTACTTATCCTCAGAAATGGCTGGTAATGGGTTATCAGCAAGCTATTCAAGTTTGTACCCTTGTTGTATATGACCTTACCGCTGTGTTACAGGGAGCATCTGCTTAGAAGGATTTGGGGATATGTTCCTGGGCCAGACATCCAGAAATACGGGTTTGCAAGGTTTTCAGTGTTTTGTTGTATGGGTTCGGTTTCACTTACTGAGCTAATAGTAACAGTATTATCATTTTATCCTTTGAATCTGACAAATCTAAAAGATTGGCAGTAGATTTGAACTGGCAGACAACCAAGGTCTTTGCATTTCTTAATATTGTCATTCACTGCTTTCTTAATTTGTAAGAAGAGCTTTCCAATAATAGTTTATTTTAATGGGTCTACTTGGTACATAAACTCTGACAAAAATTCAGTAATCTGCTGTAAATGCAGTGCCCAGAAAATATTCTCACCAGACCCTTGCCCTTTTGAGAATATGAGGTAAATTAGCTGTTACTATTGAGAAATGTTAAAGCTCAATATTCAGAAAATGAAGATCATGGCATCTGGTCCCATCACTTTATGGGAAATAGATGGGGAAACAGTGCAAACAGTCTCAGACTTTATTTTTTTGGGCTCCAAAATCACTGCAGATGGTGATTGCAGCCACGAAATTAAAAGACGTTTACTCCTTGGAAGAAAAGTTATGACCAACATAGATAGCATATTGAAAAGCAGAGACATTACTTTGCCGACTAAGGTCCGTCTAGTCAAGGCTATGGTTTTTCCAGTGGTCACGTATGGATGTGAGAGTTGGACTGTGAAGAAGGCTGAGCGCTGAAGAATTGATGCTTTTGAACTGTGATGTTGGAGAAGACTCTTGAGAGTCCCTTGGACTGCAAGGAGATCCAACCAGTCCATTCTGAAGGAGATCAGCCCTGGGATTTCTTTGGAAGGAATGATGCTGAAGCTGAAACTCCAGTACTTTGGCCACCTCATGTGAAGAGTTGACTCATTGGAAAAGACTCTGATGCTGGGAGGGATTGGGGGCAGGAGGAGAAGGGGACGACAGAGGATGAGATGGCTGGATGGCACCACGGACTTGATGAATGTGAGTCTGAGTGAACTCCGGGAGTTGGTGATGGACAGGGAGGCCTGGCATGCTGCGATTCATGGGGTCGCAAAGAGTCAGACACGACTGAACGACTGAACTGAACTGATTGAGAAATGTTGAAATTTAGAAATTTCTCCAAAACCCAATAAACATTAAAAGTGGAATAACTTGGTATCTGATAACCGTGGCTAGAACCATGGTCTCTTCATATTTTCTGTTTCTTCCTGGTTCAGTCTTGGAAGGTTTTTCTTTTAAGCATTTATCTATTTCTTCTAGGTTGTTCAGTTTATTGGCATATAGTTGTTTGTAATAATCTCATATGATCCTTTGTATTTCCATAGTGTCCATTGTAACTTCTTTTTCATTTCTAATTTTATTGGTTTGGATCCTCTCCTTTTTTCTTGATGATTCTGACAAAACATTTATCAATTTTGTTTATCTTCTCAAAGAACTAGCTTTTAGTTTCATTGATCTTTGCTATTGTTTTCTTCATCTCTATTTCATTTGTTTATACTATGATCTTTATGATTGCTTTCTTTTACTAACTTTGGGTTTTGTTTGTTTTCTTTCTCTAGTTGCTTTAGGTATAAGGATAGGTTGTTTATTTGAGATTTTTCTTGTTTCTTGAGGTAGGATTATATTGGTATAAACTTCGCCTTTAGAATTGCTTTTGCTGTGTCCCGTAGATTTTGACTTCCCTGGTGGCTCAGACAGTAAAGCATCTGCCTACGATGCAGGAGACCCGGGTTTGACCCCTGGGTGGGGAAGATCCTCTGGAGAAGAAAATGGCAACCCACTCCAGTTCTCTTGCCTGGAAAATCCCATGGATGGAGGAGCCTGGTAGGCTACAGTCCATGGGGTCACGAAGAGTTGGACACAACTGAGCAACTTCACTTCACTTCATAGATTTTGAACTGTGTGTTCATTGTCATTTGTTTCTAGGTAGTTTTTATTTCCTCTGTGATTTCTTCTATGATCTCTTTATTATTTGGTAATATATTATTTAGTCTCCATGTGTTTGTGGGTTTTTTTTCCCCTGTAACTGATTTCTAATTTCATAGTGCTATGGTCAGAAAAGATGCTTGATATGGTTTTAGTTTTCTTAAATTTACTGAGGCTTGATGTGTGACCCAAAATGTGATCTATCCTGGAGAATGTTCCATGTGTATTTGCGAAGAAAGTGTATTCTGCTGCTTTACTATGGAATGTCCTATAAATATTAGTTAAGTCTCTCTGGTCTAACATGTCATTTAAGGCTTGTGTTTTCGTACTTCTGTCTGATTTGTCTGTTGGTGTAGGGAAGGTGTTAAAGCCCTCCACTGTTACGGCGTCACTGTCAGTTTCCCCTCTTAGGGCTGTTAGCACTTGCCTTATATTAAGGTACGCCTCTGTTGGGTGCATGGTGTGGAAGTATTAAGTCCCTTAGTCGTGTCTGACTCTCTGTGACCCCATGAACAGTAGCTGCGAGGCTTCTCTGCCCATGGAATTCTCCAGGCAAGCATACTGGAGTGGGTTGCCATTCCTTTCTCCAAGGGATCTTCCCCATCCAGGAATCAAACCCAGGTCTCCTGCATTGCAGGCAGATTCTTTACCGTCTGAGCCACCAGGGAAGTCCTATGTTGGGTGCATATGTATTTACAATTGTTACGTCATCTTCTTGGATTTATCCTTTGATCATTATGTAGTATCCTTTCTTGTCTTTTGTAACAGTCATTATTTTAAAATCAATTTTTTTCTTATACACGTATTGCTATTCCATCTTCTTCTGATTTCCTTTTGCATGGAATATCTTTTCCACCCCTCAGTTTAACCTGATTTGTAAATCTTGCCCCAAATTCTTTGTGTTAACAAGGATGCTTTTCTCTTATTTGAAGTGAGCAGGGACAACTGTCAGTCTAGATTGTTCTGTTTTTGGCTGCTGGATAATGAAACTATGGTCTAGTTTACACTTTCTATTTCACTTGTCAAAATAAACATCGACACAGATTTCCTTGGAGAATTGAGCCTAAGACCTACTTAATGTTGATATCACATTATCTTGGAGCTGAATTTCCCTCCAGATTTTCCCATGTGATTATTCTTTTAAAACTGATGTTGTTGCTTGAACCTTCTACCAATCCTTGGGTTCCATTTACATTTTTACATACTCTGTAAAATGAATAAGCATAACTATAAGAAGCAGTTCATTTGAATAAAATGATATTTTCTCTCAATAGATAGATCTCTTCCATCTATCTAATTTGACAAAGCTTGACATTTGAATAAATGCGTTTATTTTTTGTGGTTTTGCTGCAAATATTTTAGTCCCGTGAGTGCCCATTTAAAATTCTAACTGAAAAAACCAACAGACAAATTTAAAAAATGAGCATATGTCAAGTACTGAGTATAATTCTTATTTTCAGCCAGTTTAGTTCATATTTATAAATGGTCCAACTTTATGACAGGCCTAGTAGTTTATTGGCAAGATGCCAATAATATAGAAGATAGATTGCTTTTTTAAAGAATTCTTTTTATTGGGTGAGATGATCTTATCTTAGCAGTTGTAGTCTTCCATGGCAATGACAGAGTTTAGGCAGATGATGAACAACTATGTTGGTTAATCTCGTCTAAATAAAAGATATTTTAGTTGGTATTTTTACAGCAATATTTTTTTTTCTTTTTAAAATTTTAATTATATATTTGTATATATCATTTAGTATAGTTTGATTTACAAAGTTGTGTTAATTTCAGGTATACAGCAAAGTGATTCAGTTATATATGTGTGTGTGTGTGTGTGTGTGTGTGTGTGTGTGTGTGTGTGTGTGTGGAGAGGGAAATGGCAACCCACTCCAGGATTCTTGCATGGAGAATGCCAAGGACAGAGGAGCCTGGTGGGCTACAGTCCATGTGATCATAAAGAGTCGGACAAGACTGAGCGACTGACACATACACAAAAATATGTGTACATATATTATATACATATATATAATTATTATATTCATTTATATCATTTTTTTTAGATTCCACATATAAGTGATATCATATATTTGTCTTCATTTTACTTCACTCTGCATGACAGTCTCTAGGTCCATCCACATTTTTACAAATGGCATACATATTTCTGCCTATAATATGTATATAATATATATTCTTTTTCAGATTCTTTTCCATTATAGGTTGTTATAAGATATTGAATATAATTCCCTGTGCTATATAGTAAACCCTTACTGTTTCTCAGTTTTCTTTAACATAGTGGGTATATGTTAATCCCAAACTCTCAATTTATCTCTACCTCCTGCTCCCCTTTGAGAGCCATAAATTGGTTTTATGTCTGTGAGTCTTTTTCTGTTTTGTAAATAAGTTCATTTATATCATTTTTTTAGATTCCATATATAAGTGATATCATTTATTTGTCTTCATTTTACTTACTTCACTCTGCATGACAGTCTCTAGGTCCATCCACATTTCTACAAATGGCATGATTTCGTTTCTTTTTATGACTGAGTAATATGCCTTTGTGTATATGTACCGCATCTTCTTTGTCCATTCATCTGTCTGTGGACATTTAGGTTAATTCCATGTGCTGACTTTAGTAAATAGTGCTGCTGTGAACATTGGGGTGCATGTATCTTTTAGAATTAGAATTTTCTCCTGATAAATGCCCAAGAGTGGGATTGCTGGATCACATGGTAACTCTATTTGTAGTTTTTCAAGGAACCTCTGTATCGTTTTCAGTGGTACCTGCACTGCTTTACATTCCCACCAATACTATGTGAGGCTTCCTTTTTCTCCACATCCTTCCCAGCATTTATTATTTGTAGACTTTTTGATAATGTCCATTCTGACCTGTGTGAGGTGATATATACCTCATTGTAGATTGATTTGTATTCTCAAATGATTAGTGATTTTGGAGCATCTTTTTATTTGCCCGTTGGACATCTGTAAGCCAAAGAGAGAGGCCTCAGATGAAACTACACCTGTCAACCTTTAATTTTGAACTTTTAGCCTTCCTAACTATGGGGAAATAGCTTTGTATGAGCTACCAGTTTATGGTATTATGTTATGGCAGCCCTAGCACACTAATACAGCATATGAGAGTTCTAATTACTCTACATCTCACCAACATTCAATCTTATACTCTTAATTATTATCATCACTGGTCATAGCAAACACCCTCTTCCAACAACAAAAGAGAAGACTCTACACATGGACATCACCAGATGGTCAACACCAAAATCAGATTGATTATATTCTTTGCAGCCAAAGGTGGAGAAGATCTATACAGTCAACAAAAACAAGACCGGGAGCTGACTGTGGCTCAGATCATGAACTCCTTATTGCCAAATTCAGACTTAGATTGAAGAAAGTAGGGAAAACGGCTAGACCATTCAGGTATGACCTAAATCAAATCCCTTATGATTATACAGTGGAAGTGAGAAATAGATTTAAGGGCCTAGATCTGATAGATAGAGTGCCTGATGAACTATGAAATGAGGTTCGTGACCTTGTACAGGAGACAGGGATCAAGACCATCCCCGTGGAAAAGAAATGCAAAAAAGCAAAATGGCTGTCTGGGGAGGCCTTACAAATAGCTGTGAAAAGAAGGGAGGCGAAAAGCAAAGGAGAAAAGGAAAGAGATAAGCATCTGAATGCAGAGTTCCAAAGAATAGCAAGAAGAGAAAAGAAAGCCTTCTTCAGTGATCAATGCAAAGAAATAGAGGAAAAGAACAGAATGGGAAAGACTAGAGATCTCTTCAAGAAAATTAGAGATACCAAGGGAACATTTCATGCAAAGATGGGCTCGATAAAGGACAGAAGTGGTCTGGACCTAAAAGAAGCTGAAGATATTAAGAAGAGGTGGCAAGAATACACAGAAGAACTGTACAAAAAAGATCTTCATGACCCAGATAATCATGATGATGTGATCACTAATCTAGAGCCAGATATCTTGGAATGTGAAGTCAAGTGGGCCTTAGAAAGCATCACTATGAACAAAGCTAGTGGAGGTGATGGAATTCCAGTTGAGCTATTTCAAATCCTGAAAGATGATGCTGTGAAAGTGCTGCACTCAATATGCCAGCAAGTTTGGAAAATTCAGCAGTGGCTGCAGGACTGGAAAATGTCAGTTTTCATTCCAATTCCAAAGAAAGGCAATGCCAAAGAATGCTCAAACTACCGCACAATTGCACTCATCTCACATGCTACTAAAGTAATGCTCAAAATTCTCCAAGCCAGACTTCAGCAATACATGAACCGTGAACTTCCAGATGTTCAAGCTGGTTTTAGAAAAGGCAGAGGAACGAGAGATCAAATTGCCAACATCTGCTGCATCATGGAAAAAGCAAGAGAGTTCCAGAAAAACATGTATTTCTGCTTTATTGACTATGCCAAAGCCTTTGACTGTGTGGATCACAATAAACTGTGGAAAATTCTGAAAGAGATGGGAATACCAGACCACCTGACCTGCCTCTTGAGAAATCTGTATGCAGGTAAGGAAGCAACAGTTAGAACTGGACATGGAACAACAGACTGGTTCGAAATAGGAAAAGGAGTACGTCAAGGCTGTATATTGTCACCCTGCTTATTTAACTTCTATGCAGAGTACATCATGAGAAACGCTGGACTGGAAGAAACACAAGCTGGAATCAAGATTGTTGGGAGAATTATCCATAACCTCAGATATGCAGATGACACCACCTTTATGGCAGAAAGTGAAGAGGAACTAAAAAGCCTCTTGATGCAAGTGAAAGAGGAGAGTGAAAAAGTTGGCTTAAAGCTTAACATTCAGAAAACGAAGATCATGGCATCCAGTCCCATCACTTCATGGGAAATAGATGGGGAAACAGTGGAAACAGTGTCAGACTTTATTTTTGGGGGGCTCCAAAATCACTGCAGATGGTGACTACAGCCATGAAATTAAAAGACGCTTACTCCTTGGAAGAAAAGTTATGACCAACCTAGATAGCATATTCAAAAGCAGAGACATTACTTTGCCGACTAAGGTCCGGCTAGTCAAGGCTATGATTTTTCCTGTGGTCATGTATGGATGTGAGAGTTGGACTGTGAAGAAGGCTGAACGCCGAAGAATTGATGCTTTTGAACTGTGGTGTTGGAGAAGACTCTTGAGGGTCCCTTGGACTGCAAGGAGATCCAACCAGTCCATTCTGAAGAAGATCATACCTGGGATTTCTTCGGAAGGAATGATGCTAAAGCTGAAGCTCCAGTACTTTGGCCATCTCATGCGAAGAGTTGACTCATTGGAAAAGACTCTGATGCTGGGAGGGATTGGGGGCAGGAGGAGAAGGGGACGACAGAGGATGAGATGGCTGGATGGCATCACTGACTCGATGGACTTGAGTTTGAATGAACTCTGGGAATTGGTGATGGACAGGGAGGCCTGGCGTGCTGCGATTCATGGGGTCGCAAAGAGTCGGACACGACTGAGCAACTGAACTGAACTGAACTATCATTCAATTAAAAGATCCTTTTATAATTTTTATTAGAATTATATCCAATCAATTTGATCTGTGATTACTTCTTCAGGGGATATATGATATTTGCATGCATATCTTAGTATTGTTTAGATTTATTCCTTCCTTATCATTTTGTTTGCTGTTTTAAATGTGATGTATTTAAAAGATACATCTTGTAATTTGTGGTTATTGTTTAGGGATATTAAACTAATTTTTTATATTTTTATACTGTGTCTAGAAATTTCCTTGAACTCTCTTAGTGCAGTTAGTTTGTGCATTATATTGGATTTTCTACATTAAAGATCATATCATCTTTGAATATCAACAGTTGTTTCTTCCTTTCCTATGTTGGAAGTCTTACTCTTTCTTACTGCCTTGACTAAGACTTCCAGAACAGCGGTTAACAGCAGTGATGGCAGACATTTCTTCTGCTGTTTCTAACTTTAAAGGGAATACTTTTAATTTTGATCCATGTGATTTTTACTATGACGTTTTTGATACATACTCCTTATCAACTTAGGGAGTTTACCTTCTATTCCTTAAGAATTTTATAATGGATAAATTTTAACTTTTGTCAAATGATTTTTTTCCTGTTTCTGTTGAGATGGTAATTTTATTATTGCCTTTAACTTGTTATTTCATTGAATTTACATTAGTATCTTTTCTAGTTATAAACCGACTAGATATTCTTGATAAAGTCTAGTCATGGTGTATTTTTTAAAACATTGCTATGGTAATATATCACTTAGGATTTTGAAAACAAATTTTTAGTTGGCCTTTAATTTTCCTTTTCCTGACCTTTATACCACTTTTCTATCAATTTTTTACTAATTTCAGGAGTGGGAGTTTGGAACTTCTTCTCTTTTTATTTTCTGTAGGAGAAAAATTTATATAACTATTTTATGAATATTTGTGAAACTAATATATAAAAATGCCTGCTCCTAGAGTTTTTTTACTTAAATAGCTTTTTGATTACTGATTAAATTTCTGTTTATTCTTGAATCTATTTTGATATTTCAGTTTCCTCTAGAAGTTATTTTTTCCCATATCTTAACATTAAGTGCCTGAAAATATAGTATTTTATGATGAGTTAAAATTCTTTATCTGTGCTTGTAATTCTCTTTTCATTCCTAATATTGTTTATTTGTGCCTAGGTTCTCTTTCTTAATAAAGATCTTTATTGTTTCAGCATTCATGGCAAAATCATTGGAAGTATTAATATTTAAGAAAGGCAACCTATTTTAAATGAACTATTAAATACATTTCTGATGAGAAAAGTTTAATTTTTCTGAGAGAGCTGTATAATCATAACACTTAGGCTACAGATTCACTGTTTTTCATATCTGACCACAAAACAGGAATTTACTGATTTTTATGTTTTCAACAGAGCCACTGAATTCTCTGAAAAGTGGCTTATGTTTGTGTATTAGAAGGACAACATCATGTTTGAAAGATTTTCTTCAAATGTTTTATTCCAGAGAATTTCATAATTTTTGAAATAGGCATAATATTAGAAAACCTGAACATGTTGACATTTTTAATAGGAAATGAAGATCATCTACAGGAAACCCTGTTTCATATTCCATGACATTAAATATAATCAGTGTAATAGGCCAGCAACACGGTCTGCTTTCCTTTCATTCTCTGATGACTAATGATGTTTAATCTTTTAATATGCTTATGTTTTTAAAATTTATTTTGTGTGTGTGTGTGAAGTATCTATTCAAATCTTTTCCCTTTTTCCCCCTGCTTGGGTTGTGTTCTGATGATTGGATCCTTTATACAATTTAGACAGAAATCTTTTAATAGATATAGGATTTGCAAATATTTTCTTCTAGTCTGTGTCATGTCTCACCATTGTCTTAACAGTGTCTTTTTAAATAAAGAGTTTTTAATTTCAGTGAAGTCTGATTTATCAGTTCTTTCTTTTATGGATCATGCTTTGGTATCATATCTAAGAAAACTTTGCCTAACTGATGATCATAAAGGTGTATTTTTTTGTCTTCTTCTATGAGTTTTATTGTTGTAAAAGCTATTCTTTCTCCACTAAATTGCTGTGACTTTATAATAAATCAGTTTTGCATACTATGTATGGTCCTATTCCCGGATTCTATTCTGTTTCATTGATTTCTTCATTTATCTTTATGCCAGTACCTCGCTATATTGATTATTGTAACTTTACAATCTTGATATCAGATAGTGTTGGTCTTTCAGTTTTCTTAGTCTTTCACAGATTTGTTTTAGATGTTTGCCGTTCCATATGAATTTTAGAATTGGCCTGTCAGTTTCTAAGCAAAGTTCATCATTTTTACTTTGCAGATTTTATCTTTTTTACTGCATCATATTTAATTTTTTCATGATTTTGTTACTTTGAAATATCAGTTTCCCATTGTTTTTTCCTAAATATAGAAATATATTGAACTTTATATGTTGATTTTGAATTCTGCAACCTTATTAAACTCCCTCAGATTTTCTACTTGGGAACTTACAAGTTTCCTGAATTTAGATGTTCAAATAACTCACCAGAGTTGGATATTATTTTTAAAAATAAGCCTTCTGTCCCTTCCTCTTTTTCTTTTCCTGCTAGAACTCCAGTAATCATAGATTGCTTTGCTTATGGAATTTATAATTTGATTTTGAGAATATATAATTTCCTTAGTCTTCCTTCACTCTTCTTTTTGTTTCTTTTTGCTCCTCTGACTAGATAATTTCAAATGAGCTGTCTTCAGGTTCACTAATTCTTTGCTTGATCCAGTCTATTGTTGAAGCTTTGTGTTGAGTCATTGTATTTTTCAGGTCTAGGTTTCCTGGGTTTGTTGTTGTTGTTGTTGTTATGGTTTCTGTTTTCTTATTGAATTCACAATTTTGTTACATGCATTGTTTTCCTAATTTTTATTAGCTATGTTTTTTCACAGTTCACTGAATTTTTTTCAGAGGATTGCTTTCAGTTCTTTGTTAGACAGTTGATAGATCTTCATTTCTTTGGGTGTAGTGATTGGAGCTTTATTAGTTTCATTTGCTGGTTTTATATTTACCTGATTCCTCATGATCCTTCTGTCCTTGTGTGGATATATTCTCCTTTGAGAAAGTGGCATATTTTCCAGCCTTTACTGAATTAAGCAGGGAGAGACCATTACCAGTCAGCTCAGCTTAGGGTTCTGGATGGGCAGCTGGTAGCAGCCTTGGACAAGGAGTGCTTACATTCAGGGTCTTGAGTTAGAGAAGGGTACTGTGTGTGCTCTGAAGTTGAGGGACAGAGCAAGTGTTATTTTTCTGCATTTGAGTAGGTCTCAGAGCTGGGCTTTGCATTTTCAGACTGAACTGCTAGCTGAGATCTGTGTTCAGGTAGGGCTGCTTGCTGGGCTCTGTAGTCACCTAGTCAGGCAGGGTTGTGGGCCACGTTCTCTGGCCTGCTGTCCAGGGATTGCTGTTGGTTGCATTTTGGGAATGAGCAGGGCCATACACTGAGCTCCACATTCATCCATGGTTGAATGGGGCCTCAAGCTATGCCCCCTGACTTGATGATACCATTGGGAAGACTCTGTATTCAGTTAAAGCCATACACAGAGCTCTATGATCAGACGGGAACTCAGGGTGTACTCCTAGATCAGATTGGGACATACACTGTGCCCCAAAACTGGGTGGGCCTACAGGCTGGGTTCTGTCACTTATAAGGCTATTGTCTGTACTCTGCTGTTTGACAGTCTCTTGCTGGGCTTCTTGGCCAGGTAGGGTGCCAGTTGTACCCCACAGTTGGGTGGAGCTTGAAGCTATGCTCAGTGGTTGAGGAGTTGCTTTTTGGGCTCACTGGTTGGGTGGAGCCATAGGTTATGCTTCATGATTAGGTGAGGTGGCTACCTGGACATTCAAACTGGGTGGGTTTTCATGCCATGCTCAGCAAATGAATGGGTTGTAGGCTATGCTGTGCTGCTGTACAGCGCCAAGGGCTGGTCTCCACATAGTCAGTACCAGAGGCTAGGCTTCAAAGCTGTCGAGGGATGCTGTTTGGACTTCCTCAGTCAGACAGGACCAGTGGTCATGCTCTGCAGCTGGGCAGGGCTACTGGCTTGTCTGTCCGCTTGAATGGGCTTATAGGACGGGCTTCAGAGACCAGGGTCTCCGGTCACCTGTGAGGCTGGAGACTATGTTTAGCAGCAGAGTGGTGCTTCTGGCTCAGTTCTCTGCTTGAACAGACCTATAGAATGGGCTCTGTGGCTGCCTGAGGTCCCTGGCCAGGTTTCCTGGTCAGGTTGGCAGTACACTGGGCTTCGCAGTTGGGTGGGCCTGCTGACTTGCTTTCCTCCTAAGTAGGCCATAGGATGTTCTTCATGGCTGCCCAGAACTGTGTGGCATCTTTTGCCAGTCTTCACTGTTGGATGGGATTGGAGGCTATGCTCAGTGATTGCATGTGGCCAGTGACTTTCTTCCCTGCTTGGGTGGCCATAGGATGTGCCGAGTGACTGCCTAGCATCTCAGGCCAGTCTTCCTGCTCAAGGTGGGGTTGAAGGCTATGCTCAGCAGTTGAGTATGGCTGCTGACTTGCTTCCCTGTATCAGCAGAGCCCTAGAACTTGCTCCTCCTCCAAGACAGCCCTCTGGCTGAGGAACCAACCAGGCAGAACTGCCAGCCAAATGCCCAGACCAGCTGAGTTCATGAGCTCAGCTCTGCAAGAGGTCAGAGTTGCTTGATCAGGATCTCCATTCAGGCCCAACTACTAGTAGGAATGTAGTCTGCCAAGATCTGCACACTGACTGCTGTGAGCCCTTTCCTCCTCCTCTATCTCTAGCTGATTCTCCTAGTAGTCCCCATGAAGTACTTAAGTGGGCCTCCCAGGAAGCATCTGGAATGCTGGGGAAGCTTCATGTCCTCTTACACTCTTCTTTTCCTGCAGGAGAAACTTTAGGCCGAGGGGATCTCTTCAGTGCAGCACTGTGCTGAGCTGGTGAGGGTTGGGGTCGGGGAGCTGGTCAACGTGAACTCACTCCTCTTGCTCTTCTAATGCCCTTTTCCTCGGCTTTTATGGTTGAAGGGGATACTTCATACTCACCCTTTCGTTCTGGGATCTTTAAAAAGGTATCTAGTCTGTGAATAGTTGCTAGTTACTCTTTCCCTGAGGAGTACTGAAGCCAAGAATCACCTATTTTGCCCTCCACCTTTCTCCAGATTCCAGTTTTATTAAACCATTGTTTTGTATGTTTTACTGAGTTTTCACATGTTGTTTTTGTTGCTGTTGTTCAGTCGCCAAGTCATGTCTGACTGTTTGTGACCCCATGGACTGCTGCACACCAGGCCTCCCTGTCCTGGGTTTTCACTTGTTCCAGCCTTAATGATAAATCTGACCTCTGTTACTTCATCTTGGCCAGATTCTATATATCTTTTTGCACAGTGAATGTAATAAAACATTCAATTACCTAAATATTCAGGTAAAGAGATTGTTCTTACAGATTTACTCTTTTCTGTATGGGATTTGGAAAGAAAAGCCCTTATTGTGTTCATTTTTTGCATTGACTTTTCTATTACTTTTCTTTATCTATAGTTTATCCATAGTTGGGTTACATTATTACACATAAATCACTAATTCTTTTCTGTTCTATTAGGATTAGATCGGATTTAATGCTTAATGGAACTCTGCTGAAAAGACCTTATGCTGCTTTTCCATGCCTGTTTTCCCCTAACGTTATTCCATCAAAGTATGAAGAAATGAGATAAAAAGGAGAACTTGGACATATCTTTCTATTGACTGAAATTTTGTATCACTAAAATGTAATCTGGAAAAGGACATCCTAATCCTATGGTATATTGCTGCCATAATAAATTACAAGAGGTGGTAATTTTATTTTGTTTTCAGATTATTTCCTACAAATCAGTCATCTAATTCAGAAAGCGGTTAAGAGCCAAGTTTTAAAAATTATGTACCAGGAAATGCCTCATTTATGAATGTATACGTATTTGTGCTCATAAATTGGGTAATTGTGCACCTAACAACTCTCTTCATTTTACCATTATTCTGTTGTTTGTATACAAATGAGGCTTTTTTTAATTCAAATTCTGTAGCCTGGAACATTCACGATTAATGGATGACTATCATTTCTGCTTCTGTTCAGTGTTAATGCGTACAATTTCATGTGAAATTATAGAATATTTTATTTACTCTGGTATAACTGTAGCTTCCCTGATGGCTTAGACAGTAAAGCGTCTGCCTGCAATGCAGGAGACCCAGGTTCAGTCCCTGGGTTGGGAAGATCCCCTGGAGAAGGAAATGGCAACCCACTCCAGTACTCTTGCCTGAAAAATCCCATGGGCGAAGGAGCCTGGTAGGCTACAGTCCATGGGGTCACAAAGAGTCAGACACGACTGAGCAACTTCACTTTCTTTCTTTCTTTATAACTGTAACAAGAGCTTCTTTACTAAGCATTCATTCTGAAGTTAATTTGGCTTTATCTGTTATATAAAAATGCTAGAAAAGGTATTTAAGTTTTATATTACTTTTTTCATCAGGTTGATATCTAAATTTAAGTTTGGTCAAGTATAGTTTAAAAATTGGAATGATTGCAATGGTACAAATTAATATTCCAGGCATTTTAAGGTTACAGCTTATCTCGAAAATGACTGAGCCCAGATACAGTAGTCCTGAGCCCAGATACAGTAGTCCTGATGAGGTTTATTGACAGACACTGTGCTAGCTATATAGAGACATTTTATCATTTAAATAGATTATGGAAGAAAAAATCAGCCTTTTTTTAATTTTCTCAATATTTTTCCAAAAGTATTTCTCAATATATTTCCAAAAGTATATATGCATATTTATATATGTGTATGTAAATATGTGTGTATGTATTAGTTTCCTATTGCTGCTGTAACACATAACTATAAACTTTTTGGCTTAAAATAGTAGAAATTTATTATCTTACAGTTTGGGAAGTCAGAAATGAGTTACATGGAGCCAAAACCTAGGTGTCTATGGGGCCACATTCACTAGAGACACTCCAAGGGAGAATCTGTGTCCTTGCCTTTATCAGCTCCTAAAGATGCCTTTCTTGCATTTGTTGCTCATGACCCATTCCTCCATCTTCAAAGTAATAGGTATGACCTTCTCCTCTTTTATAATAAAATTTCCTTCTACTCCCTTCTTATAAGAACACTTGTGGTTATAATTTATGACTCACTTGGGTAATCCAAGCCTATTTCCCCTTCTCAGGATCCTTAATCACACATATAGTTTTCTGTCACCTAAGATAGCATTACAGATTCCAGGATTAGGATGTGAATATCTTTTATGGCAAAATTGGAGTATAGAATACTGTCAAAAATCACATAAAAACAAAATATGTTAGAAATAAGTACAGTTTGGAAAAAAGTTGTACAGGTTGATAATATAAGCAAGAAATCCTGGAGTTCCTCTGCTATGTTCCAACATTTTATATTGACTGGTAGTTTTCATAAACATAACATAAACATAAACAGGACATTAACTGTCAGGTGTTTTTCCTGGTATTCTTCATCTTCTATTCTTGTCTTTCCCTTCCTTGTAAAACCAATGCTTAGTAATCTAAGGTCATAAGTTCATGAACTGGAGCACAGGTCTACACGGCCTGATATTGTGATTAATTTAGAAATAATTTGCATTTGATATTTGAACATAGACACATTTTCAATTACATGCTTTCATACTCCTTTTAAGCCTTTTTGTCACCCTCTCCTTCAACTTTGTTTTTCTCAACAGCAGTGAAAGAATTGATCGCTTTGGCACTAATGATGTTATTCAAAGTAGTATGAGTTTTTAGGAGACAATTCTAAAGGTTCCTTAATTCTTCCAAGATCATACATCTCTGAGCTAGATTATTTTTTTCTGTGTTCAGTATCATTCCAGTGTTTATGTCTTACCCTTTTACCTTTGGAGAAAAAATTTCATTTGGTATTTCTAATATGTGTTATGGTCCAGTGACTTCTAGAGTTACCAATAAATAGGTTTTAGCAAAGTAAGCATGTATTTTCTTGCATAATGTATAAGCTAAATGTTTACGTTTTCTTCCTTGAACTACAGAATACCAGAAGGCCCCATTGATCAGGGGCCAGCTTCAGGAAGGATTCGTGCTTTAGAAGAGCAGCTTGTGAAGGCCAAAGAACAGATTGAAAATTATAAGAAACAAACTAGAAATGGTAGGTAATCATATACTGTTTCTCCTCTTCAATATACTGATATTAGTACAAATAATTGAAAGTTTCCTTTCATCAGAATGTTGGAAATGCTAATACTCTCCATTGCTTGACAACAGGTTTGGGGAAGGATCATGAAATCCTAAGAAGGAGGATTGAAAATGGAGCTAAAGAGCTTTGGTTTTTTTTACAAAGTGAGTTGAAGAAATTAAAGAATTTAGAAGGAAATGAACTCCAAAGACATGCAGATGAATTTCTGTCAGATTTGGGACATCATGAAAGGTACTTCCTTTACATTTCATTTGGGATTTAGTAAAGATTATAATCTAAGAATGGGAAATGGAAACCTTTGTTAATTTCCCTGCTGAATGGCAAATGATATCTTCCATGCTGGGAAAGATTGAGAGCAGGAGGAGAAGGGGACGACAGAAGATGAGATGGTTGGATGGCATCACCGACTCAATGGACATGAGTTTGGGTAAACTCTAGGAGCTGGTGATGGACAGGGAGGCCTGGCATGCTGCGGTTCATGGGGTCGCAAAGAGTTGGACATGACTGAGCGACGGAACTGAACTGAATGTTTAGAAGCAGTAGAGTGCCTGAGGGCTCAATGGACAATAATCACTGAAAGTAGTTCATCACCAGGAAGTATTATTTTAAATGAATTTCTAGAAACCTTTATGCCCTGAATAAACTCTGAAGGTAGTGCTCAGTCAGCTAGCAATACATTAAAATATCTTCCTTTATATCTCCTTGTTATACAACTGACATTTGAAGTGGAGTGTGCAGTTTACATTATAGTACATTCATTGGAACACATACTGAGGCTGGCAGTTATGTTTTGAATTGAAACACTGAAAACTTCAGCAACTTTTTGAGATTTCTAGTGAAAAGTTAATAAGTTTTTGATAAAAGGAGCATTCTGTTAATTGCTCTTCCATTTAGTTGCTAGAAAGAAGAACCTAAAATCTGCCTAGTTAAATTTGTTTCTCCTGTTTGCACATTTCTGAAAATGTGGAGTTTATCTTCCGTGGCAAAGGACACATTTTGGTCTGGTGTGTTCATGCAGAACAAAATGTATCTGAGAATCTTTATAGATATGTAAAACCTGTCCATACGCCTATTATATTTGCAAGTCTATATTCTCAGTGGGATTCTGATGGCAATTACTGTCTCATTAGTGAACAATAAAAGAAAAATTGTTGTATTAACACAGTCTACCACTGTGAAGAGGAAAAGAATTACCCCACAACCTAGAGATTCATATATATTAACATATCAGCAATATTGTAGTTATTTTAAAATATTGCTTTGCTGTTTTAAGTGAAATTACAAATAAAATCTGTCAGTTTATTGGAATCATTTTAGTATTAGTGAATCTATAGCAGTTTAAGATAGCATAAATTTCAAGGGGCATTGATTTACTAGGCCACAGATTCAGCAGTCCCTTTGAAATTTTTGCCTAACTTGCAGTCAGGCCATACTTAGACCTTTAAACCAAATATGGACTGATTCTGTCCTTAATGCTTCTCCACCCTAAGCTGATTCTGGGCACCAAGGTTCTGTTATTTGGAAGCTTTGTGCTTGCGTGCTTTGCTTATTGCAGTTTTTTAGGAAAACGCAGATCTGAAGAGGATTTGAGTTGGGCAGGCTATATGGTATTTTAAAGGATAAATTTTGGCTCTTCTGATAGAATATTTAATTTTAAAGTTTGAATGATTTAATTACTTGAAAATTTCATTTTTTCAGTTCAGTTCAGTAACTCAGTTGTGTCCGACTCTTTGTGACCCCATGGACTATAGCACGCCAGGCTTTCCTGTCCATCACCAACTCCCAGAGCTTGCTCAAACTCATGTCCATCGAGTCAGTGATGCCATTTTATTTTTTTGCCTTTTCCAAATTAAAATATTTGTGCTTAGGTTCTGTGACTGTATGTAGGAATTGAAAAAATATGTGGAAATAAAAAATGTTGGGCCCTGAAAAGTTGATGTAAATCAGTGTTGATTTTTTTGTGAGTTGAGTTCAACCTTAAATACATTTTGTTTCTTTTCACTGCCTTTTAGTTAAGTAATAATATTTTGCTGAAAACAAAAAGGGAAAGAGACCCAAAATACCCAGTTTCTTTTGCTGTCTTAAGCAGAACTTATAATGAACTTGGGATACAACTTCACAGGGTAGTAATTTAACTCCAGGCAGCCAGATTAGAATGCCGTATTACAATAATGAACAAAGGACAACCAAAAATTAGAGAAATAACCTTTAAAGTAATGAATGTACAAATAGAGAGGATTTGTATGTATGTAGCATATGCTGTCTTACTGTTAATTTTCAAGATGTTTAAGTATAAGAATTAAAATAGACCTTTGTCTCTGGTGATATTTACATTACACAAAATCCCCATTTTCTTTTTATGCTGGCCCAAATTATAGCATACAAGTGGCCTCTGGACTGAAAGTCTATGTTCTCTGAAAAATTAGTTAGAGGTTGTGTCTATCAGTTTTCTTGTTCAGATTTCCCTTTGAATCACTCATGATTTTTTTGTTCAGAAAGACATCAGTTATAGCGAAATTACTAATGGGCTTTTGTTTTTTCAGAAGGGCTTTCTTTATGTCTTAAAATTTTGTTCTCATAGAAACTCTGATCTCCTTTTTTTTTTACTTTCTAAATCAACTTTATTGTGTCATAATTTATTTACAATGAAACGTACATAATGTAGTCTATAGTTCTGTGGGTTTTGACAAATGCTCCTAGTTTTATAACCATCACTGCAATCAAGATACAAAATTGCTACTGCCCTGGGAAAATTCCTTCTGCTCCTTTATAGTCAGCACCTTCCCACCCCCAACTCCAGTCCCTTACAGTCACCAAATCTGTATCCGTCCCTATAATTTTGCCTTTTCCAGAATTTTATGTAAATGGAATTATACTATGTAGATTTTTGAGTGTGGTTTCTTTCACTTGGCATAATGCATGTGGGATTCACACATGGGAGAAAAATAGAAGCAGCAGAACTTGATGACTGATCCAGTGTACAGAGATGGGGGACTCAAAAGTAACTGAGAACTTTGTATTTTGCTGGAAGGATAGCTTTCATAAGTGGAGATCATTGTTTCTTGTGTAGTAATTTGATTTTTTTCCCTGACAAAGTATAGTCTCCTGAAGACTAGAACTCTAAATTCAATACCTTCTCTACCCTGCAGTGCTAAGCACTCATTATTTAGTCTACATTCAGTAAGTTATGTCTTTTTTATTTAGTATGTGCATTCTTTGATTATTTCACACTCTACTTTGCACCCTGTGCAAAAACAAAATCCTACTCCATCGAAAGATTTGTTAATTTTGTGCAACTAAAGAAAATTATATAACTGAGGTCAAAATAGTCTCTTGTAATTGAGAATTGCAAAAGGTATAAAGGGTGAGTTATAGGAGAAAAGTCATTTACCTCTAAGTATAAAGCTAGAAAGCCCCAGTTGATTTTAACAGTGGATGCTGCAAAACAGAGTATCTGTTAGAAAGTGTTATCAGAGTCATGCTGAAAGGAAGCCTGTGGGACCAGAAGAAAACCTGACATTTTGTATTTTTGTACTCAGTGCTCTTGACTTCATGTTTGATTTACTTTGGAGGATTTAAGTGATCCGTGTATCTAAAAGTAGTCATGAGACTTCAGTTATCCATGAATCACTAAAAATACAGTGTTTCCAGTTTGGAGTATAATTCTGATTCTAAGCAATGAAGTATGAACTTTCTTTGAATGTAAATGATAAAAAATAATGTTGCTTACCAAATATATCTGATCATTTGTTTATATTTCATGGGCCCTGTGCTCAGTAATTTTTTAAATGCATCAAAAAATATATTGAAATTGAAGGGGGGGAAAAACCCACTTTGCCTCATCATAGACTTATTAATACAGTTGTTAGAGTCAGAGAACTAGTTTAGATTTTATGTTTTACTCCATAGTGCTACTCTTCCTTGAAAGAAGAGGAGAAAAAGTAAAATGAATATGGAACATTATTTTCTTTTGATGACTGTGAGCTCTTGGTTCCAATCTATTTATTTTACAGACACAACTGGAAATTCAGTTTAATATTGAAAAGGAAAAAATATGTATCCTTTGTTGTTTTTACACATTTTTTCATACTCAGCTTTTATTGTCTCTTAGGCCTTATAGTTTCACTTATATGATAAGTGAAATTGCACATCTTTCATTTTAATTCTTAAAAAAGTAATATACTGCAAGTATATGAATCAGAAGTCCTTTTGTATATGTTTATTAGTGTATATTAGATTTCTTTTTATTTGTGTGAACAATATGAATGGTTTATAGCAATGTTATTATGGAAAGTATATTTTAAATAAGTCAATTCTAAGAGCAGAACTTCTTATTCAGTGAATAAATTTCCTAGAACCCTAATATAAAACACTGAATGTTGAGTAAATCACAAATATTGCTAATGTCTTCAATTGTCATACTAAGCAGAAAAATTTTAATTTCTAAACATTTTTAACTTGTGAAGTCGTGGTCATAGATATTATGAAGATATTTGAAATTCAGTACTTTTCATCTGATAAATAGAGGCATATCTCACAACAGTCTCTTCTCAACATACAGGTAAATTAGAAAGTCAGTGGCGAAATCAAAAGTGCTCTGTGCCAATTGTTAAGAATTTTTGTGTGTCGTCATTGCTGCTACTGCTGCTAAGTCACTTCAGTCGTGTCCGACTCTGTGCGACCCCATAGACAGCAGCTCACCAGGCTCCCCTGTCTCTGGGATTCTCCAGGCAAGAACACTGGAGTGGGTTGCCATTTCCTTCTCCAATGTATGAAGGTGAAAAGTGAAAGGGAAGTCACTCAGTCGTATCCGACTCTTAGCGACCCCATGGACTGCAGCCTACCAGGCTCCTTCGTTCATAGGATTTTCCAGGCAAGAGTACTGGAGTGGGGTGCCATTGCCTTCTCCAGTGTGTTGTCATTACCCTAGTCTTTTTCAAGCTTCAGCAAGGCATCAAGAGCACCTGGAGGGCGTCTTAAAACACGGATTACTATATCCCATCCTCAGAGTTCCTGATTCAGTAGGTCTGGAGTGGGGCCCGAGAATTTGCATTTCTAACATCTTCCTACGGAGAAGGCGATGGCACCCCACTCCAGTACTCTTGCCTGGAAAATCCCATGGACAGGGGAGCCTGATAGGCTGCAGTCCATAGGGTCGCGAAGAGTCGGACACGACTGAGCAACTTCCTTTTCACTTTTCACTTTCATGCACTGGAGAAGGAAATGGCAACCCACTCCAGTGTTCTTGCCTGGAGAGTCCCAGGGACAGAGGAGCCTGGTGGGCTGCCGTCTATGGGATCACACAGAGTCGGACACGACTGAAGTGACTTAGCAGCAGCAGCAACATCTTCCTAAGTGATACTGTTGGTCTTTGAGAACAAAGGCTTTACAGAATCCCTGGTTCTTTTTATTGGTTCACCACTGATAGAGGCTATGTTAAGTTTCTTGGGAAAAGTCACATGTCTCTTTAGGTTGGTGTGCCTTAACAGTAAACTGTGGGGGGGAAAAAAAACTCTTTTCTTTTGCTCCCCACTTGATGCTGTTTCTTCTAGTGAGGGGACCTTATTTCTTTTCTAGAATGTACCTCTCATTGTTCTTTACTCAAAATACCTACCATTAATGCAGCCTGGATTCCAGATATCATGTGGGTTTCAGCTCTCCTGAGATTTTTAGCAAAATGCTGTTGACCTGATTAGCCTATTACCTGGGAGCTAGTTAATTAATAATATTCCTTGACTTTTAGGAGTTTTTATTTTTTATGAATTTAGAGGGGCTGATGGCATAATAAATAAATACAGAGTAGAATATTATTATTACCTGGTATATTGATCTCAAGCATTAATATCATTTGATCTTTCAGTTGATGGTCATTCTAATGATTGTATGTGACCATGCTCCATAGTAATACCATCACATTTACTTGATGCTTCTGATATCATTGATCATGAATTGACCCTGGCCTCTTGGAAATAGCAAGAGGGAAATCAGCAGTTTAGAATGGTTATTTTTTGTCATTATGACTTGATTTATGTAGTAGTTTTAAGTTCAGTGCTTGGATTTATGATTTTTTAGATGTGGCCCTTAGTTTCTGAGGGTATCATGGAAAGTTTTATCTTACCACCCTTTTTGCTTGTTCAGAAATACATTTCACTTAATCATTGTTGCTTTGTCTCTTTTTGTCATCTTTATGGCGCCAGACACCAGCTTATGAAATAGTTAACTGGAGTTGCTTCTTTCTTATTTTAAATCATACCAATTATTAAAGGATAGGAGGGCTCACAGAACTAATGAGCTATTTTTCAGTTAAGTTGACTGAAACTGTTGAGATGCAGCCTAGTAAAGTAGCAGTCTCATTGCTCCTGCCTGGTTTGTATCATCTCATTACCAGTAATTTGTAAAGCAGCTTTGCTAAGACTGAGAACAGCTATGTTTCCCAAATGATGAGTGATACTTATGACTAACTAAGCTGATTAGCTTTTTGCTACTGTAGGGGAATATGTAACAAAAATACTTCAAATCAGGCAAGGGGTGTGATATCTGACTGGTTATAGGGGAATATTGGTAGGTTAATATCTCACAGGTTTATTTGATCAGAATTGCTAGTCATAACCATTGTGGTCCAATAGCTTGGTTTTTTCCTCTCTTTATAAAGTAGACTCTCCTCAACTGTCTTTGAAAGGTCCAAGAACTGAAATTTTCATTCTTGAATAGTAAAGTTTTGTGAACCTTCAAATCTATCATTCTTTGTGCTCTATTTTATTGTATACATGCACTTAATTTTTTTCACATGTGTTTTGATTCTTACATGAAGCTGAAATGTAAATATTCTTTCTCCAGTTTTTAGTATCTTTAGGCAAAATGTTTTTGTATGATTGTTTTCCTACTAAGGAATTTAGTGATACTAAATATCACTAGATATCACTAGGTACTATCTAGTGATACTAGAACATTCCTCTTAATGTCCTTGGACAAAGAGAGACATTGTCACATGAAGTTACTCTTATTCAGCTTGTTACTGAATTTCTATCAGCCAGATTGTGATTCTCCATCTTCTGTAAGGGAACATTCTGTCCTGAAATAAAATTTGCATTGGAAGGAGAATCTGGTGGAAAAGTGTGTCTCATCTAGTGACCCTAATTCTTGTTTTGCCTGTCCCCACCTTACATCTCCTTGGGTGTGGTTTCCAAGCTCAAAATATTTTTTGACACTAAAAATACTTAACTTACTAAGGATATCCTATGTGCTAGTCACTGTGATAAAGGCCATTTTCTTGTTTTATCAACATAACAGGAGACACAAGAGACACAGGTTCGATCCCTGGGTCAGGAAGATCCCCTGGAAAAGGAAACCCACTCCAGTATTCTTGCCTGGAAAATTCCTTGGACAGGGAGCCTGGAGGGCTACAGTCCAAGGGGTTGCAAAGAGTCAGACACGACTGAGCATGCACGAACAATATTTTGTGGCAAACCTCCTTATTTTATGATCAATACTGTGTGGCAAACCTCCTTATTTTATAAAAAAGCTATACTCAGGCCTAGAGAATTTAGATAGCTTATGCAATTAAGTTAGCAGAGCTGTTCTATCTGAATTTCTTTCTCTTAATTGCTAAATACTTCTCTGAGCTTTATTTTTCTCTTCCACACATGGGGATATAATTCCTGCAATAGTAACATTGTGATGATTAAATGTGGGAAAATAAATAAAACACTTTCCACAGTCACTAACACATTGTAGAATCTGGTAGACTGTAGTCAGACCTGCCCAAGGAAAGTCCCATAGAGGATATATATAGAAAATTCCTAGATCCTGCAAGGAAGGCACCATTAAGGGGAGATTGTCACAGTGCTAACAGGAAGAATTTCAGGGTCTGAAACCTAAACATAAGCCTAGTAGAGCTCACTTAACAAATAGCATAATTATTGCCCTGTGTTTTTATTGCTGCCCTGCTGGACTCCCCTCTGTCTGTGTGGGCTGTTGGAATGGCAGTATTCTAAATTCCTCCTGAGACAACATGGGACGCAGTGGGAGCACTGTCTGCCTTTCTGTCTACTGGTCACAGTTTTATCCTTTGCACTGTTTGCTTCTGCCCCAGGAGCAAACCAAAGTATTGCCCCTGATGCATGTTGACCTGTGGGTTAGGTTTCATAGTGTACCCTCCCTTAGTCACATTTGCTTTCCGTTCAGTTCAGTTGCTCAGTCATGTCCGACTCTTTGTGACCCCATGAACCACAGCATGCCAGGCCTCCCTGTCCCTCACCAGTTCCCGGAGTCCACCCAAACCCATGTCCATTGAATCGGTGATGCCATTGAACCATCTCATCCTCTGTCGTCCCCTTCTCCTCTTGCCCCCAATCTTTCCCAGCATCAGGGTCTTTTCCAGTGTGTCAGCTCTTCACATCAGGTGGCCAAAGTATTGGAGTTTCAGCTTCAATATCAGTCCTTCCAGTGAACACTCAGGGCTGATCTCCTTTTAATAAATGCCAGTTCTTTCACTTTGGACTTTTCTTGCTTGAATTACATCTTCTCTGCCAACCGTCTGGGGGAGAATCCCTCTTCAGCATTTTGAATCAGGTATAAACAATACTCTGCTTGTGGTTCTTCACTGGCATAATTGAGAAAGACTTGAACATTTCAAAACAGTTCTGTGAATATTAATGTGTATAAAAATAGGAAAATTAACAGCAAACATAAAGAATATAAATGTAGGCCAGCTTTGGAAGAAGCTGACAAATATCAAACTCTTGCTCTTAGAGTCACAGGTGTTTGTCTCATCTGTCACTTATCTTCAGAGGTGTGTATTCTACCCTGAAATGACCAGTGCTGTTCTGCTGGTCCTTTGCCTGGATTTGTATTGATATTTCCCAGGCTTTAATACCTCAGGACTTTAGATTCACCATCTACCTCCTAGATTTACGGTAATCTTCATAGTCAAAACCAAGTCAGCTAGATTATCCCAGCTTTTGGGACACTTCCAAGAGATTTGATTTTAGGATGGAGTCACTGAAAATCCAGAATTTCTATGGAATGGTTTTCAGACACCATGTTTCCCAGTAATGGGCTGGGAAACTGAATCTTTCTATTTGATTATCCTCATGTCTTTGGCTAACAGGTGACAAATTTTGCAGGATGGTAACTTATAAACATTATTGGATTAGCAAAGAACTACAGTTGACCCTTTAAAAAATGTGGAGGTTTGGGACACCAATCCATTGCACAGTCAAAAATTCACATTTTGACTTCCCCAAAATGTCACTAATAAATAGCCTTCTGTTGACCAGAACCCTTACTGATAACATAAACTATTGATTAACCCATGCTTTGTATGTTGTGTATCAATATTACATACTGTAGTCTTACAATTAAGTATACCAGAGTAAAGGAAATGTTATTAAGGAAATCATAAAGCAAATACATTTACAGTACTGTACTGTATTGATACCAGAAGTTTATGTCCTCTGTTTACAAGATGAATTGTCTCTCAGTAGCTTCATCTATCGGAGAAGGCAATGGTACCCCATTCCAGTACTCTTGCCTGGAAAATCCTAGGGACGGCAGAGCCTGGTGGGCTGCAGTCCATGGGGTCGCTAAGAGTCAGACACGACTGAGCGACTCCACTTTCACTTTTCACTTTCACACATTGGAGAAGGAAATGGTGACCCACTCCAGTGTTCATGCCTGGAGAATCCCGGGGACAGGGGAGCCTGGTTGGCTGCCGTCCATGGGGTCGCACAGAGTCGGACACGACTGAAGCGACTTAGCAGCAGCAGCTGCAGCAGCTTCATCTATACTATTTTATAAGATACAAAACACGATAGGTATTATACATATTATAGTAGAAAGCAAAAATGAAAAGATAGCATAAAAAACAGCTATAGCAATACATGTATTATACCTGTATTAACAATGACTGCTTTAAAGGAGGAATATAATCAATATAATTACTTTGTGGTAGCCTAGACTATACACTAATAAATGAATTGTTATAAAATTTTTATAGCAAACAGTTTTACAGTCATATACATAACAGTATTAGAAATATTACATTTTTTAAAAAACCTATGATAATAGGCTAATATGCAGTTTCTCTAATTATGAAGAAGAAATATTCTATAATAATATAATTCTTTGAAAGCAAAGTTATGAAACAGTAAGAAAACTAGCATATTATTAATTTTATATTAAATATAATTCACTTTATGCCTATGTAAGCATGGATGAGTACCAGCATATATTTTACACATTTATGGTACATCTTTTTCTCAATTTTTTTTTTTTTGCTATTTCCATAGTATGTGGTTCATCTGTGAGTTTTTTCAAATCATCTCAAATCTGAAAAAATTTGTCCAATATTTATTTTTAAAAACCTGCATATAACTAGACTACTTTCACAGTTCAAATTGTGTTGTTCAAGAGCCAACTGTAGGTTGAATTTAAAGTCATTTCCTGGACTTGTCTTCGTTACGTGATGTGCATGGGGAGGCCAAGAAGAAACGATTTACAAAGCAAGCTCAATTTAGTTGACTCTAGAAATAGAGTGACTTATTTTGTGATTCTGACTGCATCATCATAAAAAATTAGTCTTTTTTTTTTTTTTGGTCTTTGGTCTCCTAGTTATGAGACTGGTTATTCCACTTTCTTGACAGAGATTGAGATGAATATGAATAATTGATTGCTAAGACTTCGTACTGATGTAGCTTGGTAAAAAACATTCACTTTTATGTTTTCTAATTTATTAAAAAATACAGAGATCAGCTTTCATTCCCAGTGGTAAAGTAATGATTTGATTACTATGACATGAAAGCATAAACCACGCCAATCTTTATATTTCAAAGAATTTTCCCCTCTAAATTATACCTAATGTAGTTTTACCTGCTTGAGACTGTATAGTGATTGTCATGGAATGTATTGCTATTTGTTTGTGCGTATGTTTATTTTTAATGTAATGCCATGCAGAGCATATTGAATTTCCTTTATTCCTTCGACATTTGCTGATAGACTGGTTATTTATCCCGCTGTATTATTACCTCTCCAGAAACAACACTGTTATTTAGAGTTGAGATTTGCGATAAAAATTGTGATTACTCCTATTTAATGGGTAGGAAAAAGCAAATGACCATGTTTGGATATGATGAAACCTATGAAATATAAAAAATAATATGGGAGGAATGGAAAAGAGGCCTTATAAAACTGAGAAAATAATTTAAATAAAATTCAAGAGCCCTATAACACCATTATAGTTAAAGACATCTCCTGTTTCCATGATCAAGTCACACAGTTTCATACGAGTCGTGACTTTTCCCCTAGCAACTATAAAATGATATTGTAGGCTACGTGATAGTCCATAGGGGCCTCAGTTTTGTAATCTGAAGAAAACCTGAACCTCTGTTCAGTGTATAAGACTGTAAGTTAATTTCTTAGGGAGGCATTAAGTTGTAGATATGGTTTATCCAACTAAAATTGCTCTTTCAATGAAAAGAAGTGTTTTGAATCTTAGGTTGGAATAATAAGTATAAAAATAGATAAAGCATCATGTATTAGATTCTTGCCCTATTTTTAAAGGGTAAACATGGAAATAGGCAAGCTGTGAAGTGTCCTGTGCATGAATAATGTTGACACATTGAACAAATGCCTGAAATGGTTCACAGATGACCCTGTTATTCCAAAGCATTGTATAAAACTGTTCCACTCTTAGTTGTGTGAATATTCTAAACTGTAGCTATGATTTTAAATTTTTATGTGTATATTAGTAATAGTTTTGCTTTATTCAAAGGGTCTATTACCAGATATTCTCTGTTTATTGCGTGTCGTTCTGATGGTTTTCTATGACAGTAAATAAAACTTTAATTTTTCCAGTGGGGCTGCCATTTCTTTGTCCCTAAATGATTTATCATTTAGTTAAGAACCAGAAATAAAAGAGAACTGAGGCTGTCATATACTCCTACAGAAGTCTCAGTTGTTAAGGGCTGGTTTCATTATCTGTTAAATGAGTCCTTACTGATCAGTCCCTTTCTTCAAGGTGCTATAAAGCACTGACTGTTGGGTCATTTTTCTGAATGGCCATTAGTCCCACATATACTGTCATCTTCATACCCAGTGGATCCGTCCTCTTAGTTGTAGAATCATTCGTAGGTCCTCCTCAGACACGGGTAAAAGCTCTGAAGCAACTCTCTGAGTCATTCTAGCATAAATAGCAGTGTCTTAGTATATTTGGGTTACTGTGACAAAAATACCACAGATGCATAGCTTTTGAACAACAGAGATTTATTTCTCACAATTCCGGAGGCTGAAGTCCTAGATCAACATACTGGCTGATTTGGTGTCTGATGAGTGACCTCTTTCTGCTTCATAGAGAGTGCCTTCTCACCATGCCATCAATGTGGCAGAGAGGCTAGAGAGTTCTGTTGGGTATGTTTTATAAGAGCACTAATCGCATTCATAAGGGCTCCACTCTCAGGACCTAAGCACTTCCCACAGGCCCGGCTCTTGAACACCATTGCACTGGGCATTGTTTCAATGTGTGCATTTAAGGGGACCGCAGATGTTCAGTCTGCAGCAAGCAACGACCACATATATTATAACTTTGTTTATATTATCATTAATCCTTTAAAAAACTATGGCAGGCATTAAAAAACTATAAGGCAGGTATTATAATACTTATTTTAAAATGAAGTAACTATATCTGTGTTGTTCAGGACTTTCCTGGTGGCTCAGACGGTAAAGCGTCTGTCTACAGTGCAGGAGACCTGGGTTTGATCCCTGGGTCGGGAAGATCCGCTGGAGAAGGAAATGGCAATCCACTCCAGTACTATTGCCTGGAAAATTCCATGGACAGAGGAGCCTGGTAGGCTACAGTCCATGGGGTCCCAAAGAGTCGGACACGACTGAGCGACTTCACTTCACTTCACTTCATATCTCAAAGATGTCAAAAAGAAAGCTAGTAAGAGGTAAATCCCAAACTGAGAGACCTATCTGGTTCTCAAAGCTTTTTCTCCTCTGATGTGGAATCTTTCTGATTTGCATATTTACAATGAATGGTGTCCACATTTTTGTACTCTGGACCCCTTACTTTAATATTTGTTGTATGTGTAACATACAAAATACGTTACTATTGTTTATGTACTCAGTAAGGCTTCTGGTCGACAGTAGTGCTATTAGTAGTTAGGCTTTGGGCGAATAAAAAGTTGTATGCATTTTCAACTGTGTGTGGTGTGGGTACCCCTCATCTCTGAGTTTCTCAAGGACCAACTGTATACTTTTCTGATAAATAGAAATAAATGTCTAATTTTATAATTTTCAGAAACAAATAGTACATACTTAATAAGCATTCTCTAAATGGAAGAGTTAATACAAAATATGGTGAGGGAGCACAGCTGGAGTTATAACTAGTTAAGGATTATTCCCAGAAATTCTCTAGCACAAAATTGAATTTATGAAAGATAAAAATTATCAATATTATCGCATCTAAAATTCTTGAAGAATTTTTTTGCTACTTTTTCATTTAATTATCTATTCAAAATGTCTACTGGACATTTTCTGTGTGATCAGCACTGTTCTGTAGGCTGATTGGTGGTTGGTGGGTTTAAAAAGTACTCTGCTACCATAGAGCTTAAGTTCTAGAAGGTGGAGGAAGATAATAAAATAAGTAAATGATGTATATTAAAAGATGATAATTGCTTGGAGAAAAATAAAGCAGGGAAGGAAAAGAAAGAAAATTAAGGGATGTGATGGTAACTGGGTGTTGAATTTTTAAGTGAGAGTCTGGAAAGCCTTTTAAAACAGAAAGTGAGCACAGATTTAAATGGTATTTGGGTGAGTCACGTGGAGGATATCTAGGAAAGCAGCATTCCAGGAGCAAGAAGAGCAGATGCAAAGGCCCTGAAGTAGGAACAAGGCTGACATGTTCTGGGGTTAATAACAAGATTATGTGGCTGAAATAGAGTCCACAGTGAGGACAGTAGTAGGAATGAGATCAGAGAGATAAAGGAGGCCCTATTGTCTGGGGCCTGGTAGTTCAAAGTAATAACTTCCAGTTTGATGAAGTGAGACGAAGAGCCAGTTCATAAGAGCAAAGATATAGCATCATTTGACTGGCATTTTCACAGGATCTGGCTGCTGTGTTGAGAATAGACTGTAGAGACTAGCAAGCGTGGAAGCAGGGAGACCTGTTCAGAGGTTGCTGTAACAACTCAGGTGAGAGAAGATGGTGGCTCAGATGATAGCAGTGCCAGTGATAATGCTTGGTCAGAACCTGTTTCAGTATTTGCTGATAGGTTGTTGGGGGTTGTTAGAGAAAGAGGAGACTTGCTTTTTACTTTTCTTTATTGGTAAAGGTAAGTCATAGCTTATATTTAGTGTAATGTAAGTAAAGCCATCTGCACCAGCCATCAAGTTTCTCTTACCTAGTATACTGAGCATTTTAGTTTACTTTGCAGGAAATTCAGCATGTTTTAATTGACACTACCAATTCTATGCAGAATGGCAAAGTGTCTTACAATCATTTTATTAATTTAGACCAAGAATTGTCAAATTATGGGCCAAGGGCCAAATCTGGCTCATAGCCTGGTTTTGTGAATAAAGTTTTATTGGAACATACACACTTTTTTTTTTCCTGCATATTGTCCATGTCAGCTTTCCTGCTTCAAAAGCAGCAGAAACCCAGGAATCCTAAAATATTTACTGTCTGGCCCTTATAGAAAAATGTTTGCTGACCTTTGGTTTCAACTATTGTGTCAGAATTGTGCCAAGATTTTCCTCTCATCTTTTTCCAAGTATGAAGAGGAAATTTAAGAGGGGTCAGAAAGTGACAATAGAGGGAACAGAAAGGTAATATTCAAATACTGGCACCAGCGTATTTCTCTCCCTTATGTTAATCTGCCTGTTTCTTTGCTGTGGATATCCACTTCTCACTAATCTCTGAAGTGCTCTGTGTTGAGATATAAGTACACATAACCGGCCTAGGGGGAAAAAAAAGATTTGTTTTTCTCAATAGTAAAAATTTACTGTAGGAATGAATCTTGGATGCTAGAAACTAAATTGTTGAATTTGATAGAAAATAAAAGACAAGTACCACCATCAGCGTGAGCATCAATCTTTATGAAGAATTTGACTCATCTTATGATTTTGCATAATCCTGTACAAATGAAGTACAAATAAGTTAGACCCCCATTGTTGTTTGGTTTTTATAGGTCTATAATGACGGATTTATACTACCTCAGTCAAACAGATGGAGCAGGTGATTGGCGGGAAAAAGAGGCCAAAGATCTGACAGAGCTGGTGCAGCGGAGAATCACGTATCTTCAGGTAAGAAGGTTGGGGTAATAAATAAATTCCAGTGGACGATAGGAGGAGAGACATTAGAACTAAGAGCTGCTGCTGGTTTTTAGTTTTCCTAGCCCTTGCTTTTTGAAAGTATTTGTCCATTCATTTTACGTATTTATTCAAAAAGACACTATGTCATGCCTTGAATGGAACATAAAGATGGCTAAAACAAGATCCCTGCCTGAACAGGAGCTACTTCTGACACACGCACACACAAAAACGATAGTGCAAGATAGAAGTGCTGCATGTATGAGATATGATGAAATGCTCATTGGAGGAAGATGTCGCAGATAGCTTTCTGGAGAAGATATTATTTGACCGAGCTGTAAAGGATAATCATATAGGATTTAGCCGTCCAGAAATGGAGAAGAGTGTACTAGCTACAGCATACTATTTGCTGTGCTCATTCGCTCACTTGTGTCCGACTTCAGATGATGTGAGTAAAGCTCCTACCTGGGAAAGAGCAGCACAGGAACCCAATGAGAAACAGGATATTTCAGTTTGTCTGGCGTTTTGGTTGTGTGAAAAGGAGAGTTGGTAAAGGTAGGTTCAGGAGCCAGATTGCCGAGGTCCTTGTGTACAGGTTAAGCTTTATGGTACATAAGCGGCAAATGGTTGCCGAAAGATTTTATGTATTGCCTAACATCATTATAACAACAAACAGGAAATATAAATCAAGGGTAAACTCCAAGTCCCAGGCCCTTTTAAATGTTCTCTCTTCATTTTGTGTGTGTGTTTTCTTCTAGTTCTTACTTACATGCTTACCCAGTCTTAAAACATTTGTAAAGACAGAATTGATTTAATTTAGAATTTTTTTTTTTTTTTGCTTAATATACCATAAACCTTTCTTGTTTTAGAGTCACAACCTACTTTTGAAAAATTTGTGTACATAAGAGTATCATGATAAGAGTGGTGCTTTAGTTATACTAATCTGAAAGGTAGAATTTTGCTTGAACTGGATTCATTGGCAGAGACTGGAAGGAGACTGTTTAGGACAGGAGTCCCCAACCTCCAGGGGCTTCCCTGGTGGCTCTGCAGTAAAGAATTCGCCTGCCAATGCAGGAGACACAGGTTCAATCCCTGGGTCAGATGAAAACCAACTCCAGTATTCTTGCCTGGGAAATCCCACAGACAGGGAGGAGTGTAGCGGGCTGCAGTCCATGGGTCACAAAGAGTTACGCAACTTAGCGACTAAAACAACAGCAACTCCAACCAGTGCCTCCTATCATAGGTTAGAAATAAAGTGCACAATAAATGTAATGTGCTTGAATCATTCTGAAACCATCTCTCCTCCCCCCGGATCCGTGGAAGAATTTTCCTCCGCTGAACCAGTCCCTGGTGCCAGAAAGGTTGGGAACCACTGGTTAGGATAGAAGGACAGTATTGCAGGTGAGAAATATTGAGGTGTGTGGCAGTTTGCATTGGAAGGGAAGAAAGGAATTTGAGAAGATCGAATAGATAAGCCTTTCCAAGAGGCTGAAGGACCTGGAATGACTAGGGTAGTGGGGTATTAACTGAAAAGGAACTTAATAAAGTTGAATGCAATCATCAGGAGGAAACAATGAATTAGTAAACAGAATTCTGTAATGCTCCAAACACTTGCAGTTGGGATGATCCTCCCCATCCGCTTCTGGTGATGGTATGCTTTCTGTGTACACTCACTCTGTTTCCCTTTGAAAAGTAAGGTGTCTTATAACAGCGAAATAATAGCCAGTGACTTTATTTTGTATATTTTAAGATGCACATTTTCCTACACTTAAATAGGAAAAAAGTAGAAAATCAAGTGCTTCAAGACATCATTAAAAACAAAACTGATCTTGGCATGCTGTCTTGTCTCGCGCCCCATGGCCATTCATCAGAGGTGTCTGTAGAATGAGCAACACTTGCCTCCTGTAGGGAAGAGGTAATTATCTCCTATCAACTAGAACCTCATTCAGTGAAATATAAACAGCTGGTGGTGCAGAACTATCATCCTCATTTAAAATGGAAATAACTATGGTTTCTGAGTTTCTTCCATTTCCACATATTCATTAAGTTTTCACCCCACGAAAGTTATTTAAACTATGATTTGGCCATACTTTAGCTCCCCTCACTGTAAGGAGTACCTACCACTTGCTCTAGTTTCTTTTCTCCTCTTGGTTTTTAAGAGGCCAAGTGCTCTCACCGGTAGCATGAAGTTCATCTTCAGTGTGCTGTTTTCAGTGGTTCTGTTTAGAGAATTTCACTTGTAAATCACTTATAGCAAAACATCATTTCACATGGACCTAACTTTGAATAGGTATTCAAATATTACCTATTTTAAAAATTCTTGCTTTTTTGCTTTTTTTAAATTTTTTTTCTATTGGAAAAGAAAATGTGATTTTTTTTTAAATATTCAAGGAGATGGGGAAAATCTCAATAGGAAAAAATGTATTTTAGAAAAAATATTTTTCTTTAATTATTTAATGAATTTATGATCATTTTTTTCCATTTTTAAAGAACTATATTTTAACATATTATTTTTTAGAGGTTAAAGTTGCCAGTCACTCAGTCTTCAACTTCTTTGGATATAGGTGAATAAGCATCCTCTCTCCCATTCCAACAAAATTAAAGATATGTATTTGTAAGGAGGACTTGCCCAGTGGCTCAGCAGCAAAGAATCCACCTGCAATGCAGGAGATGCCAGTTTCATCCCTGGGTTGGGGAGATCCCCTGAAGAAGGAAATGGCAACCCACTCCAGTATTCTTGCCTAGGAAATCCCGTGGACAGAAGAGTCCAGCAGGCTACAGTCCATGGGGTCATAAAAGAGCTGGACATGACTGAGAGACTAAACAAGAACAGTAGATCATAAGGAATCTTTCTCTGACTTGGATTTTTATTCCTTTTAAAAAAGAATGATTTGGGGACTTCCCTGGTGGTCCAGTGGCTAAGACTCTATGCTCCCAATGCAGGGCGGCGGGCGCCGGGGGGCGGGCCGGGTTCAATCCTGGGTCAGGGAACTAGATCACACAGGCTGCAACTAAGACCGGTGCAGCCAAATAAATAAACAAATAAATAAATCATGATTTATCCCTGGTTTAACTTAATGGATTAGAGAATTAATCAGAATAGTTAAGCTATTTATACAGATGTTTTAGAGTGATTGCATTTTTTCCCATTACATCTTTTCTTGGTATTCAAATCTATTGATGTTTCCATACTATTATTTTTAAGCCTTTTATTACTGTTAAAAGGATATTTAAGCAACTTAGATTCTGAAAGACTTCAACAGGGCTTAGAAAATGAGAAGTATACTAGGAAATAAAGCTAAAAAGGGATAAAGGACAACATCTTTGACTTTTGGTTCAGTTCAATTCAGTCACTCAGTTGTGTTCAACTCTGCGACCCCATGAACCGCAGCATGCCAACCCTCCCTGTCCATCACCAACTCCTGGAGTGTATTACCCAAACTCATATCCATTGAGTTGGTGATGCCATCCAACCATCTCATCCTCTGTCGTCCCCTTCTCCTGCACTCCATCTTTCCCAGCATCAGCGTGTGTTTGGTACCTATATTCAAAATAAAAACAAGCATTTCATATAACTTATAGATGGAGATTTTAGAAGGCTTTCCTTCTTTAGCCCATCAGCCAGCTATTATATAAAGATGCTAATATTTTATATCTAAGTAGAAAATAATAAGGAAAAGGTACAATAGAAACAAATATTTTCAACATTTTAAATCTCTGGGAGATTTTAGTCACTGAAATACTTGCTGTAGTCATAAATAATTCAGATAATTTTATAATTTACTTTTAATGGTTTGTTTGAATAGGTGAAAAAACATTTTCAGTTTTACTAGATTTTTACTTATTAAACTTGTGACTTCTCATTAACACAACAAGAATTTTTTAAAAATCCTGATAGATTTAGGTATAATGTAAGACCTAGTACAAATAGAAAAAACCTAGATTAAACCCCTGTCTTAATCCATAATAGGTTTCTTTTTAAAATCTAAGCCTTTCTTTCTGCAGTTCTCCAGTCCTCTGAATTGAGCAAATATCCATTATGTCTCATGAAGATCCTGCTTGACTCACAGTCGTATAGCACAGTGAAGTTTGGTTTCAATATTAGATTTCCATTCAGTTATTATCACATATGTCATGTCTCTCATGTTTGCTGTGCGCAGTCATGTCTGACTTTGTGACCCCATGGAATGTGTGTAGTCCATCAGGCTCCTCTATTCGTGGAATTTTCCAGGCAAGAATACTGGAGTGGGTTGCCATTTCCTCTCCAGGGGATCTTCCCAACCCAGGGATCGAACCCACATTTCTTGTGTCCCCTGCACTGGCAAGCGAGTTCTTTACCATTGTGCTGTCTGGGAAGCCCTTATTGTCATATACCTGGATTTTACTTGGGAGAAGCAATTGCACCATACACTGGAAGATAAGAAGGTACTAGAGCAAGTGGACTTCAGTGGGACAGAGTTCTATAGTTGTCTTAATTAAAATTATCTTATCCTTAGAGTTGAAGGCCCTAAGGCATGGCATTAAAGGACTAAACTTACTAAAAACTATAATAATCTTTTTGAAGACAACCCCAGGTATGCTGTGTTAGTCTCAAGTAGAATGGACCAAGTAATTCTCTTAAGGTCTTAATCTTTTGTATGTTTATCTAAAAAGTTCTTCACCCATACAGTGAACAGGTAGTATTGGGCTGTTTAAAATACTATGTTGTTCTGGTCTTTAATCTTGTGCTACATGAATCATAACACATTGAAAAGTTTGTTGAATATATTTCTCTAGTTTCTGATGTTAACTTCAGGCTCACTTTAAAAAACACACTGCTAATATATTTGTTATGTGTCTGCATTCTCCTGTAATGCATGTCATTTTCCTAGACTTTTGAATGACATGGAAGAAATTCTTTGATTGTGGTTATTAGAATATACTTTGCAGTTTCTAATCTGCTCATATTAAGCACATTGGAAGAGATCACAATGCCTTGTTTTTCCTTAACTTGCTTGAAACAAGTTGTAAGTTGGTGACTCTGGTGAATAGAGCAGCTAGTTAGGGCACATAACTTATAACAGAAGGCATTTTCCAGTTTAACTGGAAATTATCCATGTTTTGGTACTTAAAGTTTCTTCTTTTGTTTTTTCTACTCAGCTCTAGAGTTGACATTTTAAGCAGAATTGAACCCATTTCAGGTAGAATCTAAGTATATAGAAAGTAGCAATAGTTGGAAGTGGGTTTTTGTTTTTGTTTTTTTCTTTTTGTGGCTTCCTTTGGGGGCTTTGCTTTGTTTATTTGTGTTTTGAATAGGACTTTTCTTGGAAATTGGTAGGTTGATAATTTTCCGTTTTTTGAGAGAAAACTAAAAGCTATGGAAATAGAGAATATTTTACTTTTAAAAAGAAAATAGAGCTTTGTTTTTCCATTCAAAAGTAGACTAGTTGGAGATAATACAGATTTCTCTTTTCCTATATGGATTCTAGTGACTGCGGACGGTCTTTGGAATGGAAAGTGGCCAGGTTACACTAAGAATGTATTATTGAGGCTGTTAACATATTTTTCAAATATTTTTCAGATTATGGGGAAACCCTCCACTATAACACAGGATGTGTCTAACCCCCTTTCTCTTCAACAGGACAATCTTTAAAAATAGATTTAAGGCCAGACTATAACTATAAACTTGATTCATCTGCTAGTATGCTCACCATGAGATCAAATCTTTCATCTGGTGCCCTCAGAGTTGTGTGTTCTAATGAGTAATTCAGTGTATTTCTGCCCAAATGGGGACCAAAATAAAGCCAGAAGTGGTAATAATTATAACTCACTAGAAAATGTCATTAACTTAGCTACATTAGGACATTCATTAAATGCTTAAAACAACTGGCGTAAAGAGAAACTTTCAGGACTTTTCCCTGTTTGAAAGATATTAGTTTGAGGTGAGATCCGTTAGGGAGAAGGAAAGAGTATTTCAGAATTAAGCCCTAAGAATATACTGACAAAGAATATCTTTCCCAAGATAAAAAGTATAAACAGGTTCAATGAGGAAAGAAAAAGAAATGGTAAGTGAATATGGTGGCAAGGGTAGCTTTCATGAAATGAAAGAGGGAATTACTCCACTGGAAGTCAGCTGAGGACAAAGGTGGTGATAGGAAGTAAAAAAAGATTTATTAAAGGAAGTTTTCTAAGCATTATTAAAAGCTACATTATTTGGAATCTTACAGATTTTATGGAGCCCTTGCATGTGGGAATGTAGGTCTCATAGAATTGTTTATTTTTTCATTTATTCAGGAAGTATTTGGATGTACTGGATATCCTAGGCATTAGGTGCATTGTTAGGGATTTAGGGTGAACCAAATGGACATGGTATGGTGTCTGCCCTCAGAAAGCTTGAAGTCTGGTAACATTCTGAGAGTATCTCTGAACTAATTATCTTCACACACACACGATTTATTTTACCCCTCCATTGTGTAGTTTTGATATTTATTTCTCTGACTCATCATTTGGATATTTTATTGCTTCCCCTATTGCTGTTACACACATTTTTCCTATCTATGTGGTTGCTCAGTCATGTCCAACTTTTGCAACCCCATGGACTGGCCCCTGCCAGGCTCCTCTGTCCATAGGATTCTCCAGGGAAGAATACTGAAGTGAGTTGCCATGCCCTCCTCCAGGGGATCTTCCCAACCCAGGGATCAAACCAGGTCTCCTTCACTGCAGGCAGATTCTTTACCGACTGAGCCACCAGCCACCTTTATCACTCCTTCAAAAAAAAAAAAAAGCTTTTGTTGTGGAAAACTTCAAGTTATGTAAAAGTCAGAAACCATTGAACCCCTAGTACCCATAACCCAGCTTTAACAATTACCAATTCCTGGTCAACTTTGTTTCATCTGTGCTTCTACCACACCCCTTGCATATCCAGGATCATTCTGAAGCAAATCCCAGACATTTTATCATTTCATTTGTAAATATTTCAGAACGAATTTCTGAAAGTTAAAGATAATTTTTTAAGAAAATAGCCACATGCTAATCATATCTAAGATTACTAACAGTAGTTCTTTAATATCATCAAAATAATCATGTAGTGATCATATACCCCTGATTGTCAAACACATTTTAGTGTGCTATTTAAAAACTGATTATCTGCAGAGGGATTCCAAAAAGATGGTAGACTAGGAAGCACCAGGAATTTGTCTCCCTACCTAGACTGTTGCACTGGCAGAAACCACCTGATATAACTTTGAAGTCTGTTGAAGGCTTACAGCTCCAGGGGAAAGTTCGTACCATAAATTGCAGTTAATTTTGGTTTTCAGCTCTTAGCACAGTAGAAGCTATCCATTCCCAGCCCCAGATCTGTGGTAGACAACAGTGCACTTCTTCCTGAAATGCATAAATGGTTCAACATGTGAAATTTGATCATTGTAGTATGCCACATCAACAAATAAAGGAAAAAAACACATGATCATCTCAACTGATGCAGAAAAAGCATTTGACAAAATCCAGTACCCTTCATGATAAAAACACTCAACAAAATAGGAATAGAAGGAAACTGCTTCTACATAATAAAAGCCTAATTTTTTAATGTTGATCTTATATCCTGCAGCTTTACTAAACTCATATATTCTAACAGCTTTTTTTTGTAGATCACGTTAGATTTCCTATATAAGTTATCATGTCATATGCTAATTAACATCTTTATCTCTTCATTCCCAATCTGGATGCCATTTTGTTGTAGTTGCTTAATAGTTATTCACCTTAATTAGTATATTCTGTTACTAGCAAACCCAGAGAAGGCAATGGCACCCCACTCCAGTACTCTTGGCTGGAAAATCCCATGGACGGAGGAGCCTGCTAGGCTGCAGTCCATGGGGTCGCTAAGAGTCAGACACAACTGAGTGACTTCACTTTCACTTTTCACTTTCATGCATTGGAGAAGGAAATGGCAACCCACTCCAGTGTTCTTGCCTGGAGAATCCCAGGGACGGGGGAGCCTGATGGGCTGCCGTCTGTGGGGTTGCACAGAGTCAGACACGACTGAAGTGACTTAGTAGCAGCAGCAGCAGCAAACCACTTAGGGTTAGTAAACTGCAAATTTAATTCCTTCTTTTAAAATCCTTGACAACATCTGATTTGGGATTTTAAGTTTCTTCACAAGAGTTTAAAACCATCTTGACATGCCTGATGGCTATAGAGGAACTTATTAAATTCCTAGCAGTGCACTTAGCACAACTCTATCTGCATTTTGTCATTTTAAAGTTTAAATATTTCTTATATATTTATATCATCTTGATTATCAATAATACAGGTTTTTAAAACATCATTCCTTATTAAAGATATATGAGAATGCATATGAGGTCCTTAACATTTACTATCTAGAAATAAAATGAGCAGCTGATGGAAATCTAGATGCTGCTCCCTAAAATCATTTTATCTTTTGAGAGTAGCACCACCTAATAAAGTATCTTTTTACTTTCTTGAATGTAAGTTGAACTTAGATTTGACTCTATTTAATTTAGGTATATCAGCCCCAGTGTTACTCTGTTTCCTCAGTAATTTTCTCTTTCTAGAAACATACTCTTTTTTTCCTAAGAAAGGAAAAATTTTTATTATAGTTTGATCCTGCCCTAGATCACAATATACATAGCATAATTATAGAAACAATTTTCCAAATTTTAAAAGAAATCTGGGTTTCACATAGTCATAGTGCAATAATTGGGGATTTTGGCCCTGACTATGAGGTCCCAGGCTGTAGATTCCTCTTCTAGAATCCTGGTCTCAATCCCAGTGAGGCAATAACTGGGAAGTAGCAAACTCTCCTGAGGGGGAAATGAAGGCTCTTGACCAGACATGGATCCAGATTTAGAGAACGGGCTTGAAGCCTCTAGTTTTTAGTACTCTCTTTTATGTAAAGAAATACAAATATAAAATTAGATATTAGAATAAATTCACTTGATTCTCATTATTTGCTCCAGTTGTATTCTATAGAGTCACACAGAATTAGTGAATAGTGAAACATTCATTCTAAATACCTTTAAGTCTCTGATCAGTTAATCAGTATATAAACTTGATCAATGTGTTTTCCTGTTTGAAAACACCAAATATGTATTGTTGACTCATTAGCATTAAACTGATAGCTTTATGGGCCTCTCTGGTAGCTCAGATGGTAAAGCAATGAGGGAGACCCGCAATGAGGGAGACCTGGGTTTGATCCCTGGGTTGGGAAGATCCCCTGGAGAAGGAAATGGCAACCCACTCCAGTGTTCTTGCCTGGAAAATCCCATAGACAGAAGACCCTGGTAGGCTACAGTCCATGGGGTCGCAAAGAGTCAGACATGACTGAGGGACTTCACTTTTACTTTCATAGCTTATAGCACAATAACTCATACTTGAGTAGAACTTGCCTAACACATATTTTTCTCTGGAAGGCATCTTGTAGCTTTCTAGTACTTAGGAACCCTGGACAGCTTACGAACACTTCAGCACCATGCTTATGTGCCATTTTAAACAGTGAAATTACCAACAAAAAGCACCAAAATGAAAAGAAAAAAAAGGGCTCTAAATAGACTGTTAAAAGGACCCCTGTTCATAGAATGAGAACTGAAACAAGAAGGTAAATGGCACCTTATTTGACCTCAGCAGAGAGTTTGTGTTTAGGAGGCTCCCATTTTTCACTGTATTACACTTGTCCACAAGTGACCTGAAAGCACATCAAGTGTTGATTTTGAGGTTACAAATAAATTTTAGCTAGTAGGCAAATTTGCAAATATGGAATCTGTGAGAGTAAGGATCAACTATGTATAATGAAAACAAATCCCAACAAATTACAAATTTTATGAAGTTGACAAATACCACAAACACAAAATTCCAGAAAAATTAAAAATTTTCTGACACTTTATAATACTGTTTCCTCACATTTCTCAGGTGCATACTCTTTGATTACAGTTTGTCATATTTTCTATAAAGTGAATTGACAATGATTTTGTAATATTTTTTATAAAGAGAATGGAAGGATTAAATCAGATTTTTGATCAACAAAATTTTGTTTTTAATTATTCGTATTTGTGATACATAACCTTTGCAACTTCAAATACAGATACCTCGTGTTTGTAGTACTGCTATAAGCTAGTGCCCTACATAAAAGGGAATTTGTATAAGTTTTATTTCATGTGATTCTCATCCAATAAAAAAGAATGGAACATATAGTTGTTCTATGCTATAATTTTAATAGTATATGTTACATTTTTGAGGTTATTAATAATAGACGAGAACTTTTGTGTTGATTAGGCATCACTGAGAACCGACTCCACTTCTCCATGGGGCACATTCATATCACAATGCAACCTCCTGCCCTGTACCTATATTTATGTCACAAAAATAACTGTGCAAAAGCAACCATGAGCACATAAATACATACCTCGAAATGATTACTAAATTAATAAATTTAAATTAAATTAATTCCTTGCTTAATTTTCCCATAACAGGACCTCAGGAATGTTGAAGACCACTTTATTTCCTCCCAACATTGATACCAACACTGGGGAAGTGAGGTGAATGGGAGGGAGCTTCAAGTGGGAAGAGACAGCTGTCTTTCTCCCTGTGGACAGATTTTGCAAATTTTGACTGGTTGAACATATTGCACAAGTCCCCCTGCTCCCAGGGCCTTTGAAAGGATCTGTATAAATGAGGCTCCCTGAAGCATACATTTCAGTAAATCCACTGCACCCACAAGGTAGTCCTTCTCATTGAACTAGGAGGGAACCTGGTCACTTAGGGGTTTTCAGTCCTGCTCCAGACGTGAGATTACTCAAGAACACTTAATGGTAAGCAGCCTGAAATAGAGAAAGGCGTTGCAAAATTAGATGAAAAGTGATAAATACCGACCTTTACGATTCAATGGGTTCTGTCTCAAGCACATAAATACAGTAAAAACTAGGTTGCTTGCAATTAAAATTTTGCTTTAATTTGATATTAGAACAGCAATTTTCCATTAAAGAGCTATAACTTCTGACTAGAACATTCACTTTCATCTCCAGGACTCCCTAGAGTATGCAGCACTTTCTCTTATTGACAACCCCAGAATTATCAGTCTCTCTGTTCACTGACTGCTCACAATGTTTGTGAAGGGCAGCTGTGCTCCTGGTGTGAGTCCTGGTTATTGTAAACCAAAACTGAGCAACTTTTCCCTGACTTCTCTGTGTATGTCCAGTAGGCCTCACTGCCCCTTCTCGTAATTGCTTAGCTCAGGACAGAGTGTTGACTAAGAATCTAAGACCAAATAAGTCATAAATATGGCTCAGTGATGTTATAAGAACATAAAACTACATGTCTGTGTAATCAATTAAAATACCTATATCAGTTCAGTTCAGTCGCTCAGTCATGTCCGACTCTTTGCAACCCCATGAATTGCATGCAGCACACCAGGCCTTCCTGTCCATCAGCAACTCCCGGAGTTCACCCAAACTCATGTCCATCGAGTTGGCGATGCCATCCAGCCATCTCATCCTCTGTTGTCCCCTTCTCCTCCTGCCCCCAATCCCTCCCAGCATCAGGGTCTTTTCCAATGAGTCAGATCTTTGCATGAGGTGGCCAAAGTATTGGGGTTTTAGCCTCAGCCTCAGTCCTTCCAGTGAACACCCAGGACTGGTCTCCTTCAGGATAGACTGGTTGGATCTCCTTGCAGTCCAAGGGACTCTCAAGAGTCTTCTCCAATACCACAGTTCAAAAGCATCAATTCTTCAGCGCTCAGCTTTCTTCACAGTCCAACTCTTATATCCATACATGACCACTGGAAAAACCATAGCCTTCACTAGAGGGACCTTTGTCAGCAAAGTAATCTCTGCTTTTTAAGATGCTATCTGCTACTGCTAAGTCACTTCAGTCGTGTCCAACTCTGTGCGACCCCATAGACGGCAGCTCACCAGGCTCCCCCGTCTCTGGGATTCTCCAGGCAAGAACACTGGAGTGGGTTGCCATTTCCTTCTCCAAAGCATGAAAGGGAAAAGTGAAAGGGAAGTTGCTCAATCGTATCCGACTCTTAACGACCCCATGGACTGCAGCCTACCAGGCTCCTTCATTCATAGGATTTTCCAGGCAAGAGTACTGGAGTGGGGTGCCATTGCCTTCTCCGAAGATGCTATCTAAGTGAAGTGAAGTCGCTCAGTCGTGTCCGACTCTTTGCGACCCCATGGACTGTAGCCTACAAGGCTCCTCTGTCCATGGAACTTTCCAGGCAATAGTACTGGAGTGGATTGCCATTTCCTTCTCCAGCGGATCTTCCCAACCCAGGGATCGAATCCAGGTCTCCTGCATTGGAGGCAGATGCTTTACCATCTGAACCACCAGGGAAGTCCTAACGCTGTCTAGGTAGGTCATAACTTTCCTTCCAAGGAGTAAGCGTCTTTTAATTTCATGGCTGCAGTCCCCATCTGCAGTGATTTTGGAGCCCCCCCAAAATAAAGTCTGACACTGTTTCCACTGTTTCCCCATCTATTTCCCATGAAGTGATGGGACCAGATGCCATGATCTTCGTTTTCTGAATATTGAGCTTTAAGCCAGCTTTTTCACTCTCCTCTTTCACTTTCATCAAGAGGCTTTTTAGTTCCTCACTTTCTGCCATAAGGATGGTGTCATCTGCATATCTGAGGTTATTGATATTTCTCCCGGCAATCTTGATTCCAGCTTGTGCTTCTTCCAGCCCAGCGTTTCTCATGATGTACTCTGCATAGAAGTTAAATAAGCAGGGTGACAATATACAGCCTTGATATACTCCTTTCCTTATTTGGAACCAGCCTGTTGTTCCATGTCCATTTCTAACTGTTGCTTCCTGACCTGCATATAGGTTTCTCAAGAGGCAGGTCAGGTGGTCTGATAGTCCCATCTCTTTCAGAATTTTCCACAGTTGATTGTGATCCACACTGTCAAAGGCTTTAGCATAGTC